>NC_057842.1:12584047-12890238 GCF_910594005.1 Cervus elaphus | reverse complement strand
CAAAATATAAACAGCCTGATAGATACAGAGAACATAAAAGTAGCTACCAGAAGGGAGGGGGTAGGAGGTGGGCAAAGTAGGTGAAGGGGATTAGGAGGTACTCTTGTCTAGTTATAAAATAAATAAGCCATGGGGATGTAATATACAGCATAAGGAGTATGGTCCATAATATCGTAATAATTTTGGGGACAGATGGTTACGGGGCTTATCATGGTGATCATTTCATAATTTATGCAACTATCATATCACCTGAAACTAACATAATATACATCAAATATATATCAATAAAAAAAATTTTAAGAAACAAAAATAAGTAAAATCACACGTATTTCCTAAAAAAACACACCTGGACTGAACGGGCTCGTATGCAGCATTTCCACGCTGTCTTGCTCTGCGGGGTTGAGCGCACACTCAGCAGAAGCCCCTGACCATCTGTCCTGCTTGTGTTTCTGTGAAGCCACAACCTCGCCCCCACCAGAAGCTTATTTGCGTATCAGACATTGGAACTAGAATGTTTCCTGTCCTTCACGGAGTTTGACCCTGTCGTTATTTTGCCAAATCGAACACTACAGATGTGAGTTTTGCTCTGAGACAAGGAAATCTTGTTCTGAAGTTTTCTTGGATGTGCAATGGTGGTGGCAGAAATTATTACTCCTCTTGCATTGGGACATAATTTTTAGAAATTTGAATGATTACTGTTGGAGGATAGTGTGATTTTCTCAGTTCTGCGTCGCTGCAGCAAATATGTGAAACGGTGTTACAGGTGGATTACAGCTCAGAGTTTTATTCAGCAAGCAAAGGAAAGTACACCGTGGAAGCGTGAGTGTGGGCAGACCCCAGAGGAGCGGCCTCAATTGTCTTGGCTGCCTCCTTTTATTCACTTGTCTTCTCCTTGCTGAGCCTGCCCTCTGCAAACTGGGCTAGCCAAGAAGGGGGCGCGTTTGTCTCACCTGGAGTTCTCACTCCCGGTTCGGTTTTCTTTTGTTCCATTTTCATGGGCTTTCCCCTTTCTTTGTCTTTAAGCCACTGCCATTTTGAACTCCTTTTTCCTATTCTACCTACCTAACACTCCCCCCTCAAGGGATGGGAGGCCCAATTCTTTGGGAATAGGGGTGTCGCGGTCTCTCTGGCTACTTCCTGCCTAACTGGAATGGTGAGAGCCATTTGGCCTCCCCCTCTTGCTAGTCTCAGGCCTCAGAGTCCTTATAGTGGTGTCCATCTAAGGGTGAGTGATAATTTCTGTGGTCAGGTTTAATTTTATGTTTCCTTGTTGAACTCGCCCTGCATTTTGTAGCTTGTTGACTCGGGCAGAGACAAAACGGGTTAGACTAGTGATGGTACATGAAGCATTAGTGAAGTGACTGAAGTCACTCAGTCATGTCCAACGCTTTGCGACCCCATGGACTGTAGCCCACCAGGCTCCTCCATCCATAGGATTCTCCAGGCAAGAATACTGGAGTGGGTTCCCATTTCCTTCGCCAGGGGATCTTCCCGACCCAGGGATCGAATCCAGGTCTCCTGCATTGCAGGCAGATGCTTTAACCTCTGGGCCACCAGGGAAGCCCAGTAGGGGCATTAGCCAACTGCAAATCCCTCCTTGCCTGGAGAAGGACCCCGCAAAGAGAGATTGTAACCACCCAAGAGATCTCCAGCTTGTTCTTTGAGATCCCATAGGATCTGAATGTTTTTCTTGAGGACTGTGAGACTTTCTTTAACTTAGCTGGAGGTATTTACCCAGAAACAACACATCTCATTCAAGATGGCTCAAGTCCCTCCTTGTTCAGGGATCAGGAGCTCTATCTCCTGTCTATTTTGGAGTAACAACCCCTGCCAGGCTGCATTGGCTCTTTAGAGTTATCCTGAGAAATCTTATCCCCAGAAGCTTAGTTTTGGGGGTGTTCACTAGAATGGCACTCATTTGTAGTCCTGAATAGGTGTCTGACATCTCCCAGGGGCTCACAGGTGTACTGAGTGTCCTCTTCTGTTTTATTATATGGCTTGACTCATGAGTAGTGAATCCAGGAGTTGTGTCCTGGTACCTTGACTGCTGCGGGGGTAGAAAGTATTACAGGGAAGGGGACCTGCCATGTGGGCTGAAGTTGAGCCTTTGGGGACCCATCTTTCCAGACTTTAGTTAGGACTTGAGTCCCTGGAGCATGTAGTGATGGCTCTTTAGAATATTTTGGGTCCTAGTTGACACCCCACAAGCGTATATCCTGTTGGAAATGCTCAATGGCCATGGTATAAGACTGGAGGGTCTGAGCCTTTGAATCTAGGAAGAGGTTATTGATATAAACAAGAGGTCTCCCATACAGCATCTCATAAGGACTAAGACCAATCTGTTCCTTAGGGACAATACAGGTGCAGAGGAGAGCTATTGGTAAAGCCTCCTTCCATCCCAGGGAGGTCTCCTGGGCTATCTTTTTATCGCTGATTTCAAGAATTGTTTGGATAGTTTTGCTTTTCCTAAAGACTGAGGCCTCCAGGCACAATGGAAGTAGTAAGTAATACCCAATGCTTTAGAGACCCTTTGGGTGACCTTACAAGTAAATGATGTCCCCTTGTCACTTTGTAATGACCTGGGCAGGCCAAATCTCAGAATGATTTCATGGAGAAGTGTTTTTACCACCTCCTCAGCCTTCTCAGTCTGGATGGGAAAGCATCCAGTCCATCCTGTGAATGTATCTATCATGACTAATAGGTATTTATACCCTTGAGAAACTGGCATCTGGGTGAAGTCCATCTGCCAGTCTTCTCCTGGATAGGTCCCTTGTCATTGGACGGGCTGGGTCAGCTGGGGTCTTCGAGTTCCTTGGGGGCTGTTTAATTGGCAAGTGGGACAAGAGGAGACCACTTGCCTTATAGTCGTTTGGAGGCCTGTTCCTCTGAAGGAACTTTCTAGTAATCTTTGGAGAGCCTTATCCCCTAAATGACTGGTGTCATGTAAGGAGTTAACCAACTTCCATTGGAGGTTTCCAGGCAGAAAAAGGAGTCCCTCCTTTTGCAACCACCCCATATGATCTTCTTGAAAGCCCTCACTCTTAGCTTTAAGAGCCTCACCTTCAGTATATGAAGGAGTTTCTGGCAAATCAGTCTGTGGAACTAGGGTGGCAGCCCCTATTAGGTCATGGTTCTGTAAGTCTGCTCTCTTTGCTGCCTGATCAGCTGCTTGGTTCCCTCATGCCATTCCATGCTCCCTTTTTGGTGTCTTTTATAGTGGGAGACTGAAACCTCAGCAGGCATATGGACTGCCTCCAAGAGCCTAAGGATTTGATCACCATATTTGATTGGGGACCCTCAGGTGGTCAAGTGGCCTCTTTCTTTCCAAGTAGCCACATGCACATGTAGCACCAGAAAGGCATACTTGGAGTCAGTGTAAGTGGCTACTCTTTTTCCTTTTCCCAACTCTAAAGCTTGAGTCAGGGCTATGAGCTCAGCCAACTGGTCTGAAGTACCTGGTGGCAAAGATTTAGCCTCTATGGTTTCAAAATTAGAGACTACTGCATATCCGGCTTTTCTTTTTCCATCCAAGACAAAGCTGCTTCCATTAGTATACCAGATTTCCTCAGGATTGGTCAGAAGACCTTCTGACAATACCTCTCGAGGTTTTGAGACAAGGTTCAAGGTTTCTAGGCAAGAGTGAAAAGGGAGAGAGCCCTCGGGGGTAGGCAGGAAGGTAGCTGGGTTAAGAACCTCACAAGGGGATAGAGTCTGGCCTGGATTTTCCGTCAGCGCTACTTGATATCTGAGGATCCTTTGATCAGACATCCATAAGTGACCTCTCTCATTTATGAGTTGTTACACTTGGTGGCTGGTAAAAATAGTTAGTTGTCCCCAAGAGAGAGTTTTAAAGCATCTTCTATCAGGACTGCAATGGCTGCAAGACTTCGAAGGCAGGGAAAGATTTCTTCCCAATAAGGGGGTAGGGCACTCAGGGACCACCAGAAACTGGTGGGAAAATATTTGTCGATCCCAGCAACAAAGAAGTGCTTGGGTGAATCTTTTTGTTATTGTTTTTCCTGTAGCACCCAAAATGGTACAGGTTTGGGAGGAAAAGGCTCCAGAGTAGGACGTCAGGACAAAGTAGGTAGTCCCTGTGTCAACCAAGAAGTTCTCGGACTGACCTGCCACATCCAGCTGTACCCTTGGCTTCAGCCCTGTGATGGTTATCTGTGACAGGCGGGCTGGCTGGAGCGGGCTGCTTCAGTCCCATTGAACCATCGTGAGAGAAGGTTTGGAGCTTGACCTTGAGGCTCTTGGGTCCTGAGGGCAGAGTGCCACCCAATGTCCCAGTTGATGGCATTTGTAGCAAACTGTATTAGGAGACTTCTCACGGTTTGGACATTCTTTGGCCCAATATCCCACCTGTCTACAGATTAGGCATTTGTCCTGGGCGTTGTCCTTTAGGGACTCGGGGTTTGCCACAGGGCTTCCCTGGAGGGGGCCAGCATCTGGGCATGCCTTGTCTCTTTCCTTTTCGTTCTTTCCTGGGCCTTGGCCTCCCTCTCCTGTTCTCTGTTATAAAAAGTACTGGTGGCTGTCTGGACCATCATCTGAAGAGGCAGCAGAGTCCTGCTGCTGTAGCTTTTGTAACTTTATCCTGAGCCTGATGCACACTGGGACAGGAATTTGTCCTTTAAAATCACCTCCCCTAGTAAGAGTCTAAGTCCAGAATGGTAAACTTTTGGAGGGCCTCCTTCAGACTTTCCAGAAAGGCAATGGGGTTCTCATTGGACTCCTGAGTTATTGCTGAGACTGGGCACAGTCCCACAACTAATAGGCTTCCTCCAATTTCCATGGGTGGACTTCCTTAGGGGTGAGTCTTTCCGAAGCTTATACTACCCAGTACTGTTGCAACCTGAGAGCCGGGCATCCCCGGGTCAGGGTGCAGATCCCCAGGCAGGTTGAGATGGAGAGAGGAGCTGAAGGACGGGAGGAAAAAGCAGTGGGAAGAATGTGCCGAGGAATCCCCTTCGTAACTTGCTGGGAAAACTGCTAAATGTCTGATCTGTGCCTACAGTTTTCACGGGCTCCTTGGCACAAAGGAGGGTAAGGACAGAAGAACCGTCACCCGCTTGGGCAACAGGTCCTAGGGCGCAGCAGGTAGTGGAGCCTTCGGGACACACTGGGGAGTAGCCCCTGCCAGAGTCCCTCAGTTGCACCCACAGCAGCTCGCCTGTTCACAGGAGGTTTGAGGAAACAAGAAACGAGAGATCATAATGGCATTAAGATCTTGTTAGTCATATGTCCTTCCTGCCAAAGGGGCAAGGACCTCCTACCTTAACCAGCGGTCTTCTGGAACCTGAGACTGAGCTGTGTGAGCTTTCTGCCGAGTTTGTTTCTGCTGCCCTGGTTGCCAGCACGCTGGGCTTCTTGTCACTTCCCCTGCACTGGGCTTCCTTTCATTCAGCTTCCGCCACATGAGCTTTCACCAAGTGGGGCTTCTGCTGTGCTTGGCCTCCGCCTTGCAGGGGCCAAGCCAAGGTTGTTTCAGCCAGGTCACATCCGAGTCACGGCCCCAGATATGTTGGGGGAGTGTAATTTCCTCAGTTCTGTCTTGCCGCAGCAAAGATTTGAAATGGTGAGCCAGTGTTACAGCTCAGAGTTTTATCCAGCAAGCGAAGGAAAGTACACCCTCAAGGTGTGAGGGCAGGCCAAGGCCAAAGGAGAGGCCTCAGTCCTCTTGGTGTCCTCCTTTAATTCACTTGTCTCCTCCCCGCTGAGCCTGCCCTTGGCAAATTGGGCTAGCCAAGAAGGGGGCATGTTTGTTTCACCCAAAGTTCTCTCTCCAGGCAGCGGGTTTCCTTTTGTTCCATTTTCATGGTCTTTCCCCTTTCTTTGTCTTTAAGCCATCGCCATTTTGGACTCCTTTTTCCTATTCTAACTACCTAACACTTACTACTGACACAAGATCCAAGATCCTCACCCATAGGATGAAAGGAGTGCATGGGAAGCTGTGGGGTGCAGTGGGCTTCAGCAGCCGATCAGTGGCCACCCTGCTCTGCCAAGCCAGCAAGACCTTGTGTTACTTCTCCCAGTTTGTGCCTCAGGATTTCATTTGCACCCCTCAGGCATCTGGCCACTGGCTAGTTCTTAGTACCTAAAAGCAGGGCTATCCTCACAATGTTTTTAGCTCTGTTTTGAAGTCAGGGAGTTACTTTCAAGTGACCAACTCACTTTGGCTGCTTCCAGGGAAGCAGCCATAAGCAGTCATAAGAACCACTGCTCCCCTCCAGAGTCTCTGCTCCATGGCCAGCTCAGCAGGCAGACCTTAATAAAAAAAAAAAAAAAGTTATAACTGATGACTGTTCACTTGACAATGAGTGGAGGATGACAGGTGGACCCACTGAAGCTCTCTCGGGGCGGGGGGGCTCAGTGGAGGTAACTGTTGAACAAGACGTTCTTCTTCTTGACACCTGTTGACAAGGGCCCTGCTCTGGGTTTTTACTCAGCAGGCCCTTTTTTAGTAGATGATGCAGTAATATCAGGGCTTCCCGGGTGGCACTGGTGGTAACCCACTGGCCAGTGCAGGTAGATGTAAGAGACACAGGTTCAACCCCAGGGTCAGGAAGATCCCTGGGAGGAGGGCGTAGCAACCCACTCCAGTGTTCTTGCCTGGAGAATCCCATGGACAGATGAGCCTGGGAGGCTGCAGTCCATAGGGTTGCAAAGAGTCAGACATGACTGAAGAGACTTAGCACGCATACATGCAGTAATATCAGCCCAGGTCAGATGGTCATCAAAGCCAAATGAGCAGAGCCACAGTAGATGAAGGTTTTCTTTGCTCTGTGAATATAAACTGTGCAAGAAAATGGAAAGAATGGCCTTCTTGCCACTTTGGAGCCATGTGTAATTTGTGTTTGGTTTTCAGTCTGTGAGTGATTTTTATGAAACAGATAAAGTTAATGAATCTTCTCCATTGAATGGCTTGATGTGTCCCATAATACCTTTTGGTGCACGATCTGGGGACTGACGTGGGACTCTGCCCCTGGGTCAGTGCAGCGTGGCTGACCTGGCAGCAGCCAGTCCTGACCTCAGGCAGAACCACAGGGATGGTGGCTGGAGATCTCCAGAATTAGGTGTATATTCCAGAAGCCCTCAGACATTTGCTGACTCTGGGGCTTGTTCAGCACTGGTCACATGCAGCCTGACCACTCTGGGAGAAGTGGGCGAGCTGGGTGAGGAGCAGCTGTGTGCCCATAACCAGGGTCCCTTCCTGGGGTAGCTGGGGATGGGATATCCACATTGGGGCTGGGTAAGGGGGAGGGCTGGGAAAGGGGGAGGGGTGAGGGAGGGGGCTGCAGGAAAGAGGGCAGAGTGTTTTCAGGGCCCATCCCACTTCAAATGTAGCAGTTTTGCATTTATAGATTGTAACTTCCCTGGAGTTCAGTTGAAGATTTCAGATTTCAGTTGAAGATTTCCCTCAAGCTTTCATTTAGGACTAAGACTTTTGAAAACCATGTTTTCCCTGAGAGCAGTGAAGTCCTCAGACTTAGCAATTAGTTTGCTGAGCATTTATGGGCAGCAGGTGTCCTCAGGAGCTCTGTGTGCTTTCTCATGTAATCCTCGCCCCAGGAGGCTTTTATTATTATCCTCATTGACATACTAGGAAGTGGAGGCCCAGGCAGGCTGAGTAACTTGTCAAAGGCTGCCCAGTGATTAGATGGTAGAACCAGGGTTCAAACTCAGGTCCAGAGATGGTCCTGACGCTGACTCACCCACAGCCAAGGGACTGGGCTCTATATCTGAGCTTATCCTTCTCATCCCAAATCAGAGGCTGCGGGGTTCTTCCCAGAGTCAGACCTCACACTCAGACCATGGGATACAGAACTGTAGACACCCACTTACTCAGATGACTGGTAACCAGGAAGCAGGATACACTCAGCGGGTGGGTGTGGGACAAGCCACGGTGGGGGTCACATCCCTATGGGCAGCCGTGGGGGTGAGGTGCTGACTCCAGCCCCTCCTTGAGCATAGCAGGCTGTGCTTCTTGGTTTCCTCACCTGTGGTTTAGGGATCAGACCACCTGCCTGGGGAGTGATGCTGAAAGGAGAAGAGACACTTGCAGAGTGCCTGTTGTTCTGTGAACCTTTGTGTCTGTACCTGTGTGTCTGTTTCAGGTTCATCCACCTGAAAGGTCAATACCGAAGTCCATGCAAAGCCCTGGCTGGGGGGTCTTGATGGACGTTTTTCCTCCCCCTGACTGGTGGACCTCCCTCCTCTTCATTCAGCGAATTGGCTCGGTGGGCAGGATGGCATGTGGAGATAAACATTGGCCCCAACTTTAGAGAAAATACCAGCCACAGAGAATGGTCAATAGGAGAAAAACAAACCAAAAAAAAATATCAGTTAAGAATTCAGGAGCAGATACGCCCTCACTTTTGCGGTTTCCCAGCTGAAAAAACTAAACAAACAAAAATGCAGTTGTGCTTTCAAAAGCAAATGCCAGTTGTATCGTGTAGATTTGCAGGGTGTTCTGTGTGGCTGCCCCACCTCCCCCACTGCTGCAGAGGGAGCACACGTTTTCTGTACAAATACCATGGCTCCTGGGGAAGGTTAAGACTAACCAGGCTACAGGAGGTGGGGCAGAAATGTCCTTTTTACTACTTTGACTTTCCCTGGAGCACCCCAGGAGGACATCCGTAGATGTAATTTTCGTATGAAATCTATTAAAGAGGCAAACAGTTCATTGGGAGGAATGATGAGAATTAAGGGCCGGCACTCTGTCCAGCTAACTCAAGGCTGTTTGCTGAACCTGGCTTCAAGTGGTAAGGTCAGCTAGGTTTTCCCTCCACCCCAGACTCTGCACTGATCTCCCCTTGGTGCAAATTCGCCCAGCATTGCCTAAGCTAATAACACCAAGCAGAGCAGAATACGGAATGTCACCGTCTTCTCACGTTTGCTTAGTGAGTTTCTAGTCACTCCTCAAGACCAATTTGTGGCCCCAGCATTACTTTCTCCCGGCGAAGTTTGTCCAGATTTTCCTTCCTTAGCACATGCGCGTCTCACCCGCTCCCCAGAGCCCTGCCCTTCTGCGCTTGTCCTCACGGTGGCGCCCCAGTGGGACTCCCGCCGCCCTGCCTGTTTTGCCTTTCCACGCTTGTCCTCATGGTGGCGCTCCAGTGGGACTCCCGCCACTCCGCCTGCTTTGCCCTTCCGGGCTTGTCCTCACGGTGGCGCTCCAGTGGGACTCTTGCCGACCCTCCCCCTTTGCTCTTCCACACTTGTCCTCACAGTGGCGCTCCAGTGGGACTCCCGCCACCCCGCTAGCTTTGCCCTTCCGCACTTGTCCTCACGGTGGCGCTCCAGTGGGACTCCCGCCGCCCTGCCTGCTTTGCGCTTCCGCACTTGTCCTCACAGTGGCGCTCCAGTGGGACTCTTGCCGACCCTCCCCCTTTGCTCTTCCACACTTGTCCTCACAGTGGCGCTCCAGTGGGACTCCCGCCACACCGCTAGCTTTGCCCTTCCGCACTTGTCCTCACAGTGGCGCTCCAGTGGGACTCCCGCCGCCCTGCCTGCTTTGCGCTTCCGCACTTGTCCTCACGGTGGCGCTCCAGTGGGACTCCCGCCGCCCTGCCTGCTTTGCGCTTCCACACTTGTCCTCACGGTGGCGCTCCAGTGGGACTCCCGCCGCCCTGCCTGCTTTGCGCTTCCGCACTTGTCCTCACGGTGGCGCTCCAGTGGGACTCCCGCCGCCCTGCCTGCTTTGCGCTTCCACACTTGTCCTCACACTGGCGCTCCAGTGGGACTCCCACCGCCCCGCTAGCTTTGCCCTTCCGCACTTGTCCTCACGGTGGCGCTCTAGTGGGACTCCCGCCGCCCTGCCTGCTTTGCGCTTCCGCACTTGTCCTCACGGTGGTGCTCCAGTGGGACTCCTGCCCCCTGCCCACTTTGCCAGGAGAGAGGGCCCCAGGGACACAGGTTTGCCCCTGCCTCTCCAGGCCTCGCACTGTCGCTGACAGTCATAGCTGCAAAGTCTGCCCAGGTCATGAATATTGTCTTTCTTTTCTAGTTTAAGGTTTATATAAATTTAAGTTTTACAGCTTCTTATTCCTTCTGAGACCGTATCACCATTATCTCTTGTAAGATTTTTTTAAAGAGGGGATATTGAACTGCACCCGCAGAGAGCTCTCTAAGGAGAGTCTTGCTTAGTGTGGCTCTCAGCCTGGCTGCACATCAAAAATGATCTCCAGAGCTTTGGAAAAATACCCAGAAATGGGTTCCATCGTCCATCCATTAAACCTCTGGATAAGGGCCTGGTGTTGGGGTGTGTATATATTTATTTTAGGTCTTGAGGTGATTATAAACTACAGCCAGAGACCAGAACGGCTGGTGTAGGTGGTCAGAAGCTTCCAGTTCCCTCCTCTGGTTCGTTCTAGTCCAGTCTGTAGGTTGGGCCCCTCCCGGGCCACCCGTTGAGTCACTCTAGGAGGTTGAGGCAAGATAATCCCATGCTTTGGTTATCTTCACCACCACTGCCTTCTCGTGGAGAAAGGGCTTGCATAACTCAATGAGCCATGCTGTGTAGGGCCACCCAAGACAGATGAGTCATAGCAGAGAGTCCTGACAAAACATGATCCAATGGAGGAGCGAATGGCAAACCACCCCAGTGTACTTGCTGTGAGACCCTCATGAACTGTATAAAAGAACAAAAAGATATGACACCAAAAGATGAGTCCCCCAAGTCTGAAGCTGTCCAATATGCTACTGGGGAAGAGCAGAGAACTACTAATAGCCCCAGAAAGAATGAAGCTCCTGCGCCAAAGGTGGAAACAACGCTCAGTTGTGGATGTGTCTGGTGATGAAAGTAAAATCCAGTACTGCAAAGAACAACACTGCATAGGAACCTGGAATGTTAGCTCCATGAATCAAGGTAAATTGGACATGGTCAAGCAGGAGATGGTAAGAGAAAACATCAACATCTTAGTAATCAGTGAACTAAAATGGATGGGAATGGGCAAATTTAATTCAGATGAACTATATTTATATATACTACATTATATTATATATCTACTACTGTGGGCAAGAACCCCTTAGAAGTGGGTATCCCTCATAGTCAACAAGAGTCCAAATTCAAGTACTGGAGTGCAGTCTCAAAAATGACAGAATGATCTCGGTTCGTTTCCAAGGCAAGCCATTCAACATCACAGTAATTCAGGTCTGTGCCCCTACCACCGATGCTGAAGAAGCTGACCAGTTCTATGAAGATCAAGAAGACCTCCTAGAATTAACACCAAAAAAAGATGTCCTATTCATCATAGGGGATTAGAATGCAGAAGTAGGAAGTCAAGAGATACCTGGAGTAATAGGCAAGTTTGGCCTTGGAGAACAAAATTCTCCAAGCAACAAAATGCCCTCCAAACAGGGCAAAGGCTAACTGAATTCTGCCAAGAGAATGCACTGGTCATAGCAAATACCCTTTTCAACAACACAAGAAATGACTTTACACATGGACATCACCAAATGGTCAATAACAAAATCAAATTGATTACATTCTTTGTAGCCAAAGATGGAGAATCTCTATACAGTCAGCAAAAACAAGACCTGGAGCTGACTGTGGCTCAGATCACAAGCTCCTTATTGCAAAATTCAGACTTAAATTGAGGAAAGTATGGAAAACCACTAGACCATTCAGGTATGACCTAAATCAAATCCCTTATGATTATACAGTGGAAGTGACAAGTAGATTCAAGGGATTAGATCTAAGATCATGGCATCCATCCAGTCAAGTGGGCCTTAGGAAGCATTACTACTAGTAAAGCTAGTGGAGGTGATGGAATTCCAGCTGAGCTATTTCAAATCCTAAAAGATGATGGTTTTAAAGTGTTGCACTCAATATGTCAGCAAATCTGGAAGACCCAGCAGTAACCATAGGACTAGAAAAGGCCAATCCTCATCCCTATTCCCAAGAAGGGTAGTACTAAAGAATGTGCTAATCATGAGACAATTGCACCCATCTCCCATGCTAGTAAGGTCGTGCTTAAAATCTTGCACGCTAGGCTTCAGCATTACATGAACCAAGAACTTCCAGATGTTCAAGCTGGGTTTAGAAAAGAAAGAGGAACCAGAGATCAAATTGCCAACATTTGCTGGATCAAAGAGAAAGCAAGGGAATTCCAGAAAAACATCTACCTCTGTTTCAGCAACTATGCCAAAGCCTTTGACTGTGTGGATCATCATAAGCTGTGGAAAGCATTTAAAGAGATGAGAATACAAGACCATCTTAACTGTCTCCTGAGAAACCTGTATGCGGGTCAAGAAACAGCAGTTAGAACCCTGCAGGAACAATTGATTGATTCAAGATTGAGAAAGGAGTATGACAGGACTGTCTGCTGTCACCCTGTTTGTTTAACTGCTACAATGAGCACATCATGAGAAATACCAGGCTGGATGAGTTACAGAAGGAGAGTGAAAGAGCTGGTTTAAAACTAAATATTAAACTAAGATCATGGCACCTGGCCCCATTACTTCATGGCAAATAGAAGGGGGAAATGTGGAAGTAGCGACAGATTTCATCTTGTGCTCTAAAATCACTGTGGATGGTGACTGCAGCCATGAAATCAGAAGACAATTGCTTCACAGCAGGAAAGCTATGACAAACCTAGATAGTGTGTTGAAAAGCAGAGACATTACTCTGCCAACAAAGGTCCGTATAGTCAAGGCTATGGTCTTCCCGGTGGTTATGTACGTTTGTGAGAGCTGGACAATAAAGAAGGTGGAGTGCCGAAGAATTGATGTTTTCAAACTGTGATGCTGGAGCAGACTCCTTAGAGTCCCTTGGACAGCAAGATCAAACCAGTCAATCTTGAGGGTAATCAACCCTGAATACTCATTGGAAGGACTAATGCTAACATTGAAACTCCAGTATTTTGGGTTTCATTGGAAAAGTTCCTGATGCTGGGAAACAAGGAAGGCAGAAGAGGGCCTCAGAGGATGACATGGCTGGATGGCATCATTGATGCAATGGACATGAACTTGGGCAAACTTCGGGAGATGGTGAAGAACAGGGAGGCCTGGTATGCTGTAGTCCATGGGGTCGCAAAATGTCAGACACAACTGGGCGACTCACAACAGCAGCAAAAGGTTTGCTGCTGCTGTGCTGTGCCCACTCAGTTGTGTCTCTTTGCAACCCCATGGACTGTAGCCTGCCAGGCTCCTCTGTCCATGGAATTTTCCAGGCAAGAATTCTGGAGTAGGTTGCCAATTTTCTACTCCAGGGGATCTTCCCGACCCAGGTATTGAACCTGTATTTCTTGCACCTCCTGCATTGGCAGGCGGATTCTTTATCACTGGGCTGCCTGAAATGACCATACTAAGGTTTGAGAATGCTTAATAAAATGGAAAACACTTCCAATGGTCAAGCAAGAAAAGACTTTGAGCACAGGAGAATCATTCTTAAAATTATGATGACTGAAAAGCATCACTAACAATATAAAGACTGCCTATATTCACTGGAAGTGCAAGTTTAATCTGCTTTTTCAATTGTGGTATAATACATATATAATTTACCATTTTAACTATTTTAAGTGTACAGAGGGGCGAAGCACATTCACATTGCTGTGAAGTGTCCACCACTGTGTATCTCCAGAGCTTCTTATTCTCACAAGATGAAACTCTGGACTCATTTGATGTCTGGAAAAAGAAAAAAACACCTCAAAGTTGAGAATTATGGTTTATTTGAAGATATTACCAAGGACTTTGGCCCAGAGCCCCTCAGACAGCTCTGAGGGACTGTCCCAAAGAGGTTAGGGACAAGCTAGGATACACTGGCATTTTTGAAAATGCCTGAAACAAACAAATTAAAAAACCCATAGTCAAACACCAAATATGCAAATAACTTCAGATATGCAGATGACACCACCCTAATGGCAGAAACTGAAGGGGAGTCAAAGAGCCTCTTGATGAAAGTGAAAAAGGAGAGTGAAAAAGCTGGCTTAAAACTCAACATTCAGAAAACAAAGACCATGGCATTCAGTCCCATCACTTCATGGCAAATAGATGGGGAAACAATGGAAATAGTGACAGACTTTATTTTCTTGGGCTCCAAAATCACTGTGGATGATGACTGCAGCCATAAAATTAAAAGATATGTGCTCCTTGGAAGAATTGAAATGACAAACCTAGACAGCGTATTAAGAAGCAGAGACGTTACTTTACCTACAAAAGTCCATGTAGTCAAAACTGTGGTTTTTCCAGTAGTCATGTATGGATGTGAGAGCTGGACAATAAAAAAGGCTGAGTGCCAAAGAACTGATGCCCTCAAACTGTGGTTCTGGAGAAGACTCTTGAGAGTCCCTTGGACAGCAAGGAGATCAAACCAGCCAATCCTAAAGGAAATCAGTCCTGAATACTCATTGGAAGGACTGATGCTGAAGCTGAAGCTCCAATACTTTGGCCACCTGATGTGAGGAACTGACTCACTGGAAAAGACTCTGATGCTGGGAAAGATCGAAGGCGGGAAGAGATGGGGACAACAGAGGATGAGGCATCACTGATTCAATGGACATGGGTTTGAGCAAACTCAAGGGGATAGTGGAGGACAGGGAAGCCTGGTATGCTGCAGTCCATGGGGCTGCAAAGAGACATGACTGAATGACTGAACAAGAAGAAGCATATAAAGATTACTGCTAAGAATCCCCCGGTGGCCCAGCGGTTAGGACTCCATGCTTCTACTGTAGGAGACATGGGTTCAATCCCGGGTAAGGAACAAAGATCCTATATGCCATGCAGCACTACCAAAATAAATAAAAGACCTTAGTTTAAAAAAAAAAAAAAAGACTACTGCTAGTCACAATACAACTTAATGAATTTAATGCTTTTCTGTATTGGAAGGTGCAGAAGTCTTGTCTCAATGAAATCATTCCTTTGATACGCACCTTAACTAACCAGGGCCAGTCCCCTGTTTGGGTCAGTATCCGATTTTTCTGCCTCAGGGTGCATGTCATTAGGGCAGCAGTAGCAGCTGATGGCTTGATGGCTGAAGCATTTGTTGTTTACTGAAACGGCACATGACATTCTTTTGTCCACATGTGAAACAATGACTTCCCCTACTCACTCCCCTCCCCAGTCCCTGATAGTCACCGCTCTCCTTTCTTATCTCTAGGTTTCTCATATAAGCTGTCTTATACAGTGCTTGTCCTTTGTTGAGTGAATAGAACCATGGTCCCCCTACGCATCTTTGATGTTAGTATGCCTTACTTCCTTGCCACCAACTTACTAGAAAATCATTCATGGATATTTTTAGTATTCTGTTAATTAAACCTCCTGAATTTATCTTTTACTCTTAAGATCAAGGTTTCCATCCTTATTCAGTATCCTGATTGCTTCCTCAAGAAGATTTAGTTTTCCATGATGGTTTACTGTTTTCAGAGTAGAGATTTAAATGAATTGTTTATAGATTAAATAAAGAACACTTCTTAGAAATAAAGCATGTTTAATTTTTTCTGCAAAGAACAATGGCTGCTAAAAGGCTTTTGAGGAGTTTTAAAAACTACACAGTAATTAAAAAAAAAAAATGGTTTACCCTGAAGCAATCTTAAATTTCAGTCAGTATTCTGGAGCAGATTAACAGACCTATTTAACAGGCAGGCCATGCTTTTTCGTTCCTGTTCTGTGCTAGAAGAAAATCATCCTAAAGTATAATTGGAAGTAAAAGCGGAAATCATAGTTTTGTCTGCCTGTTGAGAAGCAGGAATCTTTATCATGATCATTAAAAAGCACAGCCATGCACGCATTCAGTCTTAGAAACATGAAAATCTGTAGTTGAACATTTGCATGAAACAGTGGCAATTTAGAGATGAGAGTAAATAGATAAAGGACACATTCCTGTTAGTACTTTTTGCTTTGTGTATCTGATTTAAGTCTAGTGAAAATGATTCTTAAAACACTATTGTTAACATATTTGCTTTTCAGTTGAATGTTCGAAGATGCCAAGATTAGAAGGAATAAGATTATGAAAGCGAGTAGTTAAGTATCAGTTTTCCATTTTTAATAGAGATGTAATTGATATATGACATTATACTATCATCAGGTGTACAACATAATGATTCAATATTTGTATATATTGCAAAATAACCACAAGAATAAGTAGCTAACATCTATCACCACATATAGTTACAGTTTTTTTTTTTTCTTCTGTGATGAGGACTTTTAAGATTAAGGTGCTACTCTGTTAGCAATTTTCAAATATATGATACAGTATTAACTGTAGTCATCATGCTGTACATTACATCCTCAAGACTTATTTTGTAACTGGAATTTTCTACCTTTTGACCACCTTTACCCATCAAGCCTACCCTCCACCCCCCACCTCTGAACCAACAGTCTGTTTCCATTTCTATGATTTGGGGTTTTGTTTTTTAGAATTCACATATATGAGAATCACGGGATCATATGTTGTCTTTCCCAGACTTGTTACACTAAGCATGATGTCCTTAAAGTCCATCCATGTCATTGCAAAAAGCAAGTTTCCTCCTCTTTAATGGTTGAATGATATTCCGTTATATGTATGCACTTATACCACATCTTGTTTGCCCACTCATCTGTCAGTGAGCACTTAGGTGTCTTCCATGTCTTCAGTGCTGTAAATAGTGCTGCTATGAACATTGGGATGCATGAATCTTTCTGAATTAATGCTTACATTTTCTTGTGGTAAATACCAAGAAGTGGAGATTCTATTTTTAAAATTTTAAGGAAACTTCATAACATTTTCCATACTGGCTGCAGCAGCATTTACATTCCCAGCAGCAGTGCACAATAACTCCCTTTTCTCCACATCTTCATCAATCACTTGTTATTTCTTTTCTTCCTGATAATAGAAATTCTAACAGGTGTAAGATGGTATCTCATTGTGGTTTTGATCTTCATTTTCCTGATGCTGAGTGGTTTTGAGCACCTTTTCATGTACCTGTTGCTTATTGTATATCTTCTTTGGAAAAAAAATGTCTATTCAGATCCTCTGCCCATTTTTAAAATGAAATTGTTTTTTGCTTTCAGTTTTATGATTCTTTATGCATTTTGCATATTAACCCTGTATAGGATATATGATTTGCATTTTCATTTTGCTGATGATTTCTTTTGCTGTGTAGAAGGTTCTTGGTTTGATATTGTCCCACTTGTTTATTTTTTGCTTCTGTTGCTTTGGCTTTTGGTATCAGATGCAAACTATCACTGCCAAGACTGATGTCAGATAACTTTCCACCTATGTGGAAAGTGTCATCAAGGAGTTTTATGGTTTCAGGCCTCCTATTCAAATCTTTAATCCATTTTAAGTTTTTGTGTATGATATAACAGAATGGTCCAGTTTCATTCTTTTGCATGTGGCTGTCCATTTTTCCAGCACAATTTATTTACACAATTTATTTAAGAAACTGTCCTTTTCCCCTTGTATATTCTTGGCTCCTTGAATTGACTGTATATATATATATATATAAATATATATATATTATATATGTGTGTGTATGAATTTATTTGAGGGCTTTCTGATCTATTTCAACAATTTGTGTGTCTGTGCTTATGCCAATACCACACTGTTTTGATTACTATAGCTTTATAATATAGTCTGAAGTCAGGGAGTATAATGCCTCCTGCTTTGTTCTTCTTTCTCAAGATTGTTTTGGCTACTTGGGGTCTTGTGTGGTCTTATACAAATTTTAGGGTTGTTTTTCTGTCTTTGAGAAAATGCCTTTAGGATTTTGATAGGGATTGTATTGACTGTAGATTGCTTTGAGTAGAATGGAAATTTTAACAGCATTAGTGCTTCTAATTCACAAGCATGGAATATCTTTCCATTTCTGTTCTCATTTCTTTCATCAATGTCTCATAGTTTTCAGTATACAGATATTTAACCTTCTTGGCTAAGTTTCTTTTTTTTGAAATACAGTGTTGTGTTACAGTTTACATTGTTGTGTTAATTTCAGGCGTACAGCAGAGTGATTCAGTTATACATGCATATATATCTATTTTCAGACTCTTTTCTTTTATAGGTTTTTACAAAATATTGAGTATAGTTCTTTCTGCTATAGAATAGGTCTTTGTTGATTATCTATTTTATATATAGTAGTGTGTATATCTTAACCCCAAACTCCTAATCTATCCCTCTCCCCCTACCTTCTTGGTTAAATTTCTCCCTAGATAATTTATTCTTTTTGATGCAACTGTAACTGGTATTGTTTTCTTAATTTCTATTTATGATAGTTTGTTATTAACATAGAGAAATGCAACAGATTTATGTATATTGATTTTGTATCCTTTGATTTATTGAATTTGTTTATTCTAACAATTTTTGGTGGTGTCTTTAGGATTTCAATGGATAATATGTCATCTGCAAATAGTGACAGTTTTACTTCTTCCCTTGCCATTTGCATGACTTTTCTTTCTTTTCCTTGCCTGATTTATCTGACTAGGACTTCTAATACTGTACTGAATAAAAGTGGTATCCTTCTTATTCCTGATATTAGAGGAAAACTTTCAGCTTTTTACCATTGAGTATGATATTAGCTTCACGATAAACTGTGGAAAATTCTGAAAAAGATGGGAATACCAGACCACCTGACCTGCCTCTTGAGAAACCTGTATGCAGGTCAGGAAGCAACAGTTAGAACTGGACATGGAACAACAGACTGGTTCCAAATAGGAAAAGGAGTACGTAAAGGCTGTGTCTTGTCACCCTGCTTATTTAACTTATATGCAGAGGATATCAGGAGAAACGCCGGGCTGGAAGCAGCACAAGCTGGAATCAAGATTGCCGGGAGAAATATCAATAACCTCAGATATGCAGATGTCACCACCCTTATGGCACAGAGTGAAGAGGAACTAAAAAGCCTCTTGATGAAAGTGAAAGAGGAGAGTGAAAAAGTTGGCTTAAAACTCAACATTCAGAAAACTAAGATCATGGCATCTGGTCCCATCACCTCATGGGAAATAGATGGGGAGACAGTGGAAACAGTGGGTGACTTTATTTTTGGGGGCTCCAAAATCACTGCAGATGGTGACTGCAGCCATGAAATTAAAAGACGCTTACTCCTTGGAAGGAAAATCATGACCAATCTAGACAGCATATTAAAAAGCAGAGACATTACTTTGCCAACAAAGGTCTGTCTGGTCAAGGCTATGATTTTTCCAGTGTTCATGTATGGATGTGAGAGTTGGACTGTGAAGAAAGCTGAGCGCTGAAAAATTGATGCTTTTCAACTGTGGTGTTGGAGAAGACTGTTGAGAGTCCCTTGGACTGCAAGGAGATCCAACCAGTCCATCCTAAAGGAGATCAGTCCTGGGTGTTCATTGGAAGGACTGATGCTGAAGCTGAAACTCCAATACTTTGGCCACTTGATGCGAAGAGTTGACTCGTTGGAAAAGACCCTGATGCTGGGAGAGATTGGGGGCAGGAGGAGAAGGGGATGACAGAGGATGAGATGGCTGGATGGCATCACCAACTCGATGGACATGAGTTTGAGTAAACACCGGGAGTTGGTGATGGACAGGGAGGCCTGGCGTGCTGCGATTCATGGGGTCACAAATAGTTGGACATGACTGAGTGACTGAACTGACTGAAGTGATGATATTAGCTGTGAGCCTGTCATATATACCCTTTATTATATTGAGGTACATTCTCTCTATGTATACTTTGTTGACTGTTTTTTTTTTTTTTTAAATCATGAATGGATGTTGAATTTTTGTTTAAAAAGCTTCTTCCTGCATTTATTGAGATGATCGTGATTTTTATCTTTCATTTTATTTTTTAAAAATATAGTCATTTGAAAGTTGTTTATTCTCTTAAATTTTTTGTTTATTTTTAAATATTTATTTTAATTGGAGGCTAATAACTTTACAATACTGTGGTGGTTTTTGCCATACGTTGACATGAATCAGCCATGGGTGTACATGTGTTCCCCATCCTGAACCCCCCTCCCACCCCCCCTCCCCATCCCATCCCTCTGGGTCATTCCCAGTGCACCAGCCCTGAGTGCCCTGTTTCATGCATCAAACTTGGACTGATGATCTATTTCACATATGGTAATACACATGTTTCAGTGCTATTCTCTCAAATCATCCCACCCTCGCCTTCTCCCACAGAGTCCAGAAGTCTCTTCTGTGAGACTTCTGTGTCTCTTTTGCTGTCTCGCATATAGGGTCATCATTACCATCTTTCTAAATTCCATATATATGCGTTAATATACTGTATTGGTGTTTTTCTTTCTGACTCACCTCACTCTGTGTAATAAGCTCCAGTTTCATCCACCTCATTAGAACTGATTCAAACACGTTCTTTTTAAGAGCTGAGTAATATTCCATGGTGTATATGCACCACAGCTTCCTTATCCATTCAACTGCCGATGGACATCTAGGTTGCTTCCATGTCCTGGCTATTATAAACAGTGCTGCGATGAACATTGGGGTGCATGTGTCTCTTTCAATTCTGGTTTACTCGGTGTGTATGCCCAGCAGTGGGATTGCTGGGTCATATGGCAGTTCTATTTCCAGATTTTTAAGGAATCTCCACACTGTTCTCCATAGTGTCTGTACTACTTTGCATTCCCACCAGCAGTGTAAGAGGGTTCCCTTTTCTCCACACCCTCTCCAGCATTTACTGTTTGTAGACTTTTGGATAGCAGTCATTCTGACCAGCATGAGATGGTACCTCATTGTGGTTTTGATTTGCATTTCTCTGATAATGAGTGATGTTGAGCATCTTTTCATGTGTTTGTTAGCCATCTGTATGTCTTCTTTGGAGAAATGTCTATTTAGTTCTTTGGTCCATTTTTTTATTGGGTCGTTTATTTTTCTGGAATTGAGCTGCAGGAGCTGCTTGTATATTTTTGAGATTACTTCTTTGTCAGTTGCTTCATTTGCTATTATTTCCTCCCATTCTGAAGGTTGTCTTTTCACCTTGCTTATAGTTTCCTTCATTGTGCAAAAGCTTTTAAGTTTAATTAGGTCCCATTTGCTTATTTTTGCTTTTATTTCCATTACTCTGGGAGGGGGCTCATAGAGGATCCTTCTGTGATTTATGTCAGAGAGTGTTTTGCCTATGTTTTCCTCTAGGAGTTTTATAGTTTCTGGTCTTACATTTAGATCTTTAATTCATTTTGAGTTTATTTTTGTGTATGGTGTTAGAAAGTGTTCTAGTTTAGTTCTTTTACAAGTGGCTGACCAGTTTCCCCAGTACCATTTGTTAAAGAGTTTGTCTCTTTTAAAGTTTGTGTTTCCTTGCTAATTTTCTGTTTGGTTGATCTATCCATAGGTGTGAGTGGGGTATCAAAGTCTCCCACTATTATTGTGTTATTGTTAATTTCCCCTTTCATACTTGTTAGTATTTGCCTTATATATTGTGGTGCTCCTATGTTGGGTGCATATATATTTATAACTGTTATATCTTCTTCTTGGATTGACCCTTTGATCATTATGTAGTGTCCTTCTTTGTCTCTTTTCACAGCAAGTCTATTTTATCTGATATGAGTATTGCTACTCCTGCTTTCTTTTGGTCTCCATTTGTATGAAATATCTTTTTCCAGCCCTTCACTTTCAGTCTGTATGTGTCCCTTGGTTTGAGGTGGGTCTCTTGTAGACAGCATATATATGGGTCTTGTTTTTGTATCCAACCAGCCAGACTTTGTCTTTTGGTTGGGGCATTCAACCCGTTTACATTTAAGGTAATTATTGATAAGTATGATCCTGTTGCCATTTACTTTGTTGTTTTGGGTTCGAGTTTATAAACCTTTTCTGTGTTTCCTGTCTAGAGAAGATCCTTTAGCATTTGTTGAAGAGCTGGTTTGGTGGTGCTGAATTCTCTCAGCTTTTGCTTGTCTGTAGTGCTTAGATTTCTCTTTCATATTTTAATGAGATCCTTGCTGGGTATAGTGATCTGGGTTGTAGGTTTTTCTCTTTCATCATTTTAAGTATGTCCTGCCATTCCCTTCTGGCCTGAAGAGTTTCTATTGAAAGATCAGCTGTTATCCTTATGGGGATCGCCTTGTGTGTTATTTGTTTCTTTTCCCTTGCTGCTTTTAATATTTGCTGTTTGTGTTTGATCTTCATTAATTTGATTAATATGTGTCTTGGGGTGTTTCACCTTGGGTTTATCCTGTTTGGGACCCTCTGGGTTTCTTGGACTTGGGTGGCTATTTCCTTCCCCCTTTTAAGGAGGTTCTCAACTATTATCTCCTCAAGTATTTTCTCATGACCTCTCTTTTTGTCTTCTTCTTCTGGGACTCCTATGACTCGAATGTTGGTGTGTTTGACATTGTCCCAGAGGTCTCTGAGGTTGTCCTCATTTCTTTTCATTCTTTTTTCTTTTTTCCTCTCTGCTTCATTTATTTTCACCATTCTATCTTCCACCTCACTTATCCTATCTTCTGCCTCACTTATTCTTCTGTTGGTCCCCTTAGAGTGCTTTTGATCTCAGTTATTGCATTATTCATTATATATTGACTCTTTTTTATTTCTTCTAGGTCCTTGGTAAACATTTCTTGCATCTTCTCAATCCTTGTCTCTAGTCTATTTGTCTGTAACTCCATTTTGTTTTCAAGATTTTGGACCATCTTTACTACCATTATTCTGAATTCCTTTTCAGGTAGATTCCCTATCTCCTCCTCTTTTGTTTGGTTTGGTGGGCATTTATCTTGTTCCTTTACCTACTGAATACTTTTCTGCCTTTTCATCTTGTTTAGGTTGTTGTGTTTGGGGTGCCCTTTCTGTATACTCAAAGTTTGTGGTTCCTCTTTATTGTGGAGCCTGCTCCCTGTGGGTGGGGTTGGACTAATGGCTTGTCAAGGTTTCCTGGTTAGGGGAGCTTGTGTCTATGTTCTGGTGGGTGGAGCTGGATCTCTTCTCTCTGGAGAGTAATGAAGTGTCCAGTAGTGAGTTTGGGGGTGTCTATGGGCTTGGCATGGCTTTGAGCAGCCTATATTTTAATGCTCAGGGTTGTGTTTCTGCTTTGCTGGAGAATTAGCGTGGTATGTCTTGCTCTGGAACTTATTGGCTCTTGGGTGGATCTTGGTTTCAGTGTAGGTATGGAGGCTTTTGGATGAGCTCTTGTTGATTAATGTTCCCTGGAGTCAGGAGTTTTCTGGTGTTCTCAAGTTTTGGATTTAAGCCTCCTGCCTCTGGGTTTCACTCTCATTCTTACAATAGCCTCAAGACTTCTCCACCCATATAGCGCAGATGATAAAACATCTAGGTTAATGGTGAAAACATTCTCCACAGTGAGAGACACCCAGAGAGGTTCAGAGTTACATGGAGAAGAGAAGGGGGAGGAGGGAGATAGAGATGACCAGGAGAGGAGGGGGCGTCAGAAGGGGAGAGACCAATCACGTCAGTGATCACACCCCTAAGTGAAAATGGGTACTGAAGATTAAATTCTTAAAGGTACAAAATTGATAACAAATACCAAAAAAACAAAGATTAAAAATCTAGAGTACAGGTTAGACTCTCAAAAATACAATATTAAAAATACAAAACAAAATCACAAAAATTATAAACATATATATATATATATATATATATATATGAAATTTGCATTAAAAATAGGGTCTTTTTTTGCAAGGTAATAGTAGGTTATAAAAATGAAAATTAAAGGAGTAATAAAGAACTTAAAAATTAAAAAAAAATTTAAATGGTAATAGTAAAAATATATCTAGGAATTTCTCTGGAGCTGTTGAGGGCAGTGTGGGGTCAGTTCAGTTTCAGATAGTTCCTTGTTCTGGCTTGTACTTGTTCTCAAGTTCTATAGGGCCCCTCCAATGCTTAGTCAATGTTAACTGCAGGATTTTAATCTGTTGCATCCATCGTTTCCAGAGCAGTTTCCTCTTCTTTGTTTATTTTGGCTTCCTCTGTTTGCAAGTCTCTTCAGTGTCTAATTTCTGCCCTGACACAAGGGGACAAAGCTGGTCACTTACTTAGACTCATTTGTTCACTTCTGCTGTGGGGAGGGAGGAACACTGCAAAAAAAATCACTGGCGTGTGTGGGGAGTGCTCGCAGTGTGTGGACCCCCTGGGTTTGCCCCAGCTCACAGTGTGTGTGCCTTCCCAGTCTACGCTGCTCAGGCTCCAGGTTGCTCTGCAGGGGTACGGTCCAAGGAGGGCCCTGCCTTTTGTGCACTTCCCAGGTCTAAGCCGCTCAGGTTCAGGTTCTCGGGTACTCCGCAAGGGCACAGACTCGGTTGGGCCTGCGTTTTGTGCCCTTCCCAGGTCCAAGCAGCTCAGGCGACCAGGTGCTTGGCGACCACACTCTTCCAGGTGGGCCATGCATCTTAATCACCTCCCCGGTCCCAGCCACTGAGTTTCCTGGGTGCGCCATGACAGCATGGTCTCAGGTGTGATGTGTGTCTCCTCTGGGGAGCTGATGTCAGCCTGTGACACTCCTGGCAGATGTCAACCGCCCAGGATCCCAGGAAGACATGGTTAGCAACTGGGAGCCTGCTCACAGTTTGGTGGAGGATGCCATCTCTGGGGTCGAGATTGCCCCTTGCCTGCTGGCTCTGGCTGTTGCCCACCTGTCTCCCTGCCTCCGGTGGGGGGATGGGCTGATCTGCAGCCAGCTAGCTCTCCTTTGGTATTCGCTCAGTCCTTGTTCTTTGAGCGGGCCAGGCTGCGCATTAGAGCCTTTCGCAGGAAAGTTATCTCTCTTTTTTTTTTTTTCACTGACTATCCCATAGTTTAGGTTGCTATCTCATGTTAGCTCCCTCAGATTGCCCTCAGGGCATTCAGGCCTGGTACCTGAATACCTGGTACCTTCTTACCCTAAGGACCAATGATGCAGCCCACGCCTCCCTGTCCAGCCCCTGCTCTCTGCTGGTGGATGTGAGTGTCTGGGCTACCTCTCTGCTGGGAGTAGCGGTTAGGCGTGTATTCTGTGGGTTTTTGTTTTTTTGTTTTTTCCTTTTTCCTCCCGGTTATGTTGCCCTCTGAGACTCCAAAACTCCCCACAGACCCACCGGTGGGAAGGTTTCCTGCTGTCTGGAAACTTCTCCTCCTTTGACTCCCTCCCCAGGACGGGTCTCCATTCCTAACTCTTTTGTCTCTCTTTTTGTCTTTTATATTTTGTCCTACCTCATTCTGAAGAGAATGGGCTGCCTTTCTGGGTCCCTGGTGTCCTCCACCAGAGTTCAGAAGTTGTTTTGTGGAAGTTTCTCAGCATTCAAATGATCGTTTGATGAATTTGTGGGGGAGAAAGTGGTCTCCCCATCCTATTCTTCCACCATTTTGGGACCAGCCCGCTATCTTTCATTTTATTAATGTGGTGGATCCAGTTGGTTTTCAGATGTTGAAACATCCTTGCATCCTTGGAATATTGTTTAATTCAACTTGCTAATATTTTGTTGAGGATTTTTGCATCTAAGTTCATCAGGAATATTTACATATAATTTTCTTGCCTTGTGGCATCCTTGTCTAGTTATAGTATCAGGGTAATGTGTGTGTGTGTGTGCTCAGTCATGTCTCTCTGTGAACCTATGGACTGTAGCCCGCCAGGCTCCTCTGTCCATGGAATTTTCCAGGCAAGAATACTGGAGCGGGTTGCCATATGTTACTGCAGGGATCTTCCCAACCCAGGGATCGAACCTGACTCTCTTGTGTCTCCTGCATTGGCAGGCAGATTCTTTACCACTGTGCCACCTGGGAAGCCCATCAGGGTAATCCTGGCCTCATAACCCTCATAAAATAAGTTTGGAGATGGTCCCTCTTCTATTTTTTGAAAGAGTTTGAGAAGGATTGGTATTAATTCTCGAAGATGTGTGCTCGAAGTCACCAGTGAAGCTGTTTGGTCCTGGACTTTTGTTTGTTGGGAGGTTTGATTACTATTCAATCTTCTACTAGCAATTGATCTGTCCAGGTTTTCTATTTCTTCATAATTCAGTTGTAGTAGACTGTATGTTTTAAGGAATTTACCCACTTCTTCTAGGCTGTCCAATTTGTTGGTGTATATTTATTTGTGGTAGTCTCTTATGATCCTTTGTATTTCTGTGGTATCACTTACAGTATCTCCTCTTTCATTTCTGATTTTATTTATTGAGTCCTTTCTCTTTTTCTTCCCCCTTGATGAGTCTAACTGTAAAGGTTTGTCTATTTTTTATCTTTTCAAAAAACCAGATCTTAGTTTAATTTGTCTCTTCTGGGGTTTCTTTAAAGTCTCTATTTCATCAATTTTGCTATGATCTTTGTTATTTCCATTCATCTACTAACTTTTGGCTTTATATGTTCTTTTTTAATTCTCTTGAGGTATAAAGTTAGATTGAGATCTTTTTATTTCTTGAGGTAGGCATTTATATCTGTGAACTTTCTTCTTAGAACTTCTTTTGCTGCATCTCATAAGTTTTGGTATGTTGTATTTTCATTTGCCTAAGGTATTTTTTAATTCCTCAGCAGTTGTTCATTTTTAACCTTCATGTCCCATGTTACTGTAGCTTCTTCTTCTATGCCTAGTTACATCAAAGGATTATAATGGGACTCGGGGTTTGAAAAAAGAAAGGCAGTGACATATTTGCTATTGGTAGAGTAAAGATCTTTGAACAGCCTGTCCTATATAGAAGCAATGAGAATACTGCAACAATTGTCAAAATCAACTTTTTTAGTAATATGGAAATTAATCGAAGGTGTGCATATATCTGGAGAGTGTTTATTCAAGAAAAATGGCCATTATCTTTGTAAGAACACTGAGTACTGCATTGTTTCAATTTTCCCTGTTCTCACCCATTCTCCCCAGTGCCATGATAGCCTTGAAAGGTCAAGAGCTCCACAGTAAAGGCAAAAATCAATAGCTACTGACCCCAGCATTCACTAGGAGGAACAAACAAGAATTCATTCAAAGCTCTGCTCTAAGAGAATTGCCATTATTTGACATAGTAGTTCTCTAGAAACTTCTGTTCATAAAATTTGTCTTCTTCTGACCTCACTCAGAGCTCACCCAGAGCAAATGGCCTTTTCCTCAGGGGCATTTTTTTTTTTTTTTTCAAAATCAAAAAACAAATGCAAAAATTCCCAATAACAAAACCAAAACCAAACCAAAATAAACTAAAACAGAAATAAAAATATTGATTGTTAACCATCACAGCTCCCTGGGGCAAGCACTAACCTAAGCAAAACATTTAAAATAAAATGTTAGAGGAATATTTTATTTCATAGTAAGTAACTAAGTGTTAGTTGCTAAGTCCTGCCCGACTCTTTGCAACCCCATGGACTTCAGGCCACCAGGCTTCTCTGTCCATGAGATTTTCCAGGCAAGGATACTGGAGTGGGTTGCCATTTCCTTCTCCAGGGGATCTTCCCCACCCAGGGATCGAACCCAGGTTTCCTGCACTGCAGGCAAATTCTTTACCAACTGAGCTACAAGGGAAGCCCCTTAAAAAAAAAAAATTCCATAAGAGGCTTTAAAAATCTCTGAAAGAGTACTGGAATTCTAGCAGGCCATGTGTATGTATAGATCTGTATGCATTTCCAGAGCTGTGCATCTGCTTACGAAAAACAATTCAAGGCCCTGAGTTCTCCTCTCCAGCCCATCAGACCTCTGAGCAAGCAGGAAGTGGTGAAGGGTAAGGCAGAGCTGTAAACTGCTTGGCTAAGTGTTGAACACAGGCCCAACCTGCACACAGAGCCCCTTGGCAAAGACTAAGAGCCTCTTTGGTTCCAGTAATTTAAGGACACATATGTCCAATATTTAACTGGCCTCTAAGCTGATTGAGCAGAGATTTCAGTGGCCACACACAGCAAAGAACACAGACTTCATGGAGTTAGTTCAAGAAAGTCACAAATAGTAACATCAACAAAGAGTAACAACAACATATTTTAGAGAGGTGAGTATATCTGATGTCCAGAGTTGTCACATTCTATTGTTTAAGATGTTCAATTTTCAGCTAGCAATTACAAGACATGCAAAGAAACAAGTGTAGCCAATATGAAAGTTAAAAAAACTGTCCTTGAGAAAGTCCAGACACTGAACTTACTAGACAGGGACTTTCTCACAGTTGTTTTAAACATATCTAATCAACCAAAGGACACCACATCTGAATAACTAAAGGAAAATATGAAAATGCTGCCTCATCAAATATGGGATATAAAGAGGTAAAAATCAAATTAATTAAATTAAAAAATGGAAAGGAACCAAGTAGAAATGCTAAGTTGAAAAGTTCAATAACAGAAATGAAAAATTCCTTAGGAAGGTCAGAGAAGATTTGAACGGACCAAAGAATCAGTGTACTCTAGAGCTATGTCAGTTGAGATGACTGAGGAACAGAAAAGATGAACAAAAATGAACAGAGAGCCTAGGAGACTTACGGATCCAAAGTGCAACTATACACATACTGTGAGCCCCAGAAAAAGAGAAGGAAAGGACTACATGGAACATTTGAAGAAAAATGCTCTCCCCAGATTTGTATGAAAAGCATTAACCTAAATAATCAAGAAGGCTTAACGGACTCCTAGTAGGACAAACTCAAAGAGATTCACACCTAGATACAATAATGAAACAACTGAAAGACAGTGATGAAGAGAATCTTGAGAGCAACAAAAGAGAAGTGACCCATCACGTGTAAGTGAACTTCAGTAAGATTAACAGCTGTTTTCTCATAGGAACCATGGCAGCTGGAAGGCAGTAGTTTGACATATTAAAAATATTGGTGGAAAAAAACTGTTAAATAAGAAATCTATACTGCCAAAATTACCCCTCAAAAATGAAAGAGAAATTAAGATATTCCCAACATACAAATATCAAAGAAAAGAAAAAATACTGCTAGCAAATATGTCCTGCAAGAAATACCAAAATGAAGTCTTTAGGCCAAAATGAAAGGACACCCGGCTGTAACTCTAATCCATGTGAACAAGTAAATGCACCAGTATAAGTTACTCTAACTTTTAATTGTAACTCTTCTGTTCCTTCTCTGACTTAAAAGGATACTGCACAAAATGATAATTAGAAATCTGGGTTGAGAGACACACAATGTTCATGGATGTAATTTGTGTGACAATAACAGTACAAAGGAGGAGGAAAAAGAATGGAAATATGTAGGAGTAAAAATTTTGTATACTAATGAAATTGTTTGTATTAATCTGAACTAAATTGTTAGAGGTTAAGATGCTAATTGCAATCCCCAGGCCAATTCCTAAGTAAATATCTCTGAAAACTATTGTAAAAGAATCACAGCAAAATAATACACTGAGAAGTACCAGTTTAATGCAAAAGAAGATGGTAATGGAAAAATCGAGTAATAAAAATACATTAGACATACAGAAGACAAAGTGCAAACTTGAAGATGTAAATCTTAATTCATCAGTCAAAATATAACATGTGAATGGATTAAACAACCCAATCAAAAAACAGATGGGCAGAATAAATAGAAAAATGTGATATATTTGATATCTAAAAATATGATAACTAAATGCTATATACAAGGCAAACATTTTAGATTCAAAGATACAAATAGGTTGAAAGCAAAGACATATCTAAATAGGAACCAAAGGGGAGAGAGAGAGAGAGAGCGAGCGAGCTGGAGTGGCTACCAGACAAGATGGACTTTAAGAAAGAAGTTGATAACAGACACAAAAAGGTTGCTTTATAATGATAAAAGTGTCAATCTATCAAGAAGATAAAGCAGTTATAAATGTGTACACATCTTAAAATGGAGATCCAAAATACATAGAGCAAAAACAACAGAAATGAAGGGAGAATAGACTTAAAGGTAATAGTTGTAAACATCAACATCCCACTTTCAGTAATAAAACAACTAGGTAGAAGGTCAATTGGGATAGAACGCTTGACAAGCACTATAATCCAGTGAGACCTACATCTAGAGAATACTTCACCCAACAGCAGCATTCTTTTCAAATGTGCAATTGAACACTCTCTAGGATAGACCGTAAAATAAGTATTAGTTTAGGCCATAAAATAAGTCTTAATAAATTTAAAATAATTGAAAGTATACAAAGTATTTTCTTGGGCCACACTGGAATGAAATTAGAAATTGAAACTAGGAATGAGTCTATAGAATTCACAAGTATGTAGAAATTAAACAGCACACTTGTAAATAACCAAGAAATCACAAGGGAATTTGGAAAGTACTGTGAGATGAACGAAAATGAAAACATACTGAAATCTATGTACAGTTCAAGCAGTGCTTAGAAGAAATTTATAGATGCAAATGCCTCTATTAAAAAGATCTCAAATCAATTGCTTAATCATTTACCATAAGAAACTATAAACAGAAGCACAAAGAAAAACCCAAATAAGCAACAGGAAGGAAACAGAATTAGAGAAAAAAATAACATATAGAAAATAGAAAAGCAATTGAGCATATCAACAAAATCAGAAGTTTGTTCTTTAAAAGCATCAACAGAATTGACAAATCTTTAGTTAGACTGCCCCAGGAAATAGAAAAGAAACGTTGTATTACAAGAATCAGGGATGAAAACAGGGACATGACTACCAACCTTACAGATGTTATTTTTATTATAAGAGAAAACTATGAAAAGTTGTATGTCAACAAATAGATAGCCTCAATGACATGGACAAATTCACCAAAAGACTATTAAATCTGACTCGAAATAAAAATCTGAATAAGCCTGTAAGACATACATCAAATTAGCAATAAGAACTTCTCACAGAAAAAAAAAAAACACCTCAGTTCTAGAAAGCTTCACTGGTAAAGCCTACCAAACATTTAAAGAATAGATAAGAAAAACCCTTCACAAACACTTCCAAAAAAACAAACATGCAGGAACACATTTGAAGTCATTCTGTCAGGCCAGTGTTGCCCTGATTCAAAACCAGGCAGCACAAAGGAAAAAAACTTGGAGACTAATATCCTTTATGAATACGGATGCAAAATTCCTAAACAAAGTACTAGTAGAGTTAATCCAGCAGCCTATAAAAGGGATGGTACACCATGACCAGGTGGAATTTATCCTTGGAGTATAAGATTAGTTCATGTGCAAAAGCCAATAAATGTAATATACTATGTCAATAAAATAAGGCACAAAGCCACATAAATCAATAAATGCAGGAAAATCATCTGACAAAGTTCAACATTTTCTCATTATCAAAACACTAGAAGAAGGTCAATAACTGAGGAATGGAAAGGAAATTTCTCAACTTGATAAATAGTGTTTATTAAAAAAAAATCAACTCAAGAGTTGAAAAATGAAAGTTTTTCATCTCAGTTCAAGAACAGGACAAGGATGACCCCTCTTGACACCACTGAACTATAAATTACAGGAAAATTAGGTGAGAGAAATAAATAAAAGGGATCCAAGTTAAAAGGAAGATCTTTTACATAATAAAACGATCTCTTACACAGCAAATCCTCAGAAATACACACATGTGCATGCATACACACATACACACACACAGAACCAATAGTGCTAAATGAATTTATCAAGTTTTCAGTTTGTAAGACCAATATATGCGTATCAGTTGTATTTCTGTACAACTGTACAATCTGAAAATGAAGTTGAAAAACAACTTCATTCACAAAAGTGTCAGAAGTAATAAAATACTTAGTAATAAATTTAACAAATGAAGTATTAGTTTTGTATACTGGAAACTGTAAAACATCACTGAGATAAATTAATGAAAAACTAAATGGAGAGACATGTTATGTTCATGGATTTAGAAGACTTAATGTTATAGGGGAGATTTGTTAATATTACTGAAATGGCATTATTCCCAAAGTTCATAGAGTCAATGCAGTTCCTCTCAAAATTTTGGCTGCCATTTTTTTTTTTTTCCAGAAACTTACATGGTGATCTTAAAATTCATATGGGAAAGCAAGGGACTCAAGAACCAAAGCAATCTTGAAAAAGAACAAAGTTGGAAGATTTACACTTCCTGATTTAAAAACTTACTGTGAAGCTGAAGTAATAAAGACAATATGGCACTGCTTTAAGATAAGCATATCAGTTAATAGGATAGAATTGACAGTCCAGCAGGAAACCCTTACATTCAGTCACGGGGTTTTGTCATGGGTGTCAAGACTGCTGAATAGAGAAAGAAAAGTCTTTACCAAAAAAAAAAAAAATGCCCAGAGTTATAAATATACCAAAGCCACTGAATTTGTATCCTTTAAAAAGGTCATTTTCAGTATATGCATTGTATCTGAATAAAGGGGGAGTAGGGAAGATTCTCTCACACACACCACTACAGAAGGCGGTGTGAGATTTTCTGGGAAGAGCTATGATAAGAGTGAGCCACCTCAGACACAAGAGTTGTCAGACATGTGGGTCTTTCTCGGGCAATTTTTCTGAGACTCTTGTGTGTGTTCAGTTTAACTGAGAACTTAGAATCTTTTCTTCTTATTATTGTTTAAAACAGGGGGAGAGAGACTTTTGAAAGTACCTGGTACCTACTGGCAATAGCGGAAGTGTACCAGAAGCCCAGTGTTCTAGGACAACTGACCACAGCAACTGTTCGAGAAAAAAAAAACCTGTAGTATCTACCCTGTGACCAGTTGATAGAGAAATTGTTGCCAAAAACAATCTTTCGGGAACTGGAAACTGTTCTATTTTGTAGGAACCCTGCTGAAATTAGATTATGTTTAGTTAGTAAAGAGAGAATGTGCTGGCGAGACAAGTATATGCTGGGGAGACTAAGTCCCTACACAACAGAAGGAGCTGACAAACACCATTGATGCCATTAACAATAGCTGAGTGGGGAAGAAGATGTTTGCTGGAATTTGCTTTTTCCTTCCCAATTTGTCTGCCCTTTCCTTCCTTCCTTCCAACATTTTTTCTTTCTTTCCCTTATTGCAAAGATTAGAACCTTCAGGATACTGTTGAATAAAGGTCAAGAACAGACATCTTGCCTCATTCAATCTTCAGTGGTTTAATTAACACTGTCTTTCACCACTGAGTATAATGTTTGTGGTAGGGTTTTGTAGATGCCCTTTATCAAGTTGAGGAAGTTCATTTCTATTTTTATTTTGCTGAGAGGTTTTTCTAAAATCATGATTAGAGGTTAGATTTTGTCAAGTGTATTTTTTTCACCTATTGAGATAATCAGATGTCTCTTTTTTCTTTTTTAGTCTCTTAATTTGATAAGTTACATTGATTCTATGTAAAGTTAAACTGACATAGCAGTCTTGAAATAAGCCTCATTTGGCCATGTTTGTTGCTGTTCAACCGCTAAGTCGTGTCAGACTCTTTGTGATCTCATGGACTGCAGCACACCAGGCTCCATCGTCCTCCATTAGCTCCCAGAAATTGTTCAAGTTCACGTCCATTGAGTCAGTGATGCTATCTAACCATCTCATCTTCTGCCACCCCTTTCTCCTTTGACCTTCGATCTTTCCCAGCATCAGAGTATTTTCCAGTGAGCTGGCTCTTCACATCAAGTGGTCCAAGTATTAGAGCTTCAGTTTCAGGTTGAACATATAGGGTTGATTTACTTTAAGATTGACTGGTTTTATCTCTGTGCAGTCCAGGGGCCTCTCAAGTTTTCTCCAAAAAAACCCAAAAACTAACGTCTTCTCCAGCACCATAATTAGAAAGCATAAATTCTTTGGCATGCAGTCTTCCTTATGGTCCAACTCTCATATTCATACATGACTACTAGAAAAACCGTAGCTTTGACTACACAGATCTTCATTGGCAAAGTGAGGTCTCTGCTTTTTAATATGCTGTCTAGGTTTGTCATAGCTTTTCTTCCAAGGAGAGGTGTCTTTTAATTTCATGCCTATAGTCACCATCCACAGTAATTTTCGGGCCTAAGAAAATAAAATGTCATTGCTTCTGCTTTTTCCTCTTCGATTTGCCATGAAGTGATGGGGCTGTATGCCATGATCTTAGTTTTTTTATTATTAGGCTTCAGGCTAGCTCTTTCAATCTCCTTTTTTACCCTCATCAAAAGGCTTTTTCGTTCCTCTTTGCTTTCTGCCATTAGACTGATATCACCTGCATATCTGAGGTTGTTGATATTTTTCCTGGCAGTCTTGATTCCAGCTTGTGAGTCATCCAGCCAGACATTTCACATGATGTACTCTGCATATAAGTTAAATAAGCAGGATGACAATATACGGTCATACTCCTTGTCATACTGTCTTGCTCCTTTCCCAATTTTGAACCAGTCTGTTGTTTCACGTCCAGTTCTGTTAAATTTTGACCTGCAAACAAGTTTCTCAGGAGACAGGTAAGAATTTTCCAGTTTGTTGTGATCCACAAAGTCAAAGGCTTTTGCACAGTCAGTGAAGCAGAAGTAGATGTTTTTCCAGAACACCCTTGCTTTCTCCATGATCCAGCAAATTGGCAATTTGATCTCTGGTTCCTCTGCCTTACCTAAATCCAGCTTGTACATCTGGAAGTTCTTGGTTCATGTACTGTTTAAGCCTAGCTTGAAGGATTTTGAGCATCTGCTGGCATGTCAAATGAGCACATTTGTACAGTAGTTTGAACATTCTTTGGCACTGCCCTTCTTTGGAATTGGAATGAAAACTGACGGTTTATCTTTTAAATTTTTGGATTCAACTTGTTAGAACTTTAAGAATTTTTCAGTGTTCATGAGGGGTGCTGGTCTGTAGTTTTCTTGTAATGTTTCTGTCTGATTCTGGCATCAGGATACTACAGGCCTCATAGAATTTGAAAAGTATTCTTACCTTTCCATTCTCTGGGAAAGTTATATTATTTCTAACTTAAACATTTGGTAGAAATCACCAATGAAGTTGTCTGAGCCTGGAAGTTCTTTTTTTTTGTTTTGTTTTGTTTTCGTAAGAAGATTTTAACTATAAACTTAACTTCTTTCACTGATTCAGGGCTATTCAGATTATTTTTCATGACTGAGCTTGATGGCTTGTACCTTTCAAGGAATTTGTCCATTTTTATCTAAGCTGTGAAATCTACTTCCATAAAGTTGTTCATAATACCCTCAGTATCATTTTAGTTTGTAGAATCTGTATCGATAATCCTCTCTCATTCTTGGTATTGGCAATTTGTGTCTTCTTTTCTCTTGATAAGTAAAAATAGATAGTGATCAGTTTTACTGAGTCCCCCCCCAAAGGACATGGTTCTGATTTCGCTGATTTTCTCTAGTGTTTTATATTGGCATTTTAGTAATTTCAGGTCATATTTATTTATAGTATCTTTTTTCTTTTCACTTTGGATTTTATTTCCTCTTCTTTTTCTAGTGCATAAAGACCAGTGGTCATGTCACTGAGTTGAGACCTTCTTGTCTAATAAAAATCTTTAGTGCCTGGTGTCAGCATCATGGCAGCGTGAGACGCTCCCTTTCTCTTCCTCAGTCTACAACCAGTAAAACATCCATAACTCAACAAGGTTTCCTCTGGCCAACATACCAGGATGCCAGAGAGTCCCAGACACCTGTGTATCTAAAGGTAGGTGAACTGGAACACAGCAGAGGCTGAGCCTGCGATCCTGACCCTTTGACCGTGGCAGGTGAGCCTCACCCCCAGAGAATCAGTAGCAGCAGGGACGTCAGTGCACACGAATCTGGATTCCGGATGCAGCGTGGCCCTTAGCTGCAGGAAACCAGGCAGGAGAGGGAGCAGAGGCTGTGGCCCCATCCCTCCCCAGCATCCCGCCACAGCATCCCTCCACAGCATCTGCGAGTCTAGTCCCTGCCTGCAGGAGCACCTCCCTATTCACACCTTACATGGCAGATACGCACAGCCCCAACTCCCCTCCAACCCCAGCTCTCTATCTCCCCCTCACTGCTGTAGAGCCTGTGGCCCAGGCAACCCGGATGCAGTGGAGGCAGGATCGAGTTGCTGGGATACCAGTGTCCCAAGGTGTGATGCAAGGGGCAGCAGCGATGCAGGCAACAGCATGAAACCAGCAACCCCCGAGACACAGCAGCAACAAGGGTCAGGGGACAGCTCTGGCAGAGGCAACGGCGTGGGGAGTGCTGACTCAACACAGAGGAATCCAAGGTGAGAGAGGCCAGAAACTTGTGCCACAGTGCCACCTGCTGAAAACCAAAGACAGGCCTCTCATTTCTAACCTGTCAAATTGTTGGAATCAAATTTTGAAAAGCTTTACCTAAATAAGAAAGGTATTCACTAGTTGAAACGCACCAACAAACGAACAATTTATCAAGTACCATTAAGAAGCATGGTAACTCAACCTCACAAAAAGAAAACAACAGCCAGAAACCAAAATTAAAATCATGAAATACTGCAGTCTAATGGATAGAGAATTCAAAATAGCTTTCATGAAGAGATTCAGTGAGCTGCCAGAAAAACTCAAAAAGGCAGTTTACTGAGCTAAGGAATAAAGTTAACACACGGAACACTTTACCAAAGAGACTGAAACTCTAAAAAAAGGACTAAATGAAAATTCTGGAGTTGAACTCAACAAAGGAGATGAAGAACACATTAGAAGGAACTGGAAATACAGCAGACTGCGTGGAAGAGAGAATTAGTGAGCCTGGAGATGTGAAAACAGAAATGATACAAATAGAAGAGGAAAGAGAAATAAGATCTAAAAAGAAAAAAAAGGAAGAAATTCTGTGAGAACTGTCCTACACCTGTAGGAAGGGCAATGTTACGGTGACGGGTATCCCAGAGGGAGAAGGGAGCAGAGAGTTTTTTTAAGGAAATAATAGCTGAGAATGTCCCAAACCTCAGAAGAAACAGGGTATACAAGTCTATAAAGCTAAGAGAACACTTAGCTACCTCAATGCTAAAAGATTGTGTTGAAGACACATTATATTAAAACTGTACAAAGTCAGTGACAAAAAGGAATTTTAAAGGCAGCCAGGGGGAAAAGGATGGTCACCTACAAAGGAAACCTCATTGGACTACCAGCAGATTTCTCAGGAGACACCATGAGGCAGGACAGAGTGGAATGGCGTACTCAAAATATTGAAAGGTAGTAAAACTGGCAGCCAATTCTATCCAGCAAAGGAGAAGTAAAGACCTTCCCAGAGAAACAAAAAGCTGGGAGACTTCACGCTAACTAGATATGCCCTATGAGAAATGTTGAAAAGGAGCTTTTTGACTATGGTGATAAATAGAATAAGAAAACTGCAATTTCTCTATCAGGATAGGTTGTTAAACAACTATAGCATAAAGATTAAAGAGGAGAGACTATAAAATAACTATAACTATTTCAGTGTGGAAAGGAACTCACAATTTGGGACCCCTCTTCATGGATCACAGCCTTGTCCTGGCGAAGGGGCTTGTATAACTCAATGAAGCTATTAGCCATGCCATGCTGGGCCACCCAAGATGGACAGGTCACTGTGGAGGGTTCTGGCAAAACACGGTCCACTGGAGGAGGGAATGGCAAATCATTCCAGTATTCTTGCTGGGAGAACCCCATGAACAGTATGAAAAGGCAAAAAGATATGACACTGGAAGATGTGTCCTCCAGGTTGACAGGTATCCAGTATACTACAGGGGAAGAGTGGAGGGCAATTACTAATAGCTCCAGAAAGACAAGCTGCTGGGCCAAAGCAGAAATGATGCTCAGTTGTGGATGTGTCTGGTGGTGAAAGTAAAGTCTGATGCTGTAAAAAGCAATATTGCATACAAACCTGGAATGTTAGGTCCATGAATCAAGGTAAATTGGACGTGGTCAAGCAGGAGATGGCAAGAGTGAACATCGACATCTTAGGAATAAGTGATCTAAAATGGACTAGAATGGGTGAATTAAATTCAGATAACTGCTATATATACGAATGTGGGCAAGAATCCCTTAGAAGAAATGGAGTAGCCCACATAGTCAACAAAAGAGTTTGAAATGCAGTAGTACTTGGGTGCTGTCTCAAAATGACAGAATGATCTCAGTTCATTTCGAAAGCAACCATTCAGTGACATAGTAATCCAAGTCTGTGCCCCAACTACTGATGCCAAAGAAGCTGAATGGTTCTATGAAGACATCTACAGGACCTTCTAGAAATAACACCAAAAAAAATGTCCTTTGTTTTCATAGGGGGGTGGGGTGCAAAAGTAGGAAGTCAAGAGATACCTGGAGTAACAGGCAAGTTTGGCCTTGGAGTACAGAATGAAGCAGGGCAAAGGCTAACAAGTTTTGTTGAGAGAACGCACTGGTCATAGCAAACACCCTCTTCCAACAACACAAGAGACAACTCTACACATGGACATCACCAGATGGACAACACCAAAATCAGATTGATTATATTCTTTGCAGTCAAAGATGGAGAAGCTCTGTACAGTCAGCAAAAACAAGACCTAGAACTGACTGTGGCTCAGAGCTTAAGCTCCTTATTGCAAAATTCAGACTTAAATTGAAGAGAGTAGGAAAAACCACTAGACCATTCAGGTATGATTCCCTTATGATTATACCCTTATGAATCCCTTATGATTATACAGTGAAGGTGGCGGATAGATTCAAGGGATTAGATCTGATAGACAGAGTGCCTGAAGAACTATGGACAGAGGTTCATTGTACAGGAGACAGTGACCAAAACCATTCCAAAGAAAAAGAAATGCAAGAAGGCAAAGTGGTTTTATGAAGAGCCATTACAAATAGCTGAGGAAAGAAGAGAGGCGAAAAGCAAGGGAGAAAGGGAAAGATATACCTAACTGAATACAGAGTTCCAGAGAACAGCAAGGAGAATAAGAAACCTTCTTCAATGAACAATGCAAAGAAGCAGAGGAAAACAATAGAATGGGAAAGACTAGAAATCTTTTCAAGAAAACTGGAGATATCAAGAGGACATTTCATGCAAAGATGGGCATAATAAAGGACAGAAACAGCAAGGACCTAACAGAGGCAGAAGAGATTAAGAAGAGATGACAGGAATACAAAGAAGAACTGTATATGACCTGGATAACCATGATGGTGTGGTCATTCACCTAGAGCCAGACATCCTGTAGTGTGAAGTCAAGAGGGCCTTAGGAAGCATTACTACCAGTAAAGCTAGTGGAGGTGATGGAATTCCAGCTGAGCTATTTCAAATCCTAAAAGATGATGCTTTTAAAATGTTGGACTCAATATGTCAGCAGATTTGGAAAACTCAGCAGTGGCCACAGGACTGGAAAAGGTCAGTTTTCATCCCAATTCCAAAGAAGAGCAGTGCCAAAGAATGTTCAAACTACCAGACAATTGCACTCATTTCACATGATAGTTTAAGTTTATGCTCAAAATCCTTCAAGCTAGGTTTCAGCAGTACATAAATTGAGACCTTCCAGATGTACAAGCTGGATTTAGAAAGACAGAGGAACCAGAGATAAAATTGCTAACAATAATTGGATCATAAAGAAAGCAAGGGAATTTCAGAAAAACATCTACTTCTGCTTCATTGACTATATTAAAGACTTTCACTGTGTGGATCACGACAAACCGTAGAAATTCTTAAAGAGATAGGAATACCACAGCTCAATACCTGCCTCCTGAAAAACCTGTAGGCAGGTCAAGAAGCAGCAGTTAGAACCTTATGTGGAACAACTGACTGGATTAGAATAGGGAGAGGAGTACATCAAGGCTGTGTACTGTCACCCTGCTTATTTAACTTATATAGAGAGTACATCATGTGAAATGCCAGGTTGGATGAATCACAAACTGGAATCAAGATTGCCAGAAATATCAAGAACCTTAGATATGCAGATGACTCCACTCTAATGGCAGAAAGTGAAGAGGAACTAATGAGCCTCTTGATGAGAGTAAGAGGAGAGTGAAAGAGCTGGCATGAAACTCAACAATAAAAAAAACTAAGATCATGACATTTGGTCCCACCACTTCATGGCAGTTAAAGGGGAAAAGGTGGAAACAGTGACAGATTTTCTTTTCTTGGTTTCCAAAATCACTGTGGATGGTGACTGCAGCCATGAAATTAAAAAAGATGCTCCTTGGAAGGAAAACTATGACAAACCTAGACAACATGTTAAAAAACAGAAACATCACTTTGCCAACAAAGGTCTCTACAGTCAAAGCTGTGGCTTTCTAGTAGTCATGTATGGATGTGAGAGTTGGACCTAAAAGAAGGCTGAGTGCCAAATAATTGATACTCTCAAACTATCGTGATGGACAAGACTCTTCAGAGTCCCTTGGAAAGCAAGGAGATCAAACCAGTCAATCCTAAAGGAAACCACCCCTAAATATTCATTGGAAGGACTGCTGTTGATGCAAGTTCTAATACTTTGGCCACCTGATGTGAAGTGCCAACTCATTGGAAAAGATCCTGATATTGGGAAAGACTGAAGGCCAAAGGAGAAGGGGGCAGCAGAAGATGAGATGGTTAAATAACATCACTGACTCAATGGACATGAATTTGAGCAAACTCCGGGAGACAGTGAAGGACAAGGAAGTCTGGTGTGCTGCAATCCATGGGGTTGCAAAGAGTCGGACATGACTTAGCGACTAAACACACACACAATTTAAGACAACAAAAACATAAAAGAGGAAAAAAAAAGAAAAGAATGGAATGATATAGGCAAATGAAAATGAGATGCAAGTAGAAGAAAATGTATTATTTTATATTTGAGGCATTTTATACAATTCTCATTGTAACCACAAAACATAAATGTAGAGCAGAAACACAAACATAAAAAATGAGGAACTCAGAAAAACATCACAGATAACCACCAAACTAACATGGCAGACAAATATAAAGAGAAAGCAACATGGAGATATAGAGCAATGAGAAACAAAAGGTTAAAATGGCAGTACTAAGTCCGCATTTATTAATTACCTTGTATGTAAATGAGGTGAATTCACCAGTCAAAAGACACAGAGTGGCTGGATGGATTAAAAATAAGACCCAAGTATATACTGCCTCCAGGAGACTCACCTCAGCTCTAAAGACAAACACAGGCTCAAAATGAAGGGATGAGAGATGATACTCAAAAGCAACCAGGTATAGACATACTCATATCAGCTAAACTAGTCTGCAAGCCAAAAATGGCAAGAGACAAAGATGGACAGTACATAATGATAAAAGAAACAATTCATCAAGAAAATGTAACAGATATGTGTATAGGAGTGTGTGTGTGTGTGTGTGTGTGTGTGTGTGTGTGTGTCTATCCTAACATAGAAGCACCAGAAAATACAAAATAATTATTAACAAACCTAAAAAGAAAGATTGAATGCAGGAGGAAAAGGGGACGACAGAGGATGAGATGGTTGGATGGTATCACCGACTCTATGGACATGAGGTTGAGTAAACTCCGGGAGTTGGTGATAGACAGGGAGGCCTGGCGTGCTGCAATTCATGGGGTCACAAAGAGTTGGACGCAACTGAGCGACTGAACTGAACTGAAAAAGAAAAAGAAAAGTTTACAGCAACACAATAATAGTAGGAGGCTTTAATGCTCCACTAACATCAGCGGGTAGATCACCCAGACAAAAGTCAACAAGAAAACAGCAGCCTTAAGTGAAATATTAGACCAGATAACCTTTATAGATTTATACACACTATTCCATCCAAATGTAGCAGAATGCACACTCTTCTCGCGTGCACATGGAACATTCTTAAGGAGAGATCATATGTTGGGTCACAAAACAAGTCTCAATTAAGAATACTGAAATCATAGCAAGCATCTTTTCTGACCAGAATGGTATGAAACTATAAATCAACTATAAGCAGAAAGCTGGAAAAATGACAAATATGTAGAGACTTCAGAACATGCTACTGAATAACTCCTGGGTCAATGAGGAAATCAAGGGAGAAATTAAAAAATACCTAAAGACAAATGAAGATGAAAGTACCAAAATCTATGGGATGCAGTAAAATGGTACTAGGAGGAAATTTTATAGCAATATAAACCTGTCTCAAGAAACGAGAAAAATTCAAACAATTTAACCTTATACCTAAATGAACTAGAAAAAGAACAAATAAAGCCCAAAGTGAGCAGAAGGAAGGAGATAGTGAAGATCACAGTGGAAATAAACGAAATACAGACTATAAAGACAATAGAAGAGATCAAGGAAACTAAGAGCTGATTCTTTGAAAATGTTTAAAAAAAAAAAAAAGCAAATCAGATAAATGAAATCAGGAATGAAAGAGAAGAAATTGCAAAGGACACAACAGAAATAAAAAGTTTTATAAGCGAATACTATGAATAGCTGTATGTCAACAAATTGGGTAACCTAGAAGAAATGGATGAAGTCTAGGAATCATATAACCTTCCAAGACTGAATCATGAAGAAACAGAAACTATGAATAGGCCAATCACTAGGAAGGAGATTGAACCAGTAATCAAGAAAACCCCCCTAAAAACAAAACTCCAGAACCAAATGGCTTCACAGGAGAATTCTACCAAAAATTCAAAGAAGATTTAATACCTGTGCTTCTCAAATTCTTCCCAAGAAACTTGAACAGGAAGGAATGCTGCATAACTTAATAATAATGAAGTCAACATTACCCTGTTCCCAAAGGCAAAAGAAGAAACAGACAAAAATGAAAATTACAGGCCAGTATCTTATGAGCACAGATGCAAAAAACCTCAACAAAATATTAGCAAACTAACTACATTAAAAGGATCATAAGTCATGATCAAGTGGGATTTATTCTAAGGATGCAAGGACTGTTCAACATCTGCAAATCAATCAGCATGATACATCACCTTAACAAAATGAAAGATATATATACAATATATAATATATATATAATAAATAGATGCAGAAAAAGCATTTGACAAAATACAACACCCATTCATAGAAAAACCCTCAATAAAATGGATATAGAAGGAACATATATAACATAATAAAAGCTATATATGGCAAACCCACAGCTAACATTATATTCAACTATGAAAAACTGAAAGCTATCAGATCAGGACAAGACAAGGTTACCCACTCTTATTAACATAGTATTAGAAGTCCTAGCCAGAGCTGTCAAGAAAAAGATATAAAGGGCACACCAATTGGAAAGGAAAAAGTAAAACAGTCACTACTTACAGATGATATGATAACTATATATACAAAACCCTAAAGTCTCCATCAAAAAAAAAACAACTATTAGAAGTAATAAAGGAATACAGTAAAGTTTCAGGGTATAAAATTAGTATACAGAAATCAGTTGTTTCTATATACTAACAATGAATTATCAGAAAGAGAAATTAAGAAATACCATTTGTAATTTTAAAAAATACATTGGAATAAATTTAACCAAAGAGGTAAAAAACCTGCATACTGAAAGCTATAAGACACTGATGAAAGAAACTGAAGATGCAAAGAAGTGGAGTTAATGTATGCTCATGGGTTGGAAAAATTAACATTGTTAAAATCACATGGCACAATCTACAGATTCAATGCAATCCCTATCAAAATCCCAATGACATTTTCCACAGAAAATGGATAAAACAAAAAATTCTAAAATGTATATGGATCCACAAGAGACCCCCAAATAGCCAAAAAAAAAAAAAAATAGTGACAAAGAATGAAGCTGGAGGTATCATGCTCCCTGATTTCAAACTATACTATAAAGCTATAGTAATCAAAATACCATAGTATTGGCAGAAAAATAGACACATAGATAAATGGAATGGAATTGAGGCCCCAGGAATAAATCCACATGTATATGAACAATTAACACATAAAAAAGGAGCAAGGAACATAAAATGGTGAAAGGACAGCTCTTTAATAAATGATGTTGGGAAAACTAGACAGTGACATGCAAAACAGTGAAACATGACCATCAGCTTACACCATACACAAAATTAACCTAAAATGGATTAAAGACATGAACATAAGGTCTGAAACTACAAAGCTCTTAGGTGAAACCACAGCAGTATATTGTTTACATTGACCTTAGCAATATCTTACTGGATGTATTTCCTCAGACAAGGAAAACAAAGGCAAAAATAAACAACTGGGACTACATCCAACTAGAAAGCTTCTGCACAGAAAAGGAAATCGTAACAAAACGAAAACACAACCTACCAAATGGGAGATATTTGTAAATCATATATCCGATAAGGCACTAAAATCCAAAATATATAAAGAACTCATACAGCTCAAGAATAACAACAACAACAAAAATCCTGATTAAAAATTGGGCAGATGATCTGAATACTTTTCCAAAGTAGACATACAGATGGCCAACAGGCACACGAAAAGATGTTAAACATCACTAATTATTAGGGAGATGCAAATCAAAAGCGCGATGAGATACCATCTCACACCCGTGAGAATGGCTATCACCAAAAGGGCAAGAAAAACAAATGTTGGAAAGGATGTGGAGAAAAGGGTACACTCCCACACGGTTTGTGGGAATGTAAATTAGCACAGCCACCATAGCAGCTATGGTGTGTAAAATGGAATGGAGATTCCTAAAAAACATTAAGAATGATTAACTTCTAGCTATTCTACTTCTGGATATTTATCCAAGGAACACAAAAACACTAATTCAAAGAAACATACTGCCTGTGTTCACTGCAGTATTATTTACAATAGCCGAGATATAGAAATGGCCTAAGTGCCCCTCAGTGAATGGAGTGGATGAAGAAGATGTGGTAATACACCCAATAGAGTCCGCTATTTAAAAAAAGAAAAAGATGAAATCCTGCCATTTGTGACAACAAGGGATGGACTTTGAGAGTTATTATGCTAAGTGAAATAAATCAGATAAAGACATTTAAATATGGTATGATTTCACTCATGTGTGGAATCTAGAAATACACAAATACAAAAATATACAAACGAACCAAACAAGAGAGACACGTAGACATAGAGAACAGAGTAGTGGTTACCAGAGAGAAGGCCAAATGGGTAGAGGCTCCGCTTTTTGTAATGATCACACTGCAAAGTATATAGAAGTTGAACTATAATATTGTACACATGAAACTTATGTTTCTAGTGATTCTGTTTTATACATATATATTTTTTCTATCTCTTCCAGATAGGTTATTACAAGATATTGAGTACAGTTCCTTTGCTGTACAGTAAATCCTTGTTGGTTATGTATTTTATATATAGGAGTATGTGTATGTTAATCCCAAGCTCCTAATTTATCTTCCCTGTTTCCCCTTTGGTGACCGTAAATTTGTTTTCTATGCCTGTGAGTCAGATTCTGGTTTTGTAAATAAGTTCACTTGTATCATAGTTTAGATTCCACACAGAGGTGATATCATGGTATTTGTCTCTGTCTGGCTCACTTCACTTAGTCTGATAATCTCTAGGCCCATCCGTGTTGCTGCAAAAGGCATTCTTTCCTCCTTTTTCTGACTGATACGCCATTGTACCACATCTTCTTTGCCCATTCCTCTGTTGGACACTGAGGTTGCCTCCATGCCTTGGCTATTATAAGTAGTGCCGCTCTGAATAGGGTCGCTGAGTCAGCACGCCTGAGCAACTAACCATGAACACAAACACTGGGGAGGGGGAGGCATATATATTTTCAAATTATAGTTTTCTCCAGGTACATGCTCAGGAGTGGATTGCTGGATCTTCTGGTAATATAACATCATAAACCAAATGTTACCTCAATAAAAAGATTTTACAAATGTTTAGTGCTTTAAAAAAACTTCACTTGGCTGCTCAGGTCACAGTTGCGGCATGCAGAATCTTCCTCCTGGCTTGTGAAATCTTTGTTGCATCACGAAGGGTCTCTTGTTGAGGTGCACGATTCTTTAGTTGTGATGCACAGGCTTAGATGCTTCTTGGCATGTGGGATCTTAGTTCCCCTACCAAGGGTTGAACCCGCATCCTCTGCATTGCAAGGCAGCTTCTTAGCCACTGGACAACCAGGGAAGTCTCTAGTGCTTTTAAAAGTAATTTTTCACCTAAGTACTGCTTTAGATGCATTTCACAAATTTTGATGTTTTTGTTTTCAGTTTACCATTTTTTTCATTCTTTTCTTTGATTTATACTTAGAATTATGTGGTTTAGTTTCCAGATATTTGGGAGCTTTTCCAGGTATCTGTATATTATTGATTTCTATTTTAATTTCATTGTGATTAGAGAAATATTTGAGGCAATTTGCATTCTTTTACATTTATTGAGACTTGACTTATGGCCCAGACTGAGGCCTATTTTAATAATGTCCCACGTGCACTTGAAAAGAAAGTGTATTCTGCCGTGTTGGGCGGGGTCCCTGGTAGCTCAGCTGGTAAAGAATCCGCCTGCAATGCAGGAGACCTTGGTTTGATTGCTGGGTAGGGGAAGAACTCCTGGAGAAGGGATAGGCTGCCACTCCAGTGTTCTTGAGCTTCCCTGTGGCTCAGCTGGTAAAAAATCCACTTGCAATGCGGGAGACCTGGGTTTGATCCCTGGGTTGGGAAGATCCCCTGGAGGAGGTCATGGCAACCCACTCCAGTATTCTTGCCTGAAGAATCTACAGTCCATGGAGTCGCAAAGAGTCAGACAGGACTGAGACTAAGCAGAATTTACTAAGTGACAAATTTAAGGTCAAGTTGGTTGACAGGGTTAAGTCTTAAATATTCTTTCCTTTTTCAAATTTAGAAACATTTCAGTTGCTATTCTTCAAATATTTTTTTTCTATCCCCTGCTCCCACCTTCCATTCTGTTTCCATGACGTGTGTGTGTGTGTGTGTGTGTGTGTGTGTGTGTGTGTGTGTGTGTATTGGTGTTTTTCCTTTTGTGTTTCCTTTTGGTGGTTTCTATTATTTATTAATCTTTTATTCTGCAGTGTCTTATAAACTATTAATCTCACCTAGAGTATTTTTCATCTCATTGTATTTCATCAAAGTGACCTCACTTTGTTCTACTTAGCATGTTTAACCTTTCCCCTACCTTTTTGAACATCTTAACTGTTTTTATTAATGTTTTAATATTCTTGTTCTATACTTCTATCATCTGTGTCATTTCTGTTGACTGAGTATGGGATTATAATTCCCTGCTTCTTTGCTCATCTGGTCATTTTTGTATCTCAGGCATTTAAAAGTTTGTTGTTAGGTACCAGAAAAAAATGTGTTCAGTTACTTATAATAGATTGTATTTTTATATATTTATTTTACATACATATATACACACATGTATGTAAAAATAAATGCATATATAAATATTTTACATACATATATACACGCACATGGGCTTCCCTGGTGGCTGAGGTGGTAAAGCATCTGCCTACCATGCTGGAGACTTGGGTTCAATCCCTGGGTCAGGAAGATCCCCTAGGTCAGGAAATGACACCTCACTCCAGTACTCTCGCCTGGAAAATTCCATGGACAGAGGAGCCTGGTAGGCTACAGTCCACATGATCGCAAAGAGTCGGACACGACCGAGCAACTTCACACACAAAAAAACAGGAAATACACACCCATATGTAACTATACACATGTAGGTTATATAAGTAATTTACTATTAGCTTTTTTGCTGGGATACATGAAGTTACTTAGAAACCTTCTGCTCTTTTCCAGGCTTACCTTGAGGCATGTAGGCAAAACCAGCCCAGGCTTCCTCTTAGTGCCCATCCGGCCTCACGGTGGACCAGCGGCCGTGCGGGCACTCTCCCCGGTGCCCTGCTGTTGCCCGCTGCACAGCCCGCGGGCTGTGGGGCATGTGGCCAGTCCAGCCCCGACAGGCCTCCAGGGACCGATCCACCTGCCTCTTTCCAGTGCTTCCTGTTCTGGCCTCAGGGAGTCTCAGCAGCCTCTGCTCCAGACCCAGTGGGACTGGGGGTGAGCGCTCTGCAGACAGCCACGCTCCTGCTCCCCAGGGTGATGCCCCATGACTTCCAGGTGTCTTGTCCTACCCGAGTTCTCAGCTCGGAGGCAGCAGGGCTGTGTGTGTTCCCCTCCCAGGGGTGTAGCCTTGAAACTCGCATCAGGAAGGAATCTTGGGCTCACATCCGTCTCTCTTCTTGGAAATCTGTCCTGTGCACCTCTTTCCCAACATCTAGAAACTACTTTTTCAAATGATTTGTCTGGTTTTTACAGCAACAAAGAAACCCAGGCCTTGCGGCTTTAGCCTTATGTCCTTAGGTGGTGAATACACGCTGGGCCAGCCTGTGCTTCTGACTGGGAGGGACTAGACCCCCCTGCCCTATTCCATCTGTGGAAGCCAGGAGATCCTGCTCTGTGAAAGGGAACAACCAGTGTTCATTTGCACTTCATTTTTTACCCAACTGACCAGAATAGAGAGTCCTACTCCCATGATTTTTGTAAGGCTCCCAGAGTCTCAAAAGCTTCTGAAAAACATTTTTAAAGCTAACATTTCAATTTCACTGACAAAAAGGAAGGGTACATACTTGAGGCATAAATACCTGTAAATGAAGAAAACTGTTGGAAGCAATGGTTTAGGATGCTTGTTCAGCTTTCAGAAGGTGAGTCCTCACCCCGAGGTTCACAGCAGGTTGAGACGATGCCCAGGGCTTGGCCTGATCACCGAGTGGTTTCTGGTGCTGCTTCCTCTGGAGACCTCACCGAGCAAGGCCTGGCAAAGGGGGAAGGGGTCTGAACTGCCCCCCAACCCACTTTGTATTACATAGAAAACCACTCTGCTGTGGTGGTGAGCTGGCCACCAGTGGGGCCAGGACAAGGCCTTGCAGCAAAGCAGCGTGTAGCTTCCCACTGGCCGTCACCTTTGCCTGAGCAGTGGACTCTGCCTCAGAACTGCTGTTAAGAGCCTGCAGGATATTCCTGAGCTAAGGAAATCGAGAAAACACTGAATCCTCCAGTGGTCACGATGATGAATGTGTTAATCTTAGGGAAAATGAAGGGGAACAGATCAAAGCGGCTTCATATAATTTTCACAGTGACTTCTGTACAACTGGGATCCTGTTTTTGTTTTTTTTTTAATGAGAATGAGAAAATAAAATCAGTACCTTGAAGCCATGTGAGAAATACACCAGGAGAAATACACCTCCTGCCCTTGAGAAGGGCAGGTGCTGAATTAGGAAAAGAGAATGAAGCCTACTGAGAAAACACATTTAGAAAACCAGAAACCTTTTAATCCTTAATCTGAGTTGACTGAGTAGAAGTCACTTTATTGTGTTAATTTGAACCTTTGGCTTTTGGGGGACCCACGACTGTTGGAGCTACATGAGGAAGGCTTCAGACTTGTTAGCAAAGTGGGGTGAAATGCAGGTGACCTATGCCACCTCCCCTCATGATATTAATAATATTTAAGATGGAATTTACATTTATGTGTTTTAGGGTCCTTTGAATGGAGCTGTGCAGTTAGTGGGGTCTTTCTGTTCCCTAATTTCACATCAGACCTGAGGGGAGAGGGTGTGATGCCTCTCATGGATGAGGAAATGGGGGTTTCAGAATCGAGAAAGGCTGAGTGGCTGGGCCAGTTCTCAGCTACAAGGACCCACAGGAAATGGAGGCTGCTGACTCTGCATTCTGCCGGGACATGCCGTCCCCGCCGGGACTGGTGGATACATCGGGCCGGTCCTGGGATGGCTGTAATCTGCAATCATCTCCTTGTTCTGCCCCACTCAGGCCCTCTGTACCCGCCAGTCTGTAGGTGGCACAGTGGTGTCTCCCCAGAAGGCAGTGGGGCTGGGAGCACAGGTCGGGCCAGGCGGCACCTGCAGAGGTTGAGAGGATGCCGCTGGGCATTCCCACAGCTCCCCACGACTGCCTGCAATCATCCCATACTTGGCTAATGATACTTTTGCAAAAAGCAGCATAAATCACCTCAGTTCGTGTAAGGAAGGGCAAAAACTTGCTAAGAAAATGTTCCTGGGGATTGGTCCTCCTGACCGTAGAAGGTGCCTGGCTTTACAGTCAGCTTAGGCGTAAGGGGCAGAGGTCGGGCATCAGCCTTCTAACAATCACGACGTCTGTGACAGCTGCTTGCAGACACGCCTTGTGGCACACTTGGTGAGTCTTTAACACTGACTTTGTCAAACCACAGATTAGATAGCAATGACTTTTCCTTAAGGTCAGATCATTTAAGGAAACTGACACTAATCTGTTTCCCTGAAAAGTGAAATACAGAAACCAAATTTATCAAATGGCCTGCTATCTCCTGAACTTACAGCCCCGACCTCCTGAAGATGGAATCAAATTGAAAACTTACAGCAAATGACGATCACAGAGTATTCACTTCCCAGCTAACTGACTTGACTTGTATTGCTCAGTCTTCTGACTGCAAGGGCCATCAGAGCAGTGCTGCCTTCGGCAGGGACACGGGGAGGTCATCAGAGGTCAGGCAGGGTAGGGACTCCCCCAGGGACAGGCAGTCTGTGCGCTTTTCAGCTGTGTTCAGCCTCAGTCATTCCCGAAGGGTGAAAGTGGAGGTATGATGACGTCCACGAATTGCACCCGCTATTTTAACAAGAGGCCAGACTTTATACTTTACAGTTGGCCCTCCCCATCCCCGGGCACAGACCTTGATCGGGGCAGCAGACTGTGGTGTCAAGAGAGACTGTCCTTCTGAGACTGTCAAGCAGGTAATGCTCTGGGTCACCTCTGTGAACCAAGACTTGGCCTAAAATAGGTACTGAAAAAACAAGTTCTGATGTGACCAAAATTATATATATATATATATATATATATATTTTTTTTTTTTTTTTAAGTACACCAATATCTTAGACTTTTTTTTTAAACTTTTCTTATAAAGGATTTGCTGTAAGCCTTCAGGTCATCTTGTCCAACCCCAAAGCCGTATTTAAGCGCCGTGGGTCCCAGCCTGGGATGCAGGAATCTGACTTTTTGAGACAGATCACGACCGTTGAAGAACTGGAACCAAAAGCAAGTAACTGCACCAAGGTACTCCCTTCACCTGTGCCAACTGCCCTCGCCCTTACCCTTGCCATGTGTCTGCCTGAGCGTGCCTACCCACCAGGTCTCCCCCCAGGTCCTCGTGTGGCACACTCGGACGGAGAAGGCGAACCTCGCCAACGAGCCCAAGTACCACCTGGACACCGTGACGATTGAGGTGTGACGGGGCTGCCCTGCGCCTCGGGCGTGGGACGCCGCGCAGCAGGTGCAGACTCGGCTCCTGTCTCCATTTGTTCTGCATGTTCCCCTACGACCTGGACAGTCTGTACGGTACAGCCGAGGGCACGCAGGGTACCACTCGGAGAATCTTACTTTTATTCCCCCCGTTTGGCCTTATAATTGTTACAACTGAACAGGTTTTTGAAACAGATGACAAGTTCCCAATTGTGACTTTGCAACATGAAGTAATTTTTGTCAGGTTGCTGGCAGTATATGTCACAGGAAATAAAACCCACACAAAAAGGTCTATGGATTCATCTGTTTAATACAGGGATATGACATTTGTCAGTACTAGGCACCATAAAATGTAAACACAATCACTGTCATAAACCTGGATACACCTTCAAGGACTGAGTGGCTTGTTTAGTTACCCTGTTTGCGTCTAGTGCGGAGGAAGGTCTCTTGCTAGCACTATGTATACATAGGAAAAGATCCCAATTCCAAGGAAGGCAGGTAAAATCTGACTTCTTCAAACACGTGTTCAACTAAGTTGTGTCGTAACATCCAGGTTTATCTTCCTTTCACTAACCACGTTCCCTGTTAAGCACATCATAACAACAGCACAGTGAGGTGAATGTGACATAAAAGAGTCTGGGTACACTAGAAAACAGTGCTCGGTGATACATGGACATTCTATTTATATGATTAAACATTTGATCATACAGTACCTTCCTACAGGATTACTGGCTAATCTGGGGGTGGGGCTCATACTGTTAGAGGTATTACTAACATGATAACTACTTCCCTTATATGCAAACATGAGAGCTATAATTTCATCGAGAGGGAAACTGATTATGCACGTTGACTGAGCAGCTTCCCAGAGACTGTGTCTGCGAAATCCTGGGAACTGTGAGCAAAGCTGCCCTCGACAGGGACGGTTTCTCAACCTGCTTTTCACCACAGCACATTCAATCAGCACAGACCAACACGGTCAATCAGGTCTTCATATGAACAAAGGGGGGAAAAGAAAAAACAGGTATGTACATGAATGGACAGGGGAGGCAGGTATGTCTGAGCGGGAATGCTGGTGGGGGCTCACTTCCACAGCTGCGTGCTGAGTGTCTGCCCCGACGAGCTCCCGGACCACCCCGCGGCCCCCGCCGAGGTGCTGGGCGGCGGCCCGAAGCCCGCTGCCGACGCCACGCCACCCAGGCTCAGGCCAGCCATCTGCTGGTTCACCTGCGAACACAGAAAAGCCGCCTTCACTTCCAGCCCTTGTTTCTTCAGCCACCGCTACACACTGTTCACAGCCAGCCTATGTCACCAGAGGCAGCCTTTACTTGAAGTTGACACAGTCAGACTTGGAAGTGTAATAACCATTCTAAGTACTTTTCATCCATGTGAAAAGCAATCCGAGCCCTGGGGGAAAAGCAGACGACCACACAATGCTTTCTCTTGGCCTCCATTTCCTTCCATGTGTTAGCCCTGCCCACCAAGTGATCTCAAATCAGTTTATAGTTATTAACTTTCTGGCCTCAATTTCTTGTCCCCCAAAGATGAACCACAAGTGAAAAAAGTACCAAGGCAATCTTTGAATTCGTATCTGGATATACTACTCCAACTTTCAACTACACTAGAATAGAGTACTTTTGACTACTAAAGACTAAGGGAATGTTTGAAAATAAAATACTCCAAAACTATGAATTGTATATGATGGCAATTCTTCTGCCATTACTCAAGTCTTAAATACCTCTATATACTTTCTACATATTAAAAAGTCATAACACATAAACACTTATTTCTCTTTTGCTTAGCCAACTACATAAATATCTAAAATTAATTTTCATTATATGACAACAGGGGTAGGATTACATGTACTTTTCTTCTAGACTGGAGTCGTGTGTGTACATAATAAGCCTCCTGTGCTTGGTTATGTCTGACCCTTTGCCGCCCCTGGATGGTAGCCCACCAGACTCCTCTCTATGGGATTCTCCAGGCAAGAATACTGGAGTGGGTTGCCACTTCTTGCTCCAGGGGATTTTCCCATTGCAGGAACTGAACCTCCGTCTCCTGCACTGGCAGGCGGATTCTCTACCATAAGGACCACCAGGGCAGCTCAAGGCTCCTGAGCCTTCCCCTTCTCACTTCTAAGACTGATGGGGAGTGACGGAAAGGCAGGGACATTTACCACAAAGTACAGTGGACTCAAACCTGTGCTCAGGGTTGAACGGTATTAATAAACACAGTTCATCTGTCAGCAGTTCTTCAAAGACAGTAATATTAACCACATCACCGGTGAGGCATTGTGTTTGGAGGGGCAGGTCACTTCTTCCCAGGTGCTAAAGGATGTTTTAACCCCCTTCCATGGCCCGCAAGAGTGTCCCCTTCGGCACACCCAGAAGTAAGGCAGGTAAGCCCCCCCGGTTCAGTGGCCACCCCAACCTGAGCAAGGTCTACACTAGCATTCTGACCACACAAAGGTTCTTACTGACATTTGGCACTTACAATTTTTGAAATTCCCAGGGAGCAGAGACCAGTGTCATATAAACACTCCTTTAAACAGTGATAGTAAAAATTACTTGAAAAATTCATGGGCTATACAGTGATTTTGCTAATGTTAATTAAAAATCACTATATACAGTCCTATTCTCTGAATGCTGCCGAGAACAGAAATCAAGGGCAGCCAGACACCAGAGGAACATCAAACACGAAGCATACAAAGAAGAAAGCATACAAAGGGAGACGAACCTCCGTCTGAGGTCTCTGTCTATGGAGCCAGAGAGAAGTCAGAATGGGTTTGAAAGAGGAAACACTAAAATGCCGTCTCCCAGCTCTGAACTAACAGGCAGAAATGGGATCTCGTAACATAAGACGTAGGACACAAATAAGGACTTGTTCGTATCTTACGGGAATTATCGAACTAGTGGGTATTCTTTTTAAACATAAATGTGATTATAGTGTAAGAAATACAACTCTACAAACATATTTGAACAAAAAGATTCTTTATACATCCATGCACAGTAGCCATGGAGAACAGCCTAGATCTCTCAGAAATAGCGCCGTGAGAATGCAAGGCTGGGTTTGTTTTTTTTCTAATTTTGAAAGTTACCAAGAACCCTTGAAATTATTAGCAAAGATAGATTAATCTAAGTTGTCTACACAAACTCCCTACCAGGGTGAAGGTAGATTGATCTAAGTTGTCTACACAAACTCCTAACCATGGAGCTGGGTTAAGGCTTGGCATGCTAATTTCAAAAGATGCCCAAGATAATGTCTATCTGTTATACAAACAATTGAGGGACACTCACCATTACAGCTGTGCTGATATCCAAAATGAAAAACTACACAACAGTCTCTACAGAATGTTCTAAATACAGGAGCAATGGCAGCTCATTTGTCTATCTGAGGAGACAGTTTTGACCTTTTATAACATTATCCCTACTTAATTCTTTCTGCCAGATTGTTAAGAGTTAAAAAAAACAAACCCGTTGAGCAGACAGACCTGGTCTGACCCTGGAGAGGCGGGGGGGTAGGTGCCTACCTGCGGGAGGTTCCATGGGCTCTGCGGAGCTGGCTGCAGGCCAAATTTCCCCTGGGCTGTGCCCATGTGCGGGACCATCCCTGGGGGCCCGACCACGCCCTGCGCGAGCGGCATCACAGCAGTCTGCGCGCTGCCCATGAATCCGTTGGGCACCGGCACGCCCACCATCATGCCCGCGCTCGGCCCCAGCGAGCTGCCCACCAGGCCAGGCGCCGCGGGCACAGGCACGCCCATGGACGGGAAGCCTGGAAACGCAGCCGGTGCTTGTGAGGTAAACGGTAGATTCGTGGGTCCCATAAACACACCTGCAGCAGAAGAACCAAGCAAAGAAACGCGTGAGACAACAGGGCTATTGCACACTGCTGCCCTCGCTGAGCGCAGACAAAGGATGACCATCTCTAAACTGCCCACGGCAGAGACTTTAATTCCGGTCTGGCTGCTCCTTCGCTCAGGCCAGCTCTCACCTACACACCCTCAGAGCCGGTGACTTCCAGAAAGCAGACAAATCAGCTACGAGCCAGAGCAAATTAGGGGGGATGAATCTTGTGCAGGGGGCCACAGAACATGCCCACTGTGAAGACCGGACGACACAGCAGGGGCTGCTGCTGCTCTGCATGCTCATCTCTCACAACCAGATAAACAGTCAGAGACGACAGCATCTGGCTTTAATGGAAGCAGCTGGGACGTCATATAATTTCAGTTCACATGAGATGCAGCCCATTATTTCAGAGGAAATGACAGATTAAAACTGCAAACAGTAAATCTTACCATGCTAGTATTTCTTTATAATTATATTAAAAAAAAAAAACTCAGAGTTCTTTTGATTTCATGTGTTATCTCAGACTTACTGCTTAACTTAGAGAAAAAAATACCACAGTGTACAGTTATAAGCTTCATGCAAATCAAGCTTAAAGATAATCCATTTCCTGTAAGGCTTGTGAAACAATATTAAGTAATATGACACCAAGCTGTTAATCCCAAATGAATAACATTTTGTGCATCCTGTATATGCTTTCTATTTCCTAATGCTTCTTTCATGTCAGTTTTGTAGTTGTGCAAACTGCAACAACATAAGCTCTCATTACACAGGAATAATAGGGAAGAAATATAATTGACATTCTAAAACCACAACGGATGCACTGAAAGCAGGTTTCCGGTGAATTACCAGGAGCACTCTGCTGCTGGATGGCCCCGGCGCCATACAGAGACAAGATGGAGTCTTTGGAGAGCTGCTTCTTGGCCACCTCTTCTGACTTTGCAGCTTGCTCAGTGAACAGATCCAGATCCCCAGATGTCACTGCAGACAGAGTGGCAGCTGCTGGTGCAGAGGACGTCCCCTGAGACAGATACCAAAACAGGCTGTTGAATTCCACATCACAAACCAGCGCTCACCCATCCTTGGAATCCACATGAAGCTGTGAAATTAGAAACTAAACAACCGCAGAAGGTGAAATGGTAACACTGAAGAGAATCACTCCCAAGCCCACACAGGACCAACAAGCAGGTAAAGGGATGACACTTCCTGTTTTGAATCTGTAAATGTAAACGAAGTAGACAGAACCTCTGATGCAGAACTTTGCCCATCACATCCTGACCTCAGTGGCTTCAACAACAGGCACGTAGTGCGGCCCGAGGACCAGGATTCCTGGGAGATGTCTGGGCATCTCCTGCAGCAATTACTGCTTCAAAGGAATGGGTATCCCTTAGAATAAAGCACATTTCTACAGCTATAGCAGACTGCAAGAAGGTCCCATAATGACTGATTTTGTCATCTCTGGGAGAAAAAAAGTTTTGTTCTTCAAAAGCAACATCATGATATTTTTATGAACCTAATCCAACCCATTTTAACCACAACATTAGAATGTTTCCAGACTATCCAGAAATGAGGAACAGCAAAAGTGCAACCACCTACACTCTCCCTGACACTTTGCATTCTGCTATGGACAGGGATTCAGTACAAATAAATACAAATATACATGTAAACATTTAACACAAAACAAAGATTTTCACTTAATCTCCTATATCTTACACACACATGCTATTACACAGCCACAACTGATACCTCATTTTAATGATCTATATGGTCATTAAATAATCACACTTGTACATAACAAATTGACTTAGATACGAAGTTTCAAAGAAATCTATGAAGGCTAGTAAAAAGTGGGTAAGTCTTCTCAAATTATAAAATAACGTGAGCAGCAAATAGAAGTTAAATCATATCTATGATTTGGCTTGAATTTTTTAAAAATCAAACATTTAATGTCTTCGCTAAAAAAACCTTCCAATAAATTAGAATCCTAGCATTATGCTCACAAGCTAACTTAAGGAGAACAATATTTTGAATCTATAACAAATTAAGCAAGAATTTTAAGATAGAAAAAGAAAAGCCACATATCTTTGCAAAAGATCTGAAATGTGTAAGAAATGAGACATGATGGGATTCAAATGTAACAGTGGGCTTGAATCAAATACATCTGCAGCGCCAATGCAGCAGAAGGCAGGGCTGAGAGCGTGGGTCTCACGGCTCCCACAGGCCCTGGACTATCACTCCACCTTCCCACGCTCTCCCCGGGGGTCTGGGGAGAGCAGCGGCCTCACAGCTGAGCCTGGGGAGCACACGGCGTGCTCTGCACGATGGCGGCGTCTGCTGTTCATGGTGCCAGGTAACAGATCACTGAGTGATCTTCCCTCCTGGTTTCTGTTTCTGCTTCAAAGGAATGGGCAACCTTTAGAATGAAGAACATTTCTACAGCTATAGCAGATTGCAAGAGGGTCCCGCAATGACCGATTTTGTCATCTCTCCGGGAAAAAAAGTTTTTTCAAAAGCAACATCATGATATTTTTATGAACCTAATCTAATCCACTAGATTTTCCACTTTAGTTTCTGTTCAATCTGAAAACCTGCCCCAAACCCTGAAGTCTGTTCCCCAAGGAGGGCATACACACGTATGAGAACACCCAAAGTGCCGGGGAGGCCACGGCTGCGTCTCACACCAGGGCAGGCTCCTGCTGTGGGCAGATGCTTCTTCTGGTGAACGCCTGCCTCCGTGTGCACACGGGCTGGGCACGGCCACAGCAGGCAGCCTGGCTAGTAAGCCTTCCCCCGCTGTCTGCTTGAGGGGCTCCACGAGCCGGCACGGCCACGCCAAAGCAAAGGAGGACAAGGCTGCCCGTCAGCGCGCACTCCTGGAGGCCGCAGGACCCCAGCCAAAGGCTCTCTGGATCTGGGGCGAAGCCAAACCACAGTCCTGGGTCCAGACGCTGTGGGGACGTGTATATTACAGACAGGACAGGTGAGGGGCGGCCTCCACAGGTCTCCTCTGGGGACACTGGAATGACTCCCCTCAACCTGCAGTACTCGTGGACTCTCGGGTCAGCTGAGGGCTCCCAGCCCCTCGGGGAAGCCCCCACAGCCAGATGGAGAGCCGACGGGAACAGAGCCCAGCGCATACTCACAGGAGGGAAATTGAGCAGATTTTGTACCACACTCGGAAAAGCAGGACCCACAAAATTAGGAGACTACGTACAGCGTGTGCATAAAACATGTGCTTGAATTCACCCCTCCTCCCCTGATTTTTAAAGACATCATTTTGAAACCATGTCTGGATTAGTCTTCACATGTAGTTTGGAGGGAAGATGATTCTGCTAATCAAAGTATTTTAGAGGACTCAATAAAATAGACATAACTTTGGTCCAAAACCAGTATTCCAGAAAAAGAATTAGGTGTGGTTTTAACAAACCACCCTGCTTCCTCCAGCTACAGAGGCAGGCGGCCTGAGCCTGAAGGCCAGGGCAACCCCGGGCAGAGGGGAGCGGTGCCCGCAGCTGGGCTCACGCCGCCGAGGCAAGAGCCTGCTCCGGCCCGCACCTGCTCTGACTCTGGACGGGGCCTCGGCCGGGAGGGGCAAGGCAGCTCTCACCCGCCGAGCACGCTAGACCAAAAGAAAGTACTTTTCGTGCTTGCACTGTCACATATCCCAAACATGTCTTTCTACAGCTACAGTATTAGCACTAGACAGTGTTTTGCTACCACACACATACCCACGCCTGTGCACACTCACAAGGTGATTAACGTTACCTGGAGCAATACCAGCAACACTCAGCTCCTCCCTTCCTGTGTGGGGGAAGGGAGGAGGTGGGACAAAGCCATAAAATAAAGCTATTTTTTCTGAAAATAAACAGTAATGCTGCACTTAAAACTAATGATTCCTAAGAAATCTATTTGCTCAATTCTAGTGTTAATTATACAATGACTATCACAATGATAATATATGTAACAAAAACATATGTCATTAGTCTTCTTAATAAGACATGAGTTCTTCCTTGGTAAAACTTTCCATCCAATTCCCATTTGGCTCAGGTTTTCTAGAGAAAGGGAAATATTTTACTTCAAAAATTGTGCTGTACTAAAACAAGCTAGTTGCTTATTGTAAATTTAAAATATTAAATTGTATGCTTAAAAGTAACCCATGTTCCTGAAAGTTTACATATTTCACCTTACAGAAAACACTGCATGGTATCATTTATATGTGGAGTCTTTAAAATAAAAAAGAAAGGCAAACCCATAGAAACAGAGAATGGTGGTTGTCAGGGGATGTGGCAGGGAAGGAAATACAAGGGAACAAATTTATAGTCATAAGATCAATGAGACCTGAGGATCTAACGCATAACATGGCTATAGTTGATTATACTGTACTGAATAAATGAAATTTGATGAGAGTAGATTTTAGGGATTTTCACCAAAATTAAATTTGTAAGATGAAGGATGAGTTAAGTTGGTGGCAGGCATCTTTTCAATTACACTTTAATAAAGCTGAAAAAAACATTTAAAGTATTTAACAACTTGTAATTCTAAAAAAAAGATGTGACTGACAAAGAATTAAATGTTCAAAATATACAAACATCTCAATATAAAAAAAAACAAACAACCCAATTAAAAAAAATGGGCAGAAGATCTAAATAGGCATTTTTACAAAGACATACAGATGGCTAAAAAGCACATGAAAAAAATGCTCAATATAACTAATTATTAAGAGAAATGCACATCAAAACTACAGTGAAGTATCACCTCACTCCAGTCAAAATGGTCATCATCAAAAAGCCTACAAACAATACATGCTGCAGAGGATGCAAAGAAAAGGGAACGCTCCTACACTGCTGGGGCTTCCCAGGTGGCTCAGTGGTAAAGAATCTCCCTGACAAGCAGGAGAGGCGGGTTCAGCCTCTAGGTTGGGAAGACCCCCTGGAGAAGGAAATGGCAACTCACTCCAGTTTCTTGCCTGAGAAATCCTATGGACAGAGGCGCCTGGCAAGCTACAGTCCACGGGGTTACAAAGAGTTGGACACGACTTAGTGACTAAACCACCACCATCGTCTACACAGTTAACAGGAACGTAAACTGCAGCCACTATGGAGAACAGTATGGAGGCTCCTTTAAAAACTAAATATAGAACTACCACATGATCCAGCAAACCCACTCCTGTGCATATATCCAGAGAAAACCACCATTAGAAAACATACATGCACTCCAATGTTCAATGCAGCACTATTTACAATAGCCAGGACACGGGAGCAACTTACACATCCATCAGCAGATGAATGGATAAAGATGTGGTACATATAAACAATGGAGTATTTGTTGTTGCTTAGTTGCTAAGTGATGTCCACCTCTTTCGCAACCCCATGGACCACAGCTTGCCAGGTTCTTCTGTCCATGGGATTTCTAAGGCAAGACTACTGGAGTGGGTTGCTATTTCCTTCTCCAGGGGAGTTTCCTGACAGGGATCAAACCGGCCTCTCCTTCATTGGCAGGTGGATTCTTTACCACCAAGTCACCAGGGAGGCCCAATGGAATATTACTCAGCCTTTAAAAAGAATGAAATAATGTCAACGGCAGCAGCATGGATAGACCTAGAGATTATCATACCAAGTGAAGTAAGTCAGACAGAGAAAGAAAATACCATATGATACCACTTATGTGCGGAATAAGTTTATTCCACATGAAATTATAAGAAATAAGTTCATTTACAAAACAGAAACTTATTTACAAAACAGAAACAGACTCACAGACATAGAAAACAAACTTATGGTCACAAAAAGGGAAAGAGAGGGGGAGGGATAAATTAGGGGTTTGGGATTAACACACACACACTACTATGTATAAAACAGACAAACATCTAGGACCTACTGTATAGCATGGGGAACTATACTCAACATTTTATAATAACCTATAAGGAAAAGGAATCTGAAAAAGAACATGTATGTGTAATTGAATCACTCTGCCATAAACCTGAAACTAACACAGCATTGTAAATCAACTATACTTTAATTTTTTTAAAAAAAAGAATAAAGGCAAAAAAAAGAAAAAAAAAAAGAAATTCCATGTAATGTTAAGAAGGTAAGTCAAAATTTCTTAATCACTGATACTTTTTAAAAATCTTGATCACAGATGTTGTCTTCTAATTAATTTTTTAAAAATCATCAAAATAAAAAAGGAAGATTTGCTACAAAATCACTTATTTGTCTTCATTAAAAAAAGAATAGTAGTATTGAGTTTGCTAGAATTTCTTGTTCTGGATTTTCCTCCACCAGTGAACACAAATGAACTTATTTACAAAACAGAAGGAAACACTGTCCGGGCTGGACCGACAAGAGCACAAAAAAAAGGAACTGGCTTCTAGTACATGTCCACATACCCACAGTTCAAAAACCTCTCACGGAAGTACTCTGTGGATCACAGGCAAGGCTGAAATAGTTAGGCTTTTCCCACTTATTCATTCTAAACTATGTTTGCCTAAAAAGAGTTAACAAACTTCAGACGCTGACTACTTAGGCTTTGTGAGTCACAGAGTATCTACTACTACCGAGCTGAAAATACTCAACTTGCTTCTCCTGTGGAAAGCAGCCACAAACCATGCGTAAGTGAAAGGAGTGGCTGTGCTCCAAGCACACTTTGTCTGCAAAAACAAGCTGCAGGCTTAGCTTGCCAGCTCCTGGCCTGAAGATCAGGAGGCTTTCAAATCTCAAACAACTCAAAATGGAAACTTTCCAAAAAGGAAATATACAGAGATCCTGTAAAAGCACACACTCACACATACCTGAGCTGGGGGCATGACAGTTGCAGGTAAGGGGTTGGAGATCATCGGTCCAAAGATGTCCAGGTCATCGTTCAGGGCTGGCCCCGCGACTGCGCTCCCATTGGTCACTGGCGCCTCGGCAGGCCCATCTGAAAAGAACACAGAGTCTCGTCCTAAAGGTTCTAGAACCTCTTCAAGTACCTGCAACAGGGCATTATTCTAAAACTTAACTTATGGTTAAAAGAAAAGTTCAGAAAGTTAACAACAAAATAAGTATGCCCTCCTTTAAAAAAACAAACAATACGTATGTGTACATATATATACACACATATATACACATATATACACACATATACACGCAATCCCCTATATACACACTCCCCTATATACACGCTCCCCTCTTACCCAGGCTCTACCCTCTTTCCCAAAGAAACCACTTTCAGTTTTGTTCTCAAACAAACAGCCTTTACCCACTGGTTTCTAGATATGTATGCAAACCAGTTTTTCACCAGTGGTACTAGACTATTCACACTTTTCTGTGTCCTGATGCTTCCTTACATGTAAGGTGCTGTTCTAAGTACTTTACACATATTAATTCATCTAATCCCCATAACCATATGGGGACTGGATGAGACAGACCCACATTTTAGGGAAGAGGCTAAGCTGGGATTTGACACCACGTTCCTACAAATGCTGCCTCTTCATAAATGCACACGTGTGTGTTTCCAATAGCATTTCATATCACGTTTACCTAACCTTGGAAGTAAATATTAATAACTTTAAATGTCTGAGATGTTAAAATTTAAAGTTACATAGGGATACAAAGAAAACAAACGTACCCTACAAACTGATTCTGTAGGAAGTATCCCCAAAACACTGAAATAAATCCTTTCTTTATGGAGACATGGTGACCTTCTGCAATGGGGGCAGCGGGCCTCTGGGCGGCGCCAACACTCCAGATCAGCCCCTGCTCCCCATGGCGGCCCAGAATTTACAAGGTGTTAAGCGGAGTACGGGTGGGATGCAGTGCAGAGTGCTGTGTGGTTTCAGGGAGTGGGGCTCGGCACGGCCCAGTCCTCTGTGGGCACGACCTCAAGGAACAGCTCAGAACATCACAACTCCATCTCGGGGACTTACATCCCAATCGAGCTTCCACTTTAACAGTTTCCAATCTCATTTTTGAAAAGAAGTCCTTTCCATCAGAGGGGATTGGAATGAAACAGTAGAAAGTCAAGAGATACCTGGAGTAACAGGCAAATTTGGCCTTGGAGTACAGAATGAAGCAGGGCAAAGGCTAACAGAGAGTTTTGCCAAGAGAACGCACTGGTCATAGCAAACACCCTCTTCCAACAACACAAGAGATGACTCTACACATGGACATCACCAGATGGTCAACACCAAAATCAGATTGATTATATTCTTTGAGGCCAAAGATGGAGAAGCTCTATACAGTCAGCAAAAACAAGACCTAGAACTGACTGTGGCTCAAACCATGAACTCCTTATTGCCAAATTCAGACTGAAATTGAAGAAATTAGGGGAAAACACCAGGCCGTTAACGTATAACCTAAATCAAACCCCTTATGATCGTACACTGGTCAAGGGATCTGATTTGATAGAGTGCCTGAAGAATTATGGACAGAGGTTCATGATATTATACAGGGGGTGGTGATCAAAACCATGTCCAGGAAAAAGGCAAAATGGCTGTCTGAGGAGGCCTTACAAACAGCGAAGAAAAGAAGAGAAGTAAAAGGCAAAGGAGAAAAGGAAAGATATACCCATCTGAATGCAGAGTTCCAATGAACAGCAAGGAGACGTTAAGAAAGGCTTCTTCAGTGAACAACGCAGAGACAGAGGAAATGGGAAACAGAATGGGCAAGACTAGAGATCTCTTCAAGAAAATGAGAGATACCAAGGGAACATTTCAAACAAAGATGAGTACAATAAAGGACAGAAATGATATGGACCTAACAGAAACATAAGATATTAAGAAGAAGCGGCAAGAATACACAGAAGAACTATACAAAAAAGATCTTAATGACCCAGATAATCACAATGGTGTGATCACTAAACCTAGAAACAGACATCCTAGAATGCAAAGTCAAGTGGGCCTTTGGAAACATCACTACAAACAAAGCTAGTGGAGGTGATGGAACTCCACCTGAGCTATTTCAAATCCTAAGAGATGATGCTGTGCAAGTGCTGCACTCAATATTCCAAAGCCAACAAATACGGAAAACTCAGCAGTGGCCACAGGACTAGAAAAGGTCAGTTTTCATTTCAATCCCAAAGAAAAGCAATGTCAAAGAATGCTCAAACTACCACACAATTGCACTCATTTCACATGCAAACAAAGTAATGCTCAAAATTCTCCAAGCCAGGCTTCAACAGTACATGAACCGAGAACTTCCAGATGTTCAAGCTGGATTTAGAAAAGGCAGAGGAACCACGGATCAAATTGGATCAAATTGCCAACCACTGGATCATAGAAAAATCAAGAGAATTCCAGAAAAACATCTACTTCTGATTCATTCACTACGCTAAAGCCTTTGTGTGGATCACAACAAGTTGTAAAAAATTCTTAAAGAGATGGGAATACCAGACCACCTTACCTGCCTCCTGTGAAACCTGTATGCAGGTCAAGAAGCAACAGTTAGAACTGGACATGGAACAGCAGACTGGTTCCAAACTGAGAAAGGAGTACATCAAGGCTGTATAATGTTACCCTGCTTGTTTAACTTTGATATGCAGAGTACAGCATGAGAAATGCCAGGCTGGAAGAAGCACCAGCTGGAATCAAGACTGCCAGGAGAAATATCAATAACCTTAAATACAGAGATGACACCACCCTTATGGCAGAACATAAAGAGGAACTAAAGAGCCTCTTGACGAAGGTGAAAGAGGAAAGTGAAAAAGTTGGCTTAAAATTCAACATTTTAAAAACTAAGATCATGGCATCTGGTCCCATCACTTCATGGCAAATAAATGGGGAAATAATGCAAACAGTGATAGACTTTATTTTCTTGGGCTCTAAAATCACTGCAGATGGTGACTGTAGCCACAAAATTAAAAGACGCTTGCTCCTTGGAAGAAAGGCTATGACCAACCTAGACACCACATTAAAAAGCAGAGACATGAGTTACTGCCAACAAAGATAGGTCTAGTCAAAGCTATGGTTTTCCCAGTATTCATGTAGAAATGTGAGAGTTGGACTCTAAAGAAACCTGAGCGCCAAAGAATTGATGCTTTTGTACTGGGGTGTTGGAGTAGACTCCGGAGAGTCCCTTGGACAGCAAGGAGATCCATCCAGTCCATCCTAAAGGAAGCCAGTCCTGAATATTCATTGGAAGGACTGACATTGAAGCTGAAACTCCAATACTTTGGCCACCTGATACGATGAACTGACTCATTAAAAAAGACCCTGATGCTGGGAAAGATTGAAGGCAGGAGGAGAAGGGGACGACAGAGGATGAGATGGTTGGCTGGCATCACCGACTCAATGGACACAAGTTTGAGTAAGCTCCGGGAGTTGGTGATGGACAGGGGAGCCTCGTGTGCTGCGGTCAACGAGGTCACAGTGAGTTGGACAAAACCGAGCAACTGAACAGCAACAACAACCTCATTTGATCTCTCTGATGAACCACACGTCTCAAAGGCACACAGGCATCTTCTAAAAGCTCTTCAAAATGAGGTGGATGGAGGTCTTGTATAGAGTGGGACTTCAAATATCTGGCAAATTTAATGGAAGATCTACCACATACTCTTGAGAGTCCCTTGGACTGCAAGGAGATCCAACCAGCCCATCCTAAAGGAGATCAGTCCTGGGTGTTCATTGGAAGGACTGATGCTGAAGCTGAAACTCCAATACTTTGGCCACCTCATGCGAAGAGTGGACTCACTAGAAAAGTCCCTGATGCTGGGAGGGATTGGGGGCAGGAGGAGAAAGGAACGACAGAAGATGAGATGGCTGGATGGCATCACCGACTCGATGGGCATGAGTTTGAGTAAACTCCGCAAGTTGGTGATGGACAGGGAGGCCTGGCGTGCTGCGATTCATGGGGTCGAAAAGAGTTGGACATGACTGAGAGACTGAACTGAACTCAACTACCACATACTGGATATTTCTATCACAACCCACAGGAACTCATAGATTTCTTCTCTTTCTTGAAGTTTAACTATGGAAATCAGTATCTTTTATTTCCCTGTTTAAGCTTCAGGGAAACAACTCATCATTAATTTCAAGGAATAAACAGTCACAATAATCTTTACTACTTAATTTGTAAAACTGTGTGTGAAAACCATGAAAGGTTAGTTCGGAAGAGACCAACTGCAATTATTTCTCAATCATTTTCAGTGATATCACATTATCAGAGCAATAAGAAAGAAATATTCAGGGCATACATGTTTATGTGTTACACATGTTAGATCTCTATGAAGCACTATGGACAATTTAAAGGTCAAGCAATAAAACAATGCACAGACTGTACTACTAATTTATAATATACATAAAATTCAAACATGATTTACGCATGAAAGTAATAATTCCCATTTCTAACTCATTCAAAAGAGCAACATTCAGTCTGAAACTAGACCTCTTTAAAGAGCTACTGTATGTTTCCCAGCCCATTACCTGATGCGCAGCACATCAGACAGTACACACAGATAGCGCAGTAAATGAACCAGAAGTGACGTGTTTTAGAAAGACAGCGTTTCCTAGATTAAAAACAGAAGCGAAAGAACACGTTCTCTGCGGCATCCACAGCTCAGTAACGGAACGCAAAGGACACACCGCCACGAGTCAGTGGTGTCTGCAGAGCTGAGCACAGGGAGGCAGCCTCATCAGGCACGCTCACTCTGTCACGCCAACAAGGAAGCACCGCATCAGCAGGAAACAGGACCACATCACACGCAACTTAAACTCACACACAGGAGCACATGTCCTCCAAAACAAACCACGACCAAGAGGAAGAAAAGTAAAAAAAAGAAAAGAAAAAACCGACAAGTTGAGCCTAAATAACTACTCCCAGTTTTTCAGTTAAAATTTGTTGTTGTTTCAAGTAACAGCAAACACTAACAATCAGGAAAAATTTATATTTCAAAATCTTAAGTGTAAGAAAATACTATTAACATTATTATTACTATTATTATTATTTTTGGTGAATCCAGAGAAATGTTGTCAACTGACTTTTTGCCACAGAACATGTCAGTTAACTTACACAGCACCAGTAAGCTCAGGATGTGATATGTTAGAACAAAGACGTTCATCTACTACAGGCAAATAATCTATTTTCACTCTTTTATAAACTGTACATCTTTCAGAAATTTTAAATCTGTTTGCAGCAGCACATTATATGCCACTTAAGGATACTAAGTTACTCATACTTTGAAGGCTAAACCCTGATCAGAACTTAGCGATATATTATCTACTCTGTAAAATGACACGTGGCACTTCACTTGGTTTTCACCTTTCACAGCCTTAGGGCCACATACGTGACTAATAAAAGTTAAGAGCCAGCACTCAGTGCAGAGTTCGCTTTGTGCCAAGCCTGAAAGAATACAAATACACACACGTACACTTGTTCAATCTTTATTATAATGCTGTGAAAGATCTACTAAAACTACCCTCATTTACAGATGGCAAAAAGAGTTAAACTTGTCCAGTATCACAAAGCTACAACAAAGTCTCAGATTGTAATCTTAAATTCAGTTTTTACTATAAGAGTGACATCTTCCTGTCAAAGATGCAAACCACACAAAAATAAAAGTTCCCTTCCACACATGATAGTCATGGTTGCACAAAAATGTGGAAGAATTTAAAGCTACGAAAACTTAAAACCGATTAAAATGGTAAATTGTAATGTGTATTTCACCCAATAAAAAATTCCTATCATTCATTTTCTATGCTTATAAGCATGAGTAAAAATATGCTTAGAATAATGTATATACAGTGAGAGTTTTCTTAAATAAAATTGTGTTATGTATGCGTGGGTGGGACAGGCAGACTGCATTTGATGAAACTGCATGGACCTAGAGTAACCTGCAGCTTCAATCCTCCAACAGTGGCATGGAGGCAGCTTGCAGACCAGAACCATTACAGACACAGAGCGGTACCAGGCACAGTCCTGACCCCAACGTGGGCAGGGCTCGCTTCCTCCAGTCACCAGCACGCCTTCTGCTTCCACCACTGCACTGGAGGACAGATGCATTCTCTCCTTCCATTAAGTACGTGTGTGCTCAGTCCTCAGTCGTGTCTGACTCTTTGTGACCCCAGGGACTGTAGCCTGCCAGGCTCCTCTGTCCATGGGATTTCCCAGGCAAGAATACAGAGGGGGTGCCATTTCCTCCTCTCGGGGATCTTCCCGACCCAGGAATCGAACCCATTTCTCCTGCACTGCAGGCGGATTCTTTACTACTGAACCACCAGGGAAGCCTTTTATATATAAACTGGCCTTTGGAAATCTCAGAAAGGCATTCAACACAAAAAAAACAAAGTGGGGCTTTGTTTGTAATCAGCTCCCGCAGCTAGTGAAGGGGCCATGAAAGTCAACTTACGCGAGCCCAGGGGAATTTGGGATCCTTTAGAATGAGGCGGTGGAAGCATCTGCTTAGGGACCGTGGTCTCTGTGGCAAGACTGATACCTGTGTCAAGTGACTGGGCTCCACAAACCTAAGGTGAAGAACTCTCCCAGGCCTGTGTCCCGCCTCACAGAGAACATGCAACAAACCTGTCCTCTCCTCTCTCTCCTGAAGTCTCCTCTCCATAGGACCCTCTAACATGATGGATTAAAACCCCCATCAATTCTCCTTGTTACTAAAAAGCCAAGCATTCACAGAACTGTTGAAAAACAAATCCTTTTAACTTAAATGAAAATATCTCAACCTTGCAAAATCAGTAAACAAAATCCCAGCGTATTTCCCCACTGAATTTCAATGATGGTTAATTTGACTTACCACATTTGGCTTGCTAAACACATTCTCTACAAAGAATTCTCAAATCACCTCAAAACTTTTATTTTTTACTACAGGATAAGGTTTTTTTTTTACCTGTTTTTTTCCTCCATATTTTAAGCTATGTGATTGAAGTACCTCTGTTAATAGTTTCCTGATAGGAAGTTGGTTAAAATTTCATCTGTTAATAGATCATTTAGATAATATAATATATGGGTTTTCTGTCGGTTTTTCAGCACAGCAGATGGGGATTTTGTAACAAAGGCTTGTTACATGGCAATAGGGTAATGATAAAATTGCAGTTTATCGTTTCATGTTAATAATTTGAAGACTGGAGAAAATGTTCAAGATTAAAATGATGCTCAACCTTTAAAAACCACTTCTACTTTTTATTTTCAGTATTTAAAAAGAACAACTGAAGACTATATTACCATCATTATAAACATGACCTGTTCCGTAACCTTTTTGAGAGTATTCACATGCTATCACTTCTGTCTGTATAAAGGATGGGAAGGGCTTGCCTTCATTACCTCCAGTTTCAGAAATGCAGGGTCCAGAGATTAAAGACTTGGGGTCAATTCTCTAGTGAAACAGCAAAATCTGGACTAGAACCAAGTCTTCCGACCCCAGGACTAGTGAGGCTCTTTTCTTTAAGCTGCGTTTCACAGAAGTCATGCAGTTACAACTGTATTATAACTACAAAGAAACCATCTAAACTGTGAACATTAGAAACCAGCTTTGAGCTTATAATTACCTGTACTGTTAAGCACTGAGATAACTAGCTCAGAAACTGCTGCACAGCAGAGCCTCAGCGCGCCGTCTCTCCCTGCTCTGACCTCCACCAAGCCCGGCATCTCGCCGGTGCACAGTGCGGGGGCAGGCGGCGTGGCCACAGCGGTGCCGGGCGGTGGGCGGACACAGGCAGCCCCGCCGCAGGCACTGAGGCCCAACGTGGCCTCTTCGCCAAGCGCCCACCAGCAGCACAGGCTTTGCGGGTTAAAGGAAAGCTCAGAGGCCACAAAAGCCACAGAACATCAAGGTGTTAAAAAAGCTTTTCAGATAAATATTTTAAAATTTAGAAAGAACGAGTCTTACTCAAATTAAATGGTTTAAATACTGTAAATCGGAATAATTTAAGAAAAATAATTAAATTCACATCAGTTACATCTGGTGCGTACAGATATGTGCACACACACCCAGACAAATGGAAAACTCTCCCTTTCCAGCGAGGAGGCGACCAAACACTGTGTGTGTGTGTGTGTGCGTGTGTGTGCGTGTGTGTGTGTAAGCCGTGTGTGTATGTAGAAGCCATGTGTGTGTAGAAGCCGTGTGTATGTATGTAGAAGCCATGTGTGTGTGTGTAGAAGCCACATGTGTGTGTGCATGTGTGTGTGCAGAAGCCGTCTGTGCAAACAGCGTGTCAGGACTGGCCCCTGCGCAGGCACTGGGCTCCCTGCTGGGGAGGAGCAGTGCTGCTCCATCAACACGCAGAAACAGTGGCTGGTGGACAATGAACGTAATGGAAGCTCCGAGGACAAGGAAAGCCTGAGGCAGAGGGAAGAAGCTTAGCTGGGACAACCTCATAAAGAACGATAATGAAGGACCAAGGACCCCTTGAAGAGGCCATGAGCAGTAACAGAGAAGCAGCTCCAGTCTGAAAGGCAGGGCATCAAATTTACAATCAGCCGCCGGCGGGTAACTGTTCTTTCTCCTTTACCTTAAGATTTCAGACTAATGTTGGTAGACGACAGTTTCTACTGCACATGTTCCAGAAATTGAAAAGAAAGGTTAAACGTCTGAGCTAAAGAAAGCAAGTTGTTAAAAATCAGTGCTGCAGCTCACATGAACAGGTCTGCCCAGCACGCAAATATGACAGCCTTGTGAAGGCCATTTCTACTAACGAGAAACCCTCGAGGCAGCTGTCTATCAGCCTTGGGTATATCAGAACTCACCTGACACCAAAAATCCAAGTGAGTAATGGTAAACAAAGCACTTAAAACAATCTTTAGTGCCTTCTTCTTGGTCTATTCCAAGTGCCTTTGAATGATATTGTATATAAACTAAAAGGAAATAAGAATATAACACTTTGGATTTTAACAATATTTTTAACACTAACATTCTTAAGTTCTATTGCCAGGTACTCTGATCACGCTTTATATGAAGTGTCTGAGTTAAATCCTCACATCACCTCCAGTGAGTTTAACACAGTAAGACGGGTTTCAACACACCTCTGCTGGTATAGCTGGAAACCTCCACTGCTCTCAGCCTTCTGAGCAGCTTCTGCTGGCTCCCCCACACAGAAGCAGTGCCCCTCGCTTGTCCCAGGTTAAACCAGCTCTTGGGGCAGCTGTCCCACCTCCCAAGAAGAGGGTACCAAGGGTGAGGCTGGCCTCGCTGCCCAGCAGGGCACAGTCCCAGCTTCCTGCTGAGCCCAAGAGATCCAGGCCCCTCTCCCCCTGCCCCCCACCACCGCAGCCACTCCACCTGGCTGGCGGGCCAGACCGACCCCCGCCTCCTCCCCAGGCCAGGCACCGTCCTAACGCTGCGTGCAGTCTGTGGCGGCAGCTGAACACCCTGAACACGCTCCCCCGGCACCGTGCCCACAGCCGAGTGCCCCCATCCACCCTCTGCCCTCTCAGAGACTGGGGCTGCCTCCTTAAAGCAGATGCTCAACAAAGGATGGATGAAATGCTTTCCAAACACACAGTACAAGAATGTTTCTTGGTTACAGTGGGTAAAACTGTTAGGGGAAGCACACTGACTGAAACCCCCCACCCTGGCCAGGCACCATAGTAACCATTTCCATGAGCTGTTTTATGACAGGAGGTCCTGGCAAGGAACATGGAACTAATAAGCCTCCGCCAACCGGAAGAGTTCGGGAAAGGTCAAAAGGAGACACCACCTGTCAGACCACCTCCCAGAATCCTTCTCTCTGGCGTCCATCTTGGCTGACCAGGGCGTGCACCACCAGGAAGGACTCAGAGTCAGAATGATTGGCTAAAGACAACCCTGAAACTAATCCCATCACCATAAAACCCGAGACTGTGAGCCATGTGGCAGAGCTGCTCTCCTGGGTTCCCTTCCCTCCTGCTCTCCACCTGGGTGCCCTTTCCCAATAAAATCTCTTGCTTTGTTAGCACATGTGTCTCCTTGGACAATTCATTTCCAAGTGTTAGACAAGAGACCAGTTTCAGGCCCTGGAAGGGGTCCCCCTTCCTACAACACAATGCTAGGCAGGCAGGTGATCCTACTTCTGTTGGGAGAAGAAGGAAACAATGACTCAGAGGGTGAAAGTCCCGGCAGTATGGCTACAAAGCCCTCTCGGTCCCCATCCTACTCAACCACGCCATGTTTGGCCCTGGCTGATCCTTCCTCCCTGGGGACCTGCTGTGAGTCCACGTATTCCTGAAGACCCTGCAGCCCTGCAAGGGAGACCTCTGCAGCTCCTCCTGGTCTCCCTGCTGCAGCCCCACACACCGCGGGCCTCCACGCAGCGTCTGCGCTGGCTGAAATGCCCTCCCTGGCTTTCTCTCTCCAGGCCACCACGGCAGTGAGGTCACACTTCTCCCTCTAAATCAGAACTGCGTCCTCAGAACACTCTGCCCGTGGCCCAGAGCACTGCCGCAGTCACAGTGCTGCGCATACACGCGCGCACACACGCACACGCCTGCTCACGTCTCAGGCAGCCTCCTCACCGACCCCACTCCCCTCTCCCACAGCTCTGCTCCGAGTACCTCCCTGACGGGACCGCTGAGCAAGTTGCAGATGGGCTTTAAATCACAGGACTCTTTATAAAGGGGAGGCCCGAGGACCCAGTTGTCTGGGGGTCGTTGGTCTTTCCCAGCTGCCACTCACTCTAAACATGACCCCAGAACACAAGAGGTTTTGCCTGACCTCACTGTGCACAGCATGAAAAACTCATCTGCCTCTGACTAGCAAGAGAAGGCCTGAATTGAGGAAACTACCGTGCCAGTGTGGACTTGAGCATTACGCCAGGTTTCACACTGCACTTTCACAGCCAGCACTCTCCCAGTCCCACTATTCCCTGAGCAACGCTGCTCTGTCTTCTCGTTTCTAGATTGCACGCGTATGCACCCCCAACTTGTACAACTAGACACACACAGAGCCGCATTCTCTGGAATTGACCAGAGTTCTATGAACTCGCCTGTGCTCAATAAACATTAACTGAATTCATCCTTTACCTGTGTCAGTGGCATTAGCTGGTCACAATCTATTTGCACAAATAATAAAAAAAAAAAAAGTCAAAAAGAGTTGTATGAGATTTGTTATATTACTAATTTAGCACAGGCAGCTAAGAACATGTTAAGTGAGTGATGCTATGTTTTTCCTTACTGTTCCTGACTGAGTGTGAACACTTAGTCTTGAGCACACCCTTGGACACTGAAAACTGCCAACCCTAATTCTTCACTGGTAACTACTGAGGCATCACCCTAGGGAGGAGCGAGTCTGAAGCAGAAACGGATTAAAGAAGGCTCCTTCCATGAGGTATACTGAGACACTCTCCTTAGTGGCAAACTCCTTAAAGCTTTATAAATCTTCATATTACTCAAAGAACCCTTTTTATTTTCCACGCAAGAAACCACTTAAAGCTTTTTCCTTAATAAAAATGTTACTTAGCATTCCTCTGGATTTAAACACACTTGGCTTCATGAAATGAAATAAACTCCCATGCGTGTTACTTTGTAAACTCAAGTCATAAATGCTCATTTGAAGCATATTAATTTTCAGGCTTCAAATTGTTCTCAAAAGTTGAAAAAAAGATGACTTAGAGTTAACTGAAGCCGTTTATTTTTCAGTTAATTTTTCTTCCTGCTAAGTAGGGTTTCGCAGGTGGCACTGGTGGTAAGAACCCATCTGCCAATGCAGGAGACCTAAGAGATGCAGGTTAGATCCCTGGATTGGGAAGATCTTCTGGAGGAGGGCACGGCAACCCACACCAGAGTTCTTGCCTGGAGAATCCCATGGACAGAGGAGCCTGGCGGGCTGCATTCCATGGGGGTCACAAAGAGTCAGACATGACTGAACTGACTTAGCATGCACACACTGCCAACTAGGTGGCCTTTAGGCTAATCTTCTCACCTGACCGAGAGGCCTCACAGCTGGTGTGACCCCTCCTACTGCGTCTGCCCCTCCAGTTCTGAGCTCCGCTTGCTGCGAGCCCGGGCAGCCTGCCCAAGGCCCCACAGACACGCTCGTCCTGCCCCGCAAACATCACTGTGCCTTGTGTCACGCTGCCCACTCAGTCACGCTCTGGACGATGACCAGGGAGCGGTTCCTGTGTTCCCTTGCCGGGTGAAGGCCCCAGAGCCCACGCACAGTCCAGGCACCACCTCCAACTCCAGGGTCCCCCGTCCCCGACGGTCCCACGCAGCCCCGCGCCCAACGGCCTGCGGCGGAGCCTCCTGCCCGGGAGCGGGGCCGGCCGAGGACACGTCTGCGGGAAGACGGAGCTGAAGCCAGCAGGCCACGCTTCACCCGCAGCCACAGGCCTGCCACGCCTTATGGCTGGAGCGGGTGCTCACCCTGAAGACTGCTCTCAGACGAGACCTTCTAGAAAAAGAAGTCCGAGGCCGTCCTAACCAGTTGCTAAGCAGTCTGTCGGCTTTTGTCACATGAAAGCCAAGTCGTCGCCAACAGAGCCCAGAAGCCGCGCACAGCGCGGCTCCCAGTCCTGGAGGAGTCCCACACGCAGAGGACGGGCAAGCGGCACCCCGGCGGCAGGAGCTGGTGTCAGCTCTGCGCTCAGGCGGCAGGGACACGGTCTAGTCAAGCAGCTGGGCTGGTTGGGCTGGCCCTCGCCAAGAGGGGCCTAAGACCTGGCTATTTCTAGGAGCAGAGGGCAGTAATAACCAAGTACCGACCCCACTTCTAACACTAGACAGTAAGGCACAGAGTAAACGGCACTCCTACCAGCTCCTGATCATGCAGTCGTTCTTGCAGGCACAGCCAGCCGCACAAAGGCCCCTCCTGGCTATCTTTAGCGTCCAGCAGAGCCCGGCTCCCTCACCATCCACGCTCTTGCCAACAGCGACATGCCCACCACGGGGGTGAGCGGAGTAGCTGCCCCAGAGACTGTAAGGCCTGCAAAGCCAAAAACAGCTAATCCCTTTCAGAAAAACATTGCTGACTCTTGCTAGAAAGCACAGAGAGAGTATTTTATGACTTTGGGATGGGAGTAGATCAGGAAAGGGGAGCTGAGGAAAACAGGTTTATCTCGAGCCACTGGCCTGAAACAAAAAGGTTCGCTAAAGGACCATTTAAATGGGAAGTTCATATTTCTAAAAACTTATCTTGACTATCATCCTGTGTGAGACGACGTGACCCCAAATACACACAGAACCCCGGGATTCCCGGCCCTCCGTGGCTGTGTACCTGCACTAACCCTGCGGGGCTTTTCTCCGCCTTTTCTGCAAACGTGCAATGTGAAGGCCATCTCTGCCCTCACCCACATGGCCCGCCGACTTTTCTGAGAGGCCATAAAGCGGACTGCATGCACCTGCTGACCCTGCGCCAGCCCACCTCCACCTGCGGGGAACCAGAGCGCCACGCTTACCCACGAGAGGCTGCTGCTCCGTCCTCATTCGGGAGCACTGTTCTCTCAAAGCCAGAGTCTCTTCCAAAAGAACTTAGGGGACTGGTAACTAGCAGGAGCAGAGCTGTATGTGCTCTGCGTGAGGCACCAGGCTTCCCGCTGCTACCACTTCATCGGCAAGACCCCTAATCCCTCTTTCTGACCCCATCACCTGCCCGGCCACCTGCAGAACTCTTCCAGCACAGAGCTAGAATCATCAGTCAGCAGCAAATCCCCCTGATATGTCCTCACCCTCTCCTTCGAGCAGTCCCACACCCTCCTACTGTAAGCAAAGCTTGGCTCTCCCCTCAGGACACAGTTTCCTGAAGCTCTCCCACCACTGAAACAGGCTCACAGAGCCCTGATGAGACCCAGCCACGGCTGACCTCACAGAGCCCGATGCCAGAAGAGGGGAGCCGCAGTCTGAAAGGCCCACGACCCAGGGACTCTGAGACCGGGCAGAGGAAGACAGGGACACAGTGAGGAGACACGCTCTGCGGCTGTGACCAGCTGGAAGGCAGGAAGCGCAGCAGGTGACGCTCCACAAAGACAGCTCAGTGTTTCTGAGGCCAGAGGTCAAACGCCAGGAGAGGGACCATGCAGCATCACCATGGCGACAGCTGGATACCTGGGGCCAGTCTGCCATCTATCTCCCAGATCACCTCCCACCACCGTGCCCAGCCACTGGAGACCTCACGAGAGTAACTCTGCTTGTCCCAAGGGAGCAGGCTGCCTGTTCTACAAAGTCACTCCCAAAGGGAAACATCCTACACTGTTCTCTGGTCAGCAAACCCTACTGTCTCCTTCTTTAAAACAGGTCCAGAGCCGGCTACTTCTTATACCTCCCACGCCACCGCCCCCTCCGCCACTGCCCCCCAGCTCTGTTACTGGTGCCCCTGCCCCTACGGCAGCCTCGCCTCACTACACCTGACTCTTAACACAGCCGCTATGAGAAGTCCTGAAAAACCAGGTCAGGGGAGATGCTACTTTGCTCGAATCCCTGCAATGCATTTCCAGGACACTCCAAGCAGACGCCAAAGTCCTGTCGCAGTGGACCTGCCTCCCTGTGGCCCCGTATCCCAGGCCTCCCACGCTCCGGTCTCACCCATGCGGGGGCAGGGCTGCTGCGGGGCCACCACACCCACCTGCCAGGGAGCCCCGGCTTCCTGAGGTCCTCACGCCAGCGGTATCTCAGGGAGCCCCCAGCACCCCCAGCCCTATTTAAATCACCACCACTCCTCTTTCTTTCGGCAACAGCACTTAGCAACATGACCCACACCACAGCTGGCGTCACTATTTCATCACTGCCGCCGCAGAGAGAACGAAGGCTCCCAGGGCCCAGGCCTTCTCACCTGCCCTCCTTCACAGCTCTCCCCTTAGCGTCCAGGCGCCTGGACACCAGCAGACGCTGTGTGCAGGGCTGTGTGCAGGGCTGTGGGCCACTGAGTCTGTGAGCGTGAAAGTCAGGCCGGGCTCGGGCTAGCATTCCAGGTTATGAACCGGTAACGAGGCAGCAGCCCGGAGGGGAGACGCTGCGTGAAGACGACGCATGCAGTCTCAGCAGGATCTGTTCTCACTTTGGTGATACGTCTTTTTTCCCCCTTTCTTTCATTTAGGGGAAAGGAAGTAAAATACGTAAATTAAGAGAACTTGTATTCAACATAATTCTATTTAGAGCGCCTGGACTGAGCCCTATTTTCAGGGCTCATAAAATCATAGTTATTTTTTTATGTTTCTAATACATACCTCTTACTTTTACCACCACAGAAGATTTTCATCAATAGGGAGTTTGTTTACATGATATACCAACTTCAAAGAAATGACTAAAACATTCAATTTTAATTCTTAAAACAGAAAGCAATCTTCTGAGTAAGAATAAAAATCAATTTTTAGAGAAGTTTTATGAAGTTCAACTCCATCCTTCAACTATTTTTTACTGTTTTCCTTTAGCCGTTAATCTTTCTCTAAGCTAAAAAGAGTTTTTTCTAAATTAATTACTGCAGAAGGCTCAGATAAAAATAACTATTTTATCAAGCTACTTTAGAACAAAGAGGAGAGGCACTTAAGAAGAGCTGACATTTGCAGATAAGGACAATACAAGCACCCCTTGAACGGAAGCCTGTTTACCTGCCAGGCAGACAACACCTATCTGTCAGCCCCGAGAACAAAAATGACATTAAACCGAGCACTTCTTACTGTCATCACACACATAACGTGAACCTAGCCACTAGATCGAAGCGTAAGACGTGTTGCTTCAGTTATCCAAAATAAAAGCTTTCTTTAAAACAGCACCTTACAATAAGGCTACACCAGAATTATTTGCTAAGGGATCCCCTCCAACCCCGCAAAAAGCTAAATAAAGAGAAGAGGGGTGGGAGCAGAGGCAACCTACTCCTCGTTTCAGTGCTGAGACAGCAGGCCCACCAAGCCTTGGAGACCGCTCTGGCAGCTCCTCTCTCCCCAGGAGCTCAGCACCCACGTTTCCGTGAAGGCACTGCTGACAGATGCCAGCTCCCTTATGAAGATTTCCCTTTCCGTGGGAACACAGCAAACTAACCACACCGTGTTCACGTTCAGCTAGCAGGTCCCTTGGGCACACTGCCGGTAAAGCCGTTCTAGTGAATGCGAGTCAGGGTTTCGGCTGTCTCAAGGCTCTAACAGTGATGTGCGCTCTCATCACTTACCGAGTCCCAGAAGGTCAACGGTGGGCTCTGCAGCTTTCTGAGGGCTGGCACTCTTTTTAGGTTCCAACTGCTGATCTTCTTTCTTCTGCAGCTTTGAAGTAAATAATCAGATTTATTATTTTCTTTCAAATAAATGGAACAAGGCTGTTAAGCCTCATTCAGGCATACTTTTGATAAAGTTAATATAATGTAGCATATGAAGCATAGTATGATAAACCTAGAGCATCTATTATCATAAACAGGTAAACATAATCACTCAACTTGAAATGATAAGCTGGACATATTAGGACCCCAAGATAGTAAAAACAGAACTGTAATCTTAATGTACTGGTCTTAAGCATCTAAGCCCTTTCCGTGAACGTCCCACACTTCGTAGAAGCTCCTGCTCCCTGTGCCGCCGGGCGGGCCCCGGAGCCTGAGGACAGGGCACATCCCCCTTCCCCAGGCTGCCAGCACAGGCGGGCACCCCCGGCCCTACCGGGATCCAGCTGACGCGCGGGGCAGCAATCACTCTACCGAGCCCCGCAGACATGCCGCTGCTCACAAACCGAAGGTCTGCGGCAACCTGCATGCAGCACTTGTCCTGCAAATGCTCACTTTGTGTCTCTGTGTTGCAAACATTTCATCACTATTACATTTGTTATGGTGCTCTGTGATCAGCGACCTTTGATGCTACCCTGGAAATGTTTTGGGGTGCCGTGAACCACACCCACATAAGGCAGCAAACAATCAATAAACGTGTGTGCTGACTGCTCCAGAAATCGACGGCTCCCCATCCCCTCCCTCACCTCGGGCCTCCTTGTTCCCTGAAACGCAGCAAGACTGAAACCAGGCTGGTTAGTAACCCTACAGGGGTGTCCAGGTGCTCAAGGAGAGGAACAGTCGCACGTCCCTCACTTTAAATTAAAAGCAACAAATGATTAAGCTCAGTGAGGAAGGAACAGTAAAAGCCAAGACAGGTCGAGTAGGGCTTCTGTACCAAACAGCCAAGTTGTGAACGTAAAACAAAAAGTGTTACTCCAGTGAACACACGCGTGATAAGAAAACAGATATAGTCTTAGTGCTGATACAGAGAAAGCTTTAGTGGCCTGAACAGAAGATCAAACCAGCTACACGGTTCCTTTAAGCTCCCTTCAACCTTAGAAAGCTGAGAGGGGTAAAGAAGCTTCCGAAGCTGAAGCGGGCAGAGGCTGGCCGGTGAGATGCTGAGGACAGGGGTCGCCTCCACAATGCAGGAGTGCGAGGTGAAGCAGCAAGTGCTGACATGGCGGCTACAGAAAGGGACCCAGAGCTCGCAGAGACAGTGCATGAAGGCGGCAACACGGACAACAGATTTTAAGGCAGATGACACAGTCTTCAATCGGAAGAAGACGCCATCTAGGACTTTCACAGCTAGAGATGGGAAGTCACTGCCTGGCTGGAAAGCTTCAAAAGTCAGGCTGACTCTCCTGTTAGGGGCTAATACAGCTGTTGGCTTAAAAGCTGAATGCCCGTTTACCATTCAAAAATCCTGGAACCCTTAAATTATGCTCAATCTATGCTGCCTGAGCCCTGTTAAGTGGGACAAATGGACTGCATGACAGAATATCTCATAGATGGTGTTTCTTCCTCTGTTGAATCTGAAAGTCACTTGAAAAGGATTTGCCATTCTAGATGCTATCAAGAACATTCGTGATTCGTAAGAAGAGGCCCAAATATCAACATTAACAGGAGTCTGGAAGAAGCTGGTTCCAACCCCCATGGATGTCTTTGAAGGGTTCAAGACTTCATAAAGGAAGGAACTGCAGACGCGATAGCAACTGCATAAGAACTGAAACTACAAGTGGCGCCTGAAGATGTAACCACAATGCTACAATCTCAGGGTAAACCCTCGCAGATGAGGAGCTGCTTCTTACGGATGAGCAGACAGCTGTTTCTCTGGATGGAATTCACTTCTGGTGAGGATGCCGTGAAGATCAGTGAATGGTAACACAGGATTCAGAATATGACATAAACTTAGTTGACAAACTGCGCTGACGAAGCGTCAGCACGTCGTACTCTCACTGCGGGCGGAGGGTCTCACCTCCCTGCTGCTGACTGCTGACTGATCGGGGTGGTGGCTGTTGAAAGCTGGAGCGGTTGTGGCAATTTCTTAAAATAAGACAGATGATGACGTCTGCCACATCTACTGACTCTTCCTTCACAGTTTCTCTGCGGCATATGATGGCGGTTCAATGGAACTGTTTTAGAACTTGGAGTCATATTTCTAACTGCAGGCTGATTCTCTGTAACCCCTCTCCCAGCACTCTTCATCTGCTCACCCCACCCTTGCCTCCGGCAACCTCCAACCTGTCCTCGTGTCCAGGAGCTTCCAACACCAGGGAGGCTACACATACCCTTCCCTCCCTGACTTACCTTACTGGGCATCATGCCCTCACAGGCCATCCATATCGTTACAAATGCTGACACTTCCTTCCTTTTCATGGCTGAGTAATATTCCACTGAATATACCACCTACCTCTCTTAAGCCAAAAAAATAAAACATTCATTCAATCACTCATTCATTTCTCAAACCACTCTCCTACAAGATCACTTCTTCAATTACCTAAAGAACTCATAGCTTAGTTGTTACATGAGTTCGTTGCTTGTTAGCTATACAAATATATAAATTTCTAAGAACATGTATCTCCCCTTACTTGTTTTTGGTCACTACTGTCTCTCTCAGAAAATTTTTTTTAATTAACTAGCATACCATAACAGATATCAATTCTTTATTAACCTTCTCAAACACATAATTATTGGCCTGTTAACTATATATAATTCTCAGAAACTTAACATAACCCATTTCACATTCTCTTTTTCAACCTCCAACACAGGTTAAGACATACCCTGCTTATTAGCAAAATAATTTCAAAGAAAGCACACTCTACAGTAACAAAATAAGCCATTCTTTTCAACTGAATACTTAAACTGCTATACGTTCCTTCTCTGTTTTTGTTTTTTAACTGGACAACCTGTGTTACTACAAACACTTCAGTCTGGAAGGGAACTGGGGACTGAATGGCCACAAGCACACAGACATCAAATCCTCCAGGGGCAGGCCTTCCCTGGTCACAGCCCTGGCTGTGATGCTTTAGGTATTATATCTACAAGTATCATGTGTTTGCTGTTACTGTTAGTCCCAAGTCGTGTCTGTCTTTGCATCCCCATGGACTGAAGCCCGCCAAGCTCCTCTGTCCATGACTTTTCAGGCAAGAATACTGAAGTGGGTTGCCATTTCCTCCTCCAGCGGATCTTTCCCCCAGGGACTGAGCCCGTGTTTCCTTTGTTTCCTGCACTGGAGGCAGATTTTTTACCTGCTAAACCATCAGGGATGTAAAACTGAGATATGCGAAATACAGCTACCATATAAAGTACAGTTTCTTAAAGCCAAATTTTAGAAGACCTAGAAGGAAAATGCTATTGTCTCGTTAGAATTTGGGGCTGGCAAAGAACACAGTGTAAGAATAGTAAGTTAAGAGCTTGACAAGCACATTTTTCCTCATGAACTGTCTCCCTGTTGATATTCTACACTCAGCTTAAACATGTCAAGCAGTATGTACAGAAGCATTCCACTTCGAATTCTCCTGCATATCACGTATAGAATTTGCCTTTTAATAAATGAAGAATGAAGCTGGCTGTCGAAGAATAAAATTAGGCAATCTATAATTTATTAAACAAATTTTCCTGATAAACAAGAACACAGGTTTACTTAGACAAAGCAATTTTATAAAATGTAATTTCCTTAGATTCATATTGAGCAAATGTCTCATTCAAATGATTAAAATCTGTATTAGCAGAGGAATCTGTATTCACAAAGGCTTCACCAGGCCAATCTTTTGTAACTCATAAAACTACACCACAGAAGGTAACTGAATCAAAACCAAGTAGTTTCTAACTCCTACATTTACCACCATTTCTACCCTATTAAATAACAGAAATAAGAGCTCAGCCTCTAGAAGGTGATTCACTCTTCTTAGCTGACCAATTAACGTAAATAATAGTGTTAATACATAAGAATAGGGAAGCTATACAACTTTTTAAGGTCTAGATGTAATTATTAGAATTTTTCTTTAAAAACTATTATCTCCGATTATGCCTTAACTAGTTTGTCTATAATCAATTTCCTTTCACATTCACAGACTCATAAAGGTAGTTGAGACAAAACACACTGTTTACCTCTCTCATATTAAAGTGATACAAAGGCAGCGGTATTTACATTGCGGTCTGCAGGGAAGACAGGAAAGCGTGTAACAAGTAGGGACTGAAAGGCACCCGAGGAAGAAAACCAAGTGTGGGAGAGACAGAGGAGCTGCCCGCCTAACCCGGAGGTCAGGGGTATGGAGGTGACCAAAGGCGAGACTCAACACGCAAGTGGGGCCACGCTGTGCGAGGACCTGAACAGCCCCCTAGAGCGAGGAACTAGATGAATTTTCAAGGTGAGCTGCAAAATCAAAGCTACTCCTCCTGGGGTGGTGCGCCAGGCACACGAGCGGCCCTGCAAAAGGAGAAGGCGACCACCGCCACCTCGGGCGTGGGGTGGGCGGCCAGGACACAGACAGACCAACGCCCGGGAAGACAGACCCGAACCTGCCACCTCCCCACAGCCTGAAACCTGAACACTCCCTAACAAGCTGCTCGACAACACGCCGCTCCCAGAACACTCTCTCATCTCGGGGCCTTATGAAATCCCAACGGCGGGATTTAAGCTTTACTTCAATTTTTAGTAAAAATGTATGAATGATGAGCTACTCAAAGCTGTTGGGTTGTATGCCACTCCAAAGCAGACTCAGAATTCAGACCATGTCATCCATGCTGTTCACACATTAAAGCCACTCAGTGGCATGGTATCAGTAATCAATACGTCACTCTCTGACATTCCTACTATATTCTGATAGTTAAAATAACCATGTTTGTATGTGTGTGCTTTCACAATCAAATTACATACAACCTGAGAATTAATCTTGCACATGACTCCTGCTTATTCCCCCAATCTTACTGTTTTATTATTTAGAATCTTGTTAGAGTTTCTTTTTTTCTTCTTTACCATTCTTTACAGATTTTTTTCACATTAAGGCTATCATTACTTAGTGTACTCTGCTTCTGAATTTTATATTGTTTCTTAAATTTTATTTTTAGAGTTCAATTTAGAACTGTAATCTACATTTGACTGTGTGTCCCCACTCATATGGACATCTTTGAGTCAATGGCTCTCATGGCCGAGGGACACTACAATACAATCTCAAACAGTATTTCCCTGGGCTGGATAAGTAGCAAAAATTTATATAAATTTCAAAACAAGACAGAGCCTTAGACAACATTTACTCAAGTCACTACATAACACAGGAAGCATCGCTGGGACATCTCACCTATGGGGCTGCTCTTGGTAAAAATCCCGGCACTACTATGGATTCAGTGTACATGATGGTACAGCATATTTTACATGCAGAAAATCTAAACATTAGAAAGGTTCTCTTCAGGCAGCCTGTCCCATCTACCCACTTATCCCTGTTCTCCACAACACTGCCACTCAGCAGAGAAATGAAGAGTGAACACCCCTCAGCAGCCCTGGCAGCCCATTTTTTCCCACCCGGCTCACTAACACCTAAAATCCGCTGAGGTCCTCTTTTATGCCATTATACTCAGGGCACTCTCGGGTCCAGCTCATTTATTTCAGAATTGTACTGTTGCCCAAGTCTGGGTCGGCCTCTGGTGGGGTCACTGCTCCTTTCCCCCGGGTCCTGGTGCACAAGGTTCTGTCTGTGCCTCCAAGAGTCTGTTTCCCCAGGCCTGTGTAAGTTCTGGCGGCTCTCTGGTGGGGTTAACGGCAACCTCCTCCAAGAGGGCTTAGGCAATGCCCAGGTCTGCTGCACCCAGAGCCCTGCCACTGCAGCAGGCCACTGCTGACCCACCTGTACCTCCACAGGAGACACTCAGACACTCAAAGGCAGGTCTGGCTCAGTCTCTGAGGGTTCTCCTGGTACGCACAGGTTTTGTTTAAGCCCCCGAGCATCTCTGGCTGGCATGGGGTTTGATTCCACCTGCGATTTCGCCCCTCTTGACGTCTTGTTGGGGCTTCTCCTCTGCCCTTGGATGCGGGCTACCATTTTTCGGTGGGATCCAACATTCCCTTCTCAACAGCTATGCAGCGGTGAGTTGTAATTCTGGAGTTCTCGAAGGAGAAGAAGAGCGCGTGTCCTTCTGCTCCGCCATCAGGCAAGAATACTGACATGGCTTGCCACTGCCTTCTCCAGTAGACAACGTTTCGTCAGAACTCTCCACCATGCTGGTTGTGGACTTTCTCTCTGCCAACTTTTTTCCACCCAAGAAGTCCTGAAATGTTGCCACTCCTTTAAATCCAAGACTACAGACAGTTTCACTTTTGTAAGCACTGGTATATTGTGGACAGTGTATGGTTTTCAGTAACACAGCAACATTTGCTATGTGTATAAAAGCATCTCAACTGGTCCAATGATGTGGAAAAGTTCTGTTTGGAGAAATCAAACTAAACATAAAATCGCCAAAGCTCTGGTGGTTGTGGCATAGGTACACAGGTATTAGTCAGCAATTCTGACTGCAGTATACTCTTGATGACAGCGAGAGAGGAAGAATGAAAAGTTGGTTTAAAACTCAACATTCAGAAAACCAAGATCATGGCATCTGGTCCCATCACTTCATGGCAAGTAGATGGGGAAACAATGGAAACAGTGACAGACTTTATTTTTGGGGGGCTCCAAAATCACTGCAGATGTTGACTGCAGCCATGAAACTAAAAGACGCTTATTCCTCGGAAGAAAAGCTATGACTAAGCTAGACAGCATATTAAAAACCAGAGACATTACTTTGTCAACAAAGGTCCCTCTAGTCAAAGCTATGGTTTTTCCAGTGGTCAAGCATGGATGTGAGAGTTAGACTACAAAGAAAGCTGAGAACCGAAGAATTGATGCTTTTGAACTGTGGTGTTGGAGAAGACTCTTCAGAGTCCCTTGGACTGCAAGGAGATCCAACCAGCCCATCCTAAAGGAAACCAGTCCTGAATATTCATGGAAGGACTGACGCTGAAGCTGAAACTCCAATACTTTGGCCATCTGATAACGATGAACCAACTCACTGGAAAAGACCCTGATGCTGGGAAAGATTGAAGGCAGGAGGAGAAGGGGACGACAGAGGATGAGACGGTTGGATGGCATCATCGACTCAATGGACATGAGTTTCAGTAAACTCCGGGAGTTGGTGATGGACAGGGAAGCCTGGCGTGCTGCGGTTCATGGGGTCACAAAGAGTCAGACACGATGGAGTGACTGAACTGAACTGACTGTTATCCAATCTGCTGGTATTTTGCGTTTAAGGTTTCTGGAGGAATTGATTCTGTCACGCAATAGCTTAACTAACTAACCTTTGTTGCCTTGTCATTTGAAAATGTGAACAGTATGACAGTGATACACGCAGTTAATAAAAACGGTGGAGAATGAAGTCCGAGATTGAGCTTGCAGGATTAAGCATGCTTCGTCGACAGCAACTTCACGTCTCTCTCTGGACTCCTCTGGGCACAGCCATCCACCCAGCGCACAGTCCACCCAGAACCTGTTCACCAGGCCCCGCTGCCTACATTTGGACCAGAAGGAGATCTGAGAATTGCAACCACTAAGCTTAGGCTGACACAAACTGTTCTAGGGAATCTAATGTGGCTAACACTCTGAAAGGAGTAAATGAAAAAGAAAACTCCATCTACACTCTGTACAGAATTCATGCCAAGTTCAATGGTACAAGCACTCATCACCCACTTACACTTTCCTTCTAAAGCTCTGGACGTCTGCCTCTCTCTAAACTCCTGGCTCCCATCTTTGGTCTCAGTTTGGACAGCATCTCAGAGAGTGGCCTACATGCCTCACACACCAGGCCCGCCAAGGTTCTCGCTGCTCCGTGCAAACACCGAACACCTACGCGAGTAAGTTCCCTTGGAAACTGTGCAAGCGCTTTGGTGAGGATTAAAATAACACACAGTTTTTTTCATAGAGCTGGTACATAACAGGGGCTTCAAAATTGGCAGCTGATGGTGGCTGTAGGGCTACCTTTTACAAATCCCGGCCAGAATCATAAGTATGAGGGACACAAAAATGAGTAAAACGTGATTCCTAAGCTTGAAAAGCATTCATTCTGGTCAAGCACACAGACACAGACCTAGACAGCGTGGTGACGAGGAGGAGCTCGGGGGAGCCACGGCAGGGCCCAGCATGTGTCTGAGCGCCGTCCTCCGACTGGCGGCCCTGTGGCCCAGCTGCCTGGGATACCCCCACTCAGTGCCTGGGAGTCCAACGTCAGCTTCCACTCTTAAAGGGACCCAGTCTGGAGTACCCACACCAATTTCTTATCCCCATATGCACAGCAGTTTGGAGGTTTGCAGGGAAGGGAAAAGAGGGTAGGTTTTTTTTTGTAATTAACCACTTACTTATTACAGCAAAAGTAGGAAAGAAAGAACAAATTAAACGGGGCCCCGCTGCAAGGGGCCAGCCCTCAGCCATCACACCTGCACACACCTCGGGGCCTGGTGCCAAAGCCTCCAGCCCCCTGCTTCTGGACTGGGTTACCCTCACTGCGACCTGCTGAACGTCAGCCCTCGACACCAGGGTTTGGAAGGACAGGAGGGGCGGAAAGGAAAGCATTAGCCAACACCCACATCTCAAACCCAGCCTGGACACTTTCCAGCTGTGTGGAACAGTGAGCAGGTCACTAACATCTCTGAGTAGCTATAACACGCACAGCCCCCTGAGAGCCCAAACGGGGCTTAACACTCAGACACCTGGACATTCACCATCTTCTCTTTGAATGTGATTCTGCAAACACAATGGGACAAGAGACAAGAGAATGCAGGCTGATCTCGAGAGAGGCCATGTGCGTCCCCGCAGGGGGCTCCGCGCTGCCCTGTCTCACCTGAGCACAGAACGCCACCCCGGGCCCCCTTGTGGGGTCAGTACGAGGCACACAGAGAGGTGGGCCTGACACCCCGGGGCCGTGATTCCTCCTCTCAAAGCACACGACGGCAAGGGCATGATTCTGGACAGGAGAAAGACCCAGGACTCCTTTCTCACCTCTGCCAAGGACCTCCCATGTTTCCCTCCCCTCTCAGTCTCCTCACAGAATATGCGCATTATCTAGAAGGGAGGCCAGAACAGCGCAGCTGCTTCTGTGCACCGTTCCCAGCAGGCGGCGACTCGGGGCCCTCTGCCACAGTGCCGGCCCCGGACAGCAGCCGGCTCCAGCAACAGACATGGGACAACAAGGAACTAAAGGCAACTGCCCACGCGCAGGTGGGGCAAGCAAGAACAGCAAGATATGGAAGGCCACAGATCCACTGCCACTCTGAGGAGCCAGGAGCAGAAGCAGGGTCCTGAGCACCATCCCCGCACACAGCACCACCGGGGAGCAGCCCACCGAAGCCGCTCCCTCCTGCCTGACCCACTGGCCCGCCCCACCCACACCCCATCTACAGGACTCACCTCTGCTCAGGGCCGAGTCGGGGAACCTGTTTCCTGTCTTTACCCCTGGAGTCCTAATAAAGCCTTGCCTGACTCTCTCATCTGGCTTCTTATCAATCTCTACTGATTAAAGAGTCCAAGGACCCACAACACCCGGCTCAGGGAGCCATGCCCACTGTTTTCCACTATTCTTCTAAGAGCAAAATCCATGTGCATGTACACACTAAGAAATGCAAACTGTACTTTAGGTGATTCCACAGACAGGTGCTCTGGTGTTTGCAATTAAGACTTTCACTGTACAATGCAAAGATGAATGATAAGGCTTCCCTAGCGGCTCAGCGGTGACGAATCCACCTGCCAATGCAGTAGACACGGTTGGACCCCTGGCCTGGGGAGACCCCGCATGCCACGGAGCAGCCAAGCCCATGGGCCACGACTACTGAAACCAAGCTCCTAGAGCGTGTGCTCTGCAAGAAAAAAAGCCACGACGATGAGAAGCCAGTGCACTGCAACTAGAGAGGCACCCTGCTGCGACAACTAGAGAAAAGCCCACGCAGCAACAGAGACCGAACACATTCAAAAATATATAAATTAAAAAACTTCTTAAGATGAATGATAAAATTCAAGTTAATTATGTAAATTTAAATGTTTTCTAACAACATTAAATAGCAAATAAAGTTTAAGAGACAAGTGGTGCAACTGTAGAACAAAAAGAACTTTATATTTCAGTATCTTTCATAGTACTTCTTTCTTGGTTTTGAACAAGAGACTTCTAATTGTTATTCTGTAATGGCCCTGCTAATTATGTGGGTGGCCCTGGCCCTGAGCCTCAACTTTTGTTTCGTAAAAAAAATAATAATAATGTCCGAATGAGCTCATGACTTCCAAGGTAAAAATTAAGATAAACATAACCAGAATAGCTTTTGGTCTAACATGTGAGCAGCCTGATAGTCACCACTCAATTTCTGACAAGTAAAAAGCTGAAAGAACTGAAAAACCAGCAACTCTTCTCAGATCCATCAGAGAAGTAAAGTCACAGGGCAAACCACAGGGTCTCCCCAATTCTCACCCAAACTGGAGATAGGAGAATACAGGGAGTCGTAACTCACGAGAGTTGAAACCAGCACCAGGGGCCCAGGACAGGCTACCCCAAAGTATCCCTCAATGACATACTGATTATTCTAAATCAATGCTGCATGAGAAACAGCAGTGGGGGTGAGGTGGGAGAGAATAAAAAACCCTAAACACTCTGACTCTCCGCTGTCCACCTGCAAGCAGGAAATGAATCTCCCATGGACGGATCCACCCTAACTGGGAGGAGAGAAAGCGGCATCAACACACTTTGATACCCGGGGAAGGGAAACACCTTCCTCAGTGCCCTTGGCCATCCTGTCCCACCTACGATGGGAAAACCAGAAGCACCTGTGCAGTGCACAGCCCAGGGATGCAGCCTCGCCAAAAGACGAGACCTAATCACAGTCTCCTGAACACTGCCCCGCCCCCCACAGACCCCCTTGTGACCACAGGCCCACTGACTGGGGTGCCTTTGCCAGTACATCACATTACATTCAGCCTCAGAGAAAACGAGGCATACAAAGAGGCAAAAAACACAGTCTGAAAAGACAGACTAAGCATCAGACCCAGATTCAGATACAGCAGGGATGTAGGAATTATCAGACTGAATTTAAAACAACTACATTTACTATGCTAAGGGCTCTAACAGAAAAAGTAGATGGCATGCCAAGAACAGACAGGCAATGTAAGCGGACAAATGGAAATTTTAAGAACCAAAAAATGGCACAGATTGAAAACATGTAACAGAAATAAAGAATGCCTTTACTAGGCTTAGCAGCAGCAGACTAAACATGGCTGAAGAAAGGATCTCTGAGCGTAAGTGTGCATCAACAGAAATTTCCACTGTGAAAAAGCCTGGGGTGGGGGTGGAGAAACATCATCTAAACGGGACAACTACAAAAGACGCAATTTGCACATCCTGGGAGTTACCAGAGGGAAAAGAGAGGGAAAAGGGGGACAGGAGAAATAGCTGAAGCTATACAGACAGAGAATTTCCCCCAGATTAATGCTGGATATCAAGGCACAGATCCAGGAAGGTCAGGGAACACCAAGCAAGATATATGCTAAAAACAGCTATGTCGAGGCATATCATTTTCAAAGCACATAAAATCAAGGATAAAGAAAAACTCCTGAAAGAAGTCAGAGGGGGACAAACAAAACCTTACCCAAAGAAGAACAAAGATAAGAATTACATCTAACTTCTCCTTAGGAATCATGCAAGCAAGAAAGACACCCAACTCAAATATCAAATATTTAATCTGTTGAAAGAAAAATCCCCATAAATTTATAATTCTTTATCCTGTGAAATTATCCTTGAAAAGTAAAGACTTTCTCTGAGGAACAAGGATTGAGGGAATCTGTTGGCAGCAGACTTTCCGTGCAAGAAATGATAGAATTCTCTAGAATGAAGGGAAATGATGTAGATCAGAAACTCAGACCTACATAAAGAAAGGGAGAAAGCCAGAGGATGAACAAGAGAGGATAAGATAGGATAGTTATTACAACAGGGCCTTGTGAACTGTAAAAATAAAAACACAATGTAAACATCTGAGATTTAAACGGTACAATTATAACTTGACTCTTCCTGCTCCTTCCTTGCTAGTATCTCAGAAGCTGGCGGCCTTATGGATTATCACGTCACCAGGTACTGGGCGGGAACACAGGGTCACCAGACACATGCAGTGGCACTACACCAACGTCAGCCTCCTTTACCAGATCCCACATATTGTTCCAAGACTTCCTTTATAGGCAGATTGTGAGCTCTCTAGAAATTACATCAACTTATTACTAACTCACAGGAAACCTAGAGGTTTTCATCCTTTCACTGTTTGCATAAGATGATACATTAAGTCTACAGAAGCGGAAACAGAAATTCAGTAATTCAGTATTAGAAACCATTCACTCAGTTCTCAAACACAGATGTGGTGTTTCTCTATTTAAAGTTCTTGGTTTTAACAAAGTAAAATACCCACTAATAAAATGAAATCACTGTTAGCAAAGAACAGATACTTTCAGAATGATACCTTATATATTATTAGCACGATAACATTATCTGATATTTAATATGTCAAATTCATGTTAAAGTATTCTAGTAATCTGCTAAGAAATCCAACCAAAGATACAGTTTCATGTTACCAGAGCCAACACAACCACAACTAACAACTGGTATTTATTAAGTTCACATGCAGTAAACCCATGTTCTAATTTTTTTACTTTTATTAGTTAGCGATAAAATCTTAGAGTCACCTTTACATGTAAGGGTTTGGAGACTGTGCTCTTCAGGACAAAACACAGTGATCCAAGCTGCCTTCTTGCCACAAAGTTACTATCATCATCCCAGCCCCTACTACAAACGCTGCTACAATTACTTCTCCCCTTCAGCTCCCGCACCCACCTGCCAACCCAACCTGGCCTGTTTCTTTTTCTCCTAGAGGACAGAAATCCTCTCTCTGGCACCTGGCTGTGGCTACTTCAGAATAACACAATGCTTGTGTTTCAACACTTCACTTCCAAGCTTTATGTCTTCTTTTTAAACCAGAGAAAAGATAGATAACCCCAATCTCCTATCTCACAGTTCTGCCAGAGAAATGTGGGCCTTCAGTTTAGTGCCACTACACCGGGAGGGATGGGAGGAAAAACTTTCAAGGCAACTAAACACATTGTACAAGTTAACAGGTATTTTACCAACAAACGAAGAAAGATTATTGGGTATGAAAAATTACTGCTCCAGTTCCAAAGGGAGAGACCAAAACGAAAGCTGCAAAGGACTCCCAGCAGGCCCGGGGAACCGACAGAAAAGACTGCCTGCCCTGCCGCACGTGCACGCTCCCTGTGTGTTCAGGTCCCCATGACCAGTAACCCCTCACCACCGGCAGAGCGGCAGGTCAGGAGCCCCGGCATCACTACCAGGCTGCCTCATCACACTCGGTCCCCAGGTGCTTACGTCCTTACCAGCCTCGGGCACATAAAAACCTAACATGGGTCCTAAATACCTCGTCTCTACAGAACTCCTGGGTGGATGTAGGTACGGCTGGGTGTCCCTAAGGCCTCGTGACACATTTCCATATAGCCTACCAGTAGTGCACCAGAATGTCAGTGCAGGAAAACTCCTTTTAAAGTGGGCCCCTGTACATATTCTAAGCTTATTAAAAGACAAATTAGTTTAGCTATTAGCATATTAACTAACCCTCTTAGAACTGAAATTTATTAATGATTCATTCACCAGCAACTCATCAATACAACAGCTATAGATACTACTTTTTAAAAGTATCTTCCATAGTTTGGCTATAAACACTTTCCAGTATTACAAAGGTGGTTTTACCTTTTTCCCTTATTTTTTAAAAGACTTCCCCATGGTGGGTAATTAAAAGTATCAGTTCAGTTCAGTCACTCAGCCTGTCCTACTCCTTGCGACTCCAAGGACTGTCCCATGGTGGGTAATTAAAAGTATCAGTTGGAGGGAAAAGGCATCCTGAAAGGAAGCTGTTTACATGCTCCCTGCAGGCTCCCTGGTCAGTTATGTGTTTAAGCACCTCTGAGGCCTTGGTCCATTCAAAACTCACTCTAGGCAGTCAAGTGACATGACAGGGAGCTGTCTGCACCCCAAGCCAGGCCGACAGTGGAGAGCGCAGCTCGCTCCAGTCTGAGGTCCCAGTGCCCGTCCTCCCACGGCTCCCTCCACTCCCCGGAACCACCGTGTCCGCTCCCCATGCAGCCTCCCCACCAGCCCAACACAAAGAGGGCCATTTCTACCTCATCATTTTCCACAGTAAATGCGGGCTCTACCAACAGTCATTTGCTGGGTAATTAAGCCTCAGCACAGGTGCTCAGCAGCGTCTGAGGCAGTAACATTCCAGTCTGCACTGTGGGGACGTGTGGCAAAGGTGCAGAGCAGAGAACTAATAAACAGCCACGAAGGAAGCAGCAGCCAGTGTTAGGTGCCACTGCTGGGGCTCAGCCACTGGCCCCGAGGACTCAGCACGCCAGGCCTCCCTGTCCTTCACCATCTCCCTGAGCTTGCTCAGACTCGTCCATTCAGCCAGTGATGCATCCAACCATCTCATCCTGTCGTCCCCTTCTCCTCCCCCCTTCAATCTTTCCCAGCATCACGGTCTTTTCCAAGGAGTCAGTTTCAGTTCTTCACACCAGGTGGCCAAAGTATTAGAGTTTCAGCTTCAGCATCAGTCCTTCCAATGAATATTCAGGACTGATTTCCTTTAGGATGGATCTCCTTGCTGTCCAAGGGACTCTCCAGGGTCTTCTCGAGCGTTACACTTCAAAAGCATTAATTCTTCAGCACTCAGCTCAGGTTCAACTCTCACACCAGTAAATGACTACTGGAAAAATCATAACGCTGACTAGGTGGACCTTTGTTGAAAAAGTGATTTCTCTGCTTTTTAATACAGAGTCTAGGTTTGTCATAGCTTTTCTTCCAAGGAGCAAGTGTCTTTTAATTTTGAGGCTGCAGTCACCAGCCATGGTGATTTTCAAGTCCAAGAAAATAAAATCTGCCACTGTTTTCACTTTTCCCCATTTATCTGCCATGAAGTGATAGGACCAGATATCATGATCTTTATTTTTGAATGTTGAGTTTTACGCCAGTTTTTCACTCTCTTTTTTCACCCTCATCAAGAGGCTCTTTAGCTCCTCTTTGCTTTCTTACAGTGGTATCATCTGCATATCTGAGGTTGTTGATATTTGTACTGGCAATCTTGATTACAGTTTGTGAGTCATCCAGCCTGGCATCTCACATGATGTACTCTGCATATAAGTTAGATAAGCAGGGGGACAATATAAAGCACTGATGTACTCCTTTCACAATTTGGAACCAATCTGTTGTTCCACACCCAGTTCTAATTGTTGCTTCTTGACCTGCATACAAGTTTCTTAAGAAACAGGTAAAGTGGTCTGGTATTCCCAGCTCTTTAAGAATATTCCACAGTTTGTTGTGATCCACACAGTCAAAGGCTTTAGCATAGTCAATGAAGCAAAATTAGATGTTTTTCTGGAATTCCCTTGCGTAAACGTCACAGGGTAAGTTAAAACAGGGCATCACAGTCAAGAATGACTAGGGGCCTCTGAATACTCTGAATTAGGTGCTCAGGGTAAGCCTGTGTCTAAGGTGCTGTTTACAGTGAACTCTTAACGACTGGAAGGCAGCACCCAGGAGAGGATGTGGGAACGCATCCCAGGCAGGGGAAGGTGGCAAGAGGCCGTTCTGGGGACACAGCAGGGGGGTAGCTGAGGCAGAGTGAGGACGGGAGGGGAGATCAGATGTGAGATGTGTGTGGGGACCTCACACGAGGGCCTCAGAACAAGGCCCGAGGAGCTGATACCATTCTGTGCGCAACGAGAAGACACGGGACATGATCCCATTTATGTTCAAAAAGACAGCTTGGAGGGAAAAGGAGGGCCCCCGGAGGGAAAGGGAGGGCACTCGGAGGGAAAGGGGGGGCCCCGGAGGGAAAGGGAGGGCCCCCGGAGGGAAAGGGGGGCCCCCGGAGGGAAAGGGAGGGCCCCCGGAGGGAAAGGGGGGCCCCCGGAGGGAAAGGGAGGGCCCCCGGAGGGAAAGAGGACAGAGGCAGCCACTGGGATTCACTGGTGGAAGCAAGTGTCGAAGGGGCAGGGGGCACTGGGTCAACTCTGAGATTTGCCTTAAGCAACTCAGTGAGCCTACTAGTAAGGCGGCATCCTGACACAGGGGAAGCAGCAGGCAGAGGAGGAGCCACACCTCTGATACACAGCCGTGACAAAGGGGCCAGTGAACAGAGAACACCGGTCAAGCCCAGATGCGGAGCTAGGAGGCTGTCTGTGCACGCGGGACGGTAAAAGCTGCAGGGCTGGCAGAGAGAGGGGAGGAGAGCCAGGAGGTACCTGGGGACTCACTTCTCGGGATCTGGGAGATGAGCTGGAGCCAACAGAGGCTACTGAGTGAGAACAGGAAAGAAGCGAGGATAAAACCAGGAGAAAGGGGCTCGTGGACACCAAGACAAGAGCATGTGGTCAGGAAGAGCGAGCGGTCCTCTGTACAGAAAACTGGTGAGAACACAGCACGCAGAAAAATCCACGGGACTTGGCAACATGGAGGTACCTGGCGACCTCGATCCGGGGAGACCATCAGGAGAGAGGTGCAAGCGGAAACTGGGGTCGAATGCAGTGAGGAGGAGCTCTCAAACAGGAAAGCAGTAAGAAGGCTCAAAGAGGACCCTTTCAAAAAAAACAAAAGTGGTAGCTGGAGGTGATCATAGTTCGAGATAATAAGATACCGTAGAGAGGAAAAACCGAGGAAGCCGGGTGGGGGACGAGGCGGCAGGACCCTGGGAGGGAAAGCGTCCCTGCAGAAGCTGCAGGTCTCGGTCCACAGAGCAGCCTTCCCGCAGGAGAGGAGGGCGGGCCGGGCAGTCCTCAGTCCACAGGAAACTGAAACACAACTGAAGCGGGACATGGAGTCTGTTTACAGGGGCGAGAACACGTGAAATTAAGTCTGGAAGATCAGAACGCGAACACGCCAGAAAGGAGGGAAGCGCAGCTGGACGGTGAGGCGACATCAAGGCCCACGTGAGATCTGCAGTCACGAGCGGATGCGAGAGCAGGCGGCAGGCAGAGACTGCTCAGCGGAAGGCGCGGGTCAGGGCGGCCAGCCGGGGTCGGGCCCCACGGGCCAGGCTGAGCGGGGCAGGCAGCACGCCGACAGCCCAGACCGAGCAGCTGAGTCGGGGCACGCCATGCAGCTTTCCATCCTGGGGCCCATCTTGGGAAATGGTCTCCCCTTTGTACCTGGCTTTCCCTGATCAAATCCTTGTGCGACCGTGGACTGCACATAATGAGAGCCGTTTTCCAACTACATTATCTGCACGGAATCCTTTCATATTATGGGGGCTCAACTGCAGTGACCAGAGAGTGAAGATTTTTCCACAAGAACCTCCTATATACGATGGCTAATATGAAAGGCAAAAAAAATTAATAAAACCTACCAGAAAAGCGGGATGACGGGCAAGTGGCATGAAAAGATCAAGTGACTCTAAGGCAGATGGGCCAGACACACACACATACATCTTTCCCCCTCCCTCCCTCCCAGGGAGACTTGAGGATCAGCATCGGTCAGGAAGAGGGAAGGACAGAAGCTAAGGGACTTGCATAATGAGCCTCACACCCCTGCTTGTAGGGTCTGACTAGTTTCAGGGAAGCAAAGAGCAGAGGGCAGGCTTGGGCAGACACCCCCAGCAGAGACAGAAGGTTTCCTCCTCTTCCCCCTCTGCTCCTCATCCTTCTCCAGACCATAAGCTCCCAGTGGGTACTTGCTTTTTTCTGATGTCATCTTTACACCCCCAGTGCTAGAACAGGGTTCATCACATAAGAGATAGTTAATAAATATGTAATGCACTTAGACGGAGAAGGCAATAGTAACCCACTCCAATACTCTTGTGCCTGGAAAATCCCATGGATGGAGGAGCCTGGCAGGCTGCAGTCCAAGGGGTTTCGAAGAGTCAGACACAACTGAGCGACTTCGCTTTCGCTTTTCACTTTCATGCATTGAAGAAGGAAATGGCAACCCACTCCACTGTTACTGCCTGGAGAATCCCAGGCAAGAATCCCTGGGATTCTCCAGGCATGGGGGAGCCTGGTGGGCCGCCGTCTATGGGGTCACACAGAGTCAGACAGGACTGAAGTGACTTAGCAGCAATGCACTTAGAACACCTGTGCAAAAACAGAGACAGAGAAGGACTGACAGTCCTGGAGAGAGCCAGCACAGACAGAACCTAAGGCCTTGTCCCTGGAGGCTGACGGAAACGACCTCTCTCGGGTAGACTGGCCCCTGACCTATGCAGCTGCCAGAACAAGAACAAGGCCCTATCAAGACGATCAGTTTCCCAAGAGCAAATCACAACACATTTGACTAGACTGTAAGCTCTAAAGGACAGGGATTTTTGTCTGAGTTGTTCACTGCTGACCCCAAGACCCTACACCCGTGTCTGTTACAGAGCAGGCACTCCTTACGCATCTGCTGAATAATTTGGGTCTATCTTCAGGACTGGGCAGGTAAGTGGCCCATCCATATATGCATACAAACTCTTTTAGCTACCATTTTAAATTTTAATCATAAACACAGGTCTTTCTGACTCCAAAGTCTATGTTCTTTTCAGGGTACCATGTTGCTATTACTTAGCAGAGATGGAATGCTGAATCATTCCAGAAACATTCGTATTAGCAACTGTGGCCCTAAGACACAAGCAACTCGCTATCTCCTGATGGGTATTAGCAGTTGTTTCAGTTAATCCATAGCAGACGTTCGGTAGAAGACAGTAATTCCCTATCAGTGACCTCCTTTTTAGAAAGACCTGCTTGACCACTGTGGGACTCTAGGTAAATTTCACTCTCTGAATCTTTTGTTTCTCCTAGTGTGATGACAATGTAGCTTCTGTGAGAATTATCCAGCACCCATACAACGCTGCACTTAGCAGACACTCAGCCAACCCCGACCTTCCTCCCTCCTCCTCCCTCCACTTTCAGCTGTAAGAGTAACACGCTGAGAGGCCCCAGGTAAGAGCAAACACCCTGAAGGCAGGAAGTTCGGACTCAGACCTCAGCTTGGCTACTCAACAGCTGTGACCAGGAATAGGTCACCAGAGGTGCGTCTCCAGGCTCACAGCAGTAAAGGAGGACAGGAAGGGTGTGGCGCTCACAGAGCTGCTGTGAGGACTATGAAATAACGCGTGCTGAAGGCCCAGAACAACGACCTGCAGAGTTCAGCGCCAGCAAGCACGGGCCGTTTCTGTTACCCGCAACTGCCCATCAAACCTAACTGCCAATCCTTCCATTTGGCCGCAACGTTCTTAAGCACAGGCTTTAACCAGGAAGGCTAGCTTTCATCAAAGCATTTATTGAGGAAGTATTTCTCTTATTTCCTATTTAAGGAAATTTTAATTTACTGTGAGGGACTGTAACACATACATGCTCCTACTGACCAGACTTTTCCTCTCTTTCATTAACTAGGAAATGAAAGCTCTGCACATAAAGTAATTGGATTTCTTCCCTGTTTATTGCCTCGGCTGCAATAAAGGTTTAAACGATTGCAAAAACATTTTAGAAATTTCATGAAGAAAAAAAAGTTTCCAATTTACTGTAAGCCAATAACTGAACCTGAAATCTGGTTTTATGCCTCAATTTACACACTCTTTTTCATCCCAGTTACTTTAACAATGAGTAAGAATTAAGAAGCCATTACAGCTTTGGCTGGTTCCTTTTTCTTCTAGGATTGAGGGTCTTTTAGCATATAGTTATTTAACTAACAAAATAAGGTTACTATCATCTTGCTACTGCTTTCTGTAAGACATAATTCTTATTCCAGTTGGTCAACTCTTTTCTTTTTTAAACTTGGTAAAACAGTAAGACAAGCACAAACCATCTTGGCTGAAAGAACTTTCATATAGTACTCAAAGTTGTTTCAAGCTGATTAAATTATTTACTCTTTTAAAGGTAACCTCTCAACTGCCGGGACATTCTGGACAGCTAATTACCAGCAACCAACAAAAATACTAGTTTCCATACACACACCAGATCCTTCTTTTTAAGTGACACTACTAAGTCTTGGTGAAAAACATTAAGCAGCTATAACTATCACGTGATACTGAAGAGAACATAAAGTGGTACAATCACTTTGGAAAACTCTTTGGCACAAAGACTTAAGCTGAACATGTACATACCCTCAGACCCAGCATTTCCCCTTTGGTATATACCCAATAAGCTGTGTCTATTTTTATGAAAAGGAATGCACAAGAATGTTCACAGCAGCGCCATTCATCAAAGTCCTCAACTAAAAACTACTCGTGTCACCCAACCATCAGCAGAATGGAAGACCTAAGTCTGGCACATGGACAACAGAATAATTGCTAGCAATAAGAAAAGAACACACAACAACAATGATGACTCTCACAGACACCACGATAAGCAATAAACTGTAGCAAAGCAGGACCTTATGAGGCCTTCCTGAGACAGACCCTCCCATGTTCCCTGCCTGCTTCTTGGGCGTGGAAAAGTTGAAGTCTCCCAGGCCTTCCCTGAGTCACAAAAGCCCAGCTCGGGAACTGATAATTGAAAAGATGTATTAACTACTTGATGACCATGAGCACGTAGCCCCCAGACTTACTAGAGTCTGAAGCTCGATGATGTTAACCCCTGTGACACCACCCCGGTTATCTCACCATCAACTAACCAGAAAACTGTGCATAAGCTGAGCACAGATCACAGATCCGCAACCACCCTCCTTCACCTGGCCTTTAAAAGTGCTTCCCTGAAGCCCATCAGGAGTTCAGGGCTCTTGCCCCTGGACTCCTTCCTTGGGGCTTGCAATAAATGCCACACTTTCCTTCACCACACCCTGAGTGGTTTTAACTGCATGCGGGCACGTGGACCCAAGTTTGGTTTGGCAACAAAACCAGATTTGGAAAAAGTAAACACTATCTGATTTCATTTACCTGAAATTCAAAAGTAAGCAAAACTTATCTGAAATGAGAGAAACCTGTGCAATGACTGCCTTCAGAAGGGGCTGGGTGAGAGGGCCAGGAGACTGCAGAGATGCCACAGGGGTCTGCATGTGATCTGCCCATTGGCTGCACAGCGGACAGACTTGCAAACACTCACTAAGCTATAAACCTAAGATCTCTATGTGATAATTCAATAAAAAGATTAAGAAATTAAAAACCTAACTTCTAAAATGAAACCTATAATTGCTTAAGCAATTATAAAATATCGCTTTCAGATAGATATATACTCAATATAACTTCAAAAGTTTTTTCTCAAATTCTGTTAAATTGTCCCTTTAAGAAACTGGACATCTTGAAAAAGATGGGGAAAGAGTGCCGACAACAATTCCAGGCTTCCCTGGAATGATGCTCTGTGACACTGGGCTGAACTGAGGACAGGATGGACAAATTGAACTGACATTCTCTGAGAATTAAATTCAGCAGCTAGTAATCATGCCCTTAAAACATGCATCATGCTCAGTCCTGTCTGACTCTGCGACCCCATGGGCAAGAGCCCGCCAGGCTCCTATATCCAGGGGATTCTCCAGGCAAGAACACTGGAGTGGGTTGCCATTTCCTCCTCCAGGGATCTTCCTGACCCAGGAATCAAACCCCCATCTCCTGCATTGGCAGGTGGATTCTTTAGAAGTACTACTTTGGCCACCTGATGCAAAGAGCTAACTAGTTGGGAAAGACTGAGGGCAGGAGGAAAAGGGGACGACAGAGGATGAGATGGTTGGATGGCATCACTGACTCAATGGACATGAGTTTGAGGAAGTTCTAGGCGCTGGTGATGGGCAGGGAAGCCTGGCAAGCTGCAGTCCTGCTGCTGCTAAGTCGCTTTAGTCGTGTCCGACTCCATACAACCCTATAGACGGCAGCCCACCAGGCTCTCCTGTCCCTGGGATTCTCCAGATAAGAACACTGGAGTGGGTTGCCATTTCCTTCTCCAATGCATGAAAGTGAAAAGTGAAAGGGAAGTCGCTCAGTCGTGTCCGACTCTTAGCGGCCCCATGGACCGCAGCCTACCAGGCTCCTCCGTCCATGGGGTTTTCCAGGCAAGAGTGCTGGAGTGGGGTGCCATCGCCTTCTCCGAGCTGCAGTCCATGGAGTGGCAAAGAGTCAGAGACGACTGAGGGGCTGAACACCACCACCACCAGACAACTTAATCACTCCCTTAAACTACAGTAACTGCTTGTATTCATTAGCTCACCTGTGACTATTCAGCCTATTTAAAATGAAGAGGAATCTGGGGATTTAAATGCTATTTAAGGATTCTTCCATAGTGGTGAACAGAAGGCTTCTAAATAATGCTTATTTATAAGAAAGTAAACTCACTCACTCTGTATAATTAAGTTGAAAATAACAAAACAAAACACAAATAGCTGCTAGACTGTCCTAGGTGGAAACTCTCTCACTGGCTCAAAATTATCTTAAAAAATATAAAACTTTTTCCAATTTTTCTCTGGTCTCTGGACCAAGATATATTATACTTTTCACCATTAAATCCAGAGTTTTTTCTCCTTTCCTCCTCTTTACAAAGCCTCAGACCAATCATGACTATTTCTATACATTTAACTATATAGAAACGTGATATGAAAATCTATAAATATCTATCAATAAATCCAATATATATTGCTTGTTTTTGATAAATTACTATTTGGTGTGTATTTTAGCTCAAGTTCCCTTAGTCAAAGAAAGATACTCCTAAAATCAGTTATGTTTCTACTCACATCGTATTAACATTCAGTCCCCCATCACATCCTATCACTTCAAATATACAATAAAATATTAAATCTGAAACCCTAAAGATTAGTCAGGCCCGGTACTGAGCTAAGCTTCTTTGTGGAGAGAAACCAAACAGAAAGGTAAAGCAGACAGACAAGCTGAAGCCACGGCCGCGCAGAGCCAGGTGGGAGGGACACAGATCAAGGAGGCTGCTGACCCCAGTCCACCGGCTGAACCGGCCACGCCTTCCCAAACCATCTCGCACAGAGGCACGCGGCCACCAGCTCAGCAGGACGCACCTTTCTTACTGGCAGAGTTTAGTCTTAAGGAACGATGTACACTTTTTGAAAGATCAAAGGCAGAAGGGGAAGAGGGGACAGACGGTTGGATGGCATCACCAACGCAGTGGACATGGACGTGGGCAAACCCCGGGACACGGTGAGGGACAGGGAGGCCTGCCGTGCCGGGGACGGGGCAGCAGAGTCAGACGCGACTTGGCAACTGAACAACAACAACAGTGTATACGGTGCCCTGGCTCAAAACCTTAGAGACAGTAATACTGTTCTGATGCCACTTCCACACGTTGTTCCAGTAAAACCTGCACCACAAACACTCCCATCAGCAGTCAACCCAACCCTCAGTTTGTCAGGATACTAACACTTTCACCTAACACTTTATCAGGATAAACAGTTCTCACTATTTACCACCTGGGTCTAAGCAACTCTTCTACATTTTTTATATTTTCAAGTCATTTTATGCTTACAGTCAAGAAGAATAAAGGGAGAGTAAGAAACTACATTAAAATTTTCAAAATGTATTGAAATAAAAAACTCAAAATCATATTCCATACGATTCTGGTTTTATAGTACACAGACCTGAACTAGACAATATTCTCTGAATGAAATACATGTGAACACAGAACATATTTGGTTTGCATATACTGACTCCCGATTTAAAATATCTCCCTAATTAATGGCTGCTTCTGGTTCTTCTTACTCTTGTATCATTAAAACATGAAACTTAAAAAAACACTCTGACAACTCATAATTTTGTTGATGACAGAATGACTATTTCTTTGCTATATAACTGCAACAACAACAAAAACATATTACAAGAAAAGAACAAGGTATATAATATGGGTGAATCTCAAAGCCATTATGCTAAGTGAAAGCAGCCATCCACAGAACCGTGCGCTGTAAGATACCATTAATATGCGCGTCCAGAGCAGGTAAATTCATAGACAAAAAGATCAGTGGTTGCCATGGGGTGACTGCTAATGCCTAGGGGCTTTCTTTTGAGGGAGATGAAAATGTTCTAAAATGACACTGGTGATGATTATACAACTCTAAAAATACACTCAAAACCTCTGGACCGTACATGTTAATGGGTGAACTTTACAATACATGAATTGTATTGCAATAAAGCTGTTATTTAAAAAATCACATGGTAGAAAATTTAACAACTGGAAAATATTAGCATGGTTTTCCCACAAACTGGGATAAAAAGACTACTATGATTATATTGGTAAACATCTCACTGCAGTCTGAGGATGCCGACACCTCCAGGACAGTTCTCCATGACTATAGATCCGTGTCCTCCAGCCCAGCTCCTCCTCCTCCTCTGAAAGAAGGTTAGGAAAACAGGAAAGAGGAAAGACGACTGAGGGAAACAGACTCCCCCTCAGAATCCCACTCCCACCACCAAGACTATGCTCTGGACGCCAAGTCCTAAAAGGAGTGTCTATTATAACCTCCCCATTGCTTTGTTTGCAAATACAAAAGGGATAATGTGACAGCCACAGCAATAGACTTTCATTGTAAACATGATCTGCATGCACCCTCCCCCATTTTTAATGTACCAGCATACGTAAAAATGGGCTTTCCAGGTGGCTCAGTAGTAAAGAATCCACCTGCCAATGCAGGAGACATGGGTTCAATCCCTGTGTTGGGAAGATCCCCTGGCAAAGGAAATGGCAACCCACTCCAGTATTCTTGCCTGAGAAATCCCAGGGACAGAGGAACCTGGTGGGCTACATGTGGTCGCAAAAGCATCAAACTTAGCAACTAAACAATAGTGATACTTAAAAACAGGATTTAGCGGGGGGGGGGGGGGGGTGGCGGGGCGGTGGGACGGACCACGGTGAAAACAATGGGGAAACAGGATGTGAAGAAGAAAGAAGTACCTGCTGCACTGCTCTCGAGAAGCAGGGACACGGTCTAGCCAGATCACCACTGGCTATTCAGTTGAGGGAGGAGGGAGATAGATTTTTTCCAACTAAGATAAACAGTAAAGTGCAGAGTTCTAAATTCTAACCCACAATATGATCTTGCTTTGCTGTCACTAGTAACAACTTTTTCTATTAAATGACAGGTATGGAGAGTAGACAGTCCACATCTTAGAAACTACATGTAACATATGGAGTAACACAGAGTACCCCGTGACCTATATAGTAAAACACCCTTTTCCATTAAAAGGCACCAGGGTTCCCGAGTAAAGTGGACACAGGTCTGGGGCAGGCAATGTATAAGAGGACTTAAAACAGCTAGCAGCCCAAATCTCAAGGAAAGCACCGTACGACTAGAGCTGTATCCCAGAAAAGACACAGGGACCAACTGGAAGAGGTTTCCCGTCAAAAGTTAACAACTGCAATGGACAGAAACACACTACTTGGCCTGGCTAAAAAGTTCATTCAGATTTGTCCGTAAGATGTTACAAAAAAACCCAAATGACCTTTCTGGGTAACCCAATAAATACGTTTAAATTCATGAATATACTGTGAGGACCCCCCCCCCCCCATCGCAACCCTAACTGGACACAACCAGAGGATGCTAATGAGTCAAACCAGTAAATTAAAGGGAAAAATTAAGTCGCCTCTCCTATATGAATTACCAGCTAATCAAAACTACCCACATGTATAAGAAATGCCAAAGACAAAGGATTTGCAGAGGATGGAGGCTGATCAGCAAAACTCACACTATGGGAGGGAAAAGACCCCATTTCTCCCACACATAAAATCACAAGAAAAACAGAGGTGAACTTAAATATATCAACCTGATCTGCAGTTTGAGGCAAACTAACAAACTTGGGGGGAAGAAACAGCGCATGACGCATACCTGGAAAGATGAATCCTTTACAGGATATTTGATAAGAATAAGGAATCACTGGGTTTCAAGGCAGTCACAGGATGATGGTTCATCCCAGCCGCTCTGCTCCTCCCCCTTTACAAACACCCCCCCCCCAACTACACAGCCCAGCAGGAGGGTCACTGAGGTTGGCCCCACCCCCAGCTGGGCTCCTGAACAGACCCCTATCTGCTGTCAGTGTGGCGTTCTGCGCCTCGGGCCCCTGATATGACTCCAGAGATCAGAAGAGCAGCAGAAATCACTTCGGGGAAAAAGCGGACTTTCCCCCAGATGCTTTCAAATCAGTTATGAAGAAAGGACAGCTTCCCCTTCTATCCATCAGCAAGAAAAAGAAGGGGCCCTGGACCAGTCTCCACTCAGAAGAGTGACGGAAGTCTGGCTCTGACAGAAGGCCACACCCTCCTGCTGCACTCCACCTCCGTTGGGTCTGTGTGCTAACACACAGCACGTGGGGCCACCCTGGGTCTCCTGAGTCTCAGTGACGGGGTGGAGGGGTCTCACACACCACGTTAGAACCCCTGCTACTGCGATCATTACTAACACCCATCTATTCACCGGAGGGAGAGATGGAACTGGGAGGATTTGTTACAGTCAATGCATCAGACAAATATCTGAAAGAGAGATTTTTCAAGATTCCTTGAAAAATAAACAGATGCATGTTCATCATTAAAATCAAACGACTAAGATGTTTAACTCTTTACCAGCGCAATAAGTTTAAAGTCTAATGATCAGTTTAAATATCTTTTAGGGAACAAAATAGATTTGGCATCGTAATGTCACTTTAAGCTTTTAGCTAACATAAACCTCAAACGCAGCACAAACAGCACACTAAGACATTTTATTAGAAAAATTCTATATACAAAATGATTCTCACAGGAAGGAGGAATTTCTGTTTTAGTACTGTATCCCTGGTACTGTGTTTACAGTGATTGCTTAATAAATACTTGCTTAGTGAATAAATGGCTTCCCTTAGTGGCTCAGATGGTAAAGCGTCTACCCACACTGCAGGAGACCTGGGTTCAATCCCTGGGTCAGGAAGATCCCTTGGAGAAGGAAATGGGAACCCACTCCAGTACTCTTGCCTACAGAATCCCATGGACGGAGGAGCCTAGTAGGCTACACTCCACAGGGTTGCAAAGAGTTGGACACAACTGAGCGACTTCCCTTTCTTTCTCTTTAGTGAATAAATGCATGAGTCTGAGATAAGAGCCCCTTGGAGTTTGACAAGGCTAACTGTTAAAAAGCACAATAAAATGCACTAAAACTGAAACGTCTTTAAATCGTCCTCCCTCAGGAAGCAGAAAACAATGCTCTCCAGCCGGCAGGCTACGGCTCGGCTCAGCTCCACTGTCCGGGGCTGGTCCACGGGTGAGAGCCTCCCCGCCCTCCTCCTCCTCCTGCACCCAGGGCGCAGCTTACTAAACCAGTGCTCACAGCAGTGTACTTCCTGGGCTGAAACGAGCTATCCAGGGTTCATCAGGAAACTTCAGGTTCTCCTGATACAGTTTCTGCTGTGTGAGCCCCTCCCTGGGTTACACTCCAGGTAAACTGACCTGGGCGTTACTGCCAAACTATGCCCCCCAGGGTCAACCGCCTCCTCGCGCGCCTCTGTCTTCCTGCATCCAGGGCTCCCTGACATCTTCAAAGCTCCTGCCAAAGGTAAGCACCTCCATGAAGACTCTTCATAACCCCATGCACCCTCCCACTTCCCTGTCTCCTTTCTTTCCAGCCGCCCTCTATCAGCCTATGTTAAAGTGATTCTTCATACATCCCCTTTTAGTCACGCATCAGAAACAGAGCTCGGATGCAAGCTCGTGACGGGCGGGAGCTCGCCACCCGGTGGACAGGCGGACTCCCCGGGGGCCTCTGTCACCCTCCACACGCGCGAGGAGCACCCTGTCTTCGCAGCACCGGCACTGTTAACTTTCTGCTCATGAAACTCTTCTTGGAGTTTTTGTGTGTTCAGAAAAAATTCTTTAAAAAGCAAGTAATTACTAGGGAAAGCATGAGTTAATATATCCAGGGCACTCCAAGTTTAAGACAAGTGCAAGTCCTTCCCCACCAGTTTATTCTTTTTTGGGGGGTGGGAGGTGGGTAGGAGGCGTAATAGGAAAGTAAAAGGTAAAAAATGATACATCAAACTTTTATGTTTAGAAATTTGATGAAGGAAACACAACATGAAGCTTTAATCCTTCTGAGCGATCTGTTACAGTGTTACCAACGGCTGGTGGGGAGAAGCCATGGAGAGCACTAGAATCCTTGTTTTCAATTCTTTTGAGTATGTACCCAGAAGTGCAACTGCTAGATCAAATGGTAATTCCATGTTTCTTTGAAGAATTACCACACTGCTTTTCACTATGGCCACACTATTTTGCATTCCCACCAACAGTGCACAGGGTTCCAATTTCTCCACATCCTCACCGACGACTTGCTATTTTCTGGCATTCTTTTTGACAGCAGTCATCCTAATGAGTGTGAGATATAAAGTACTTAAAGTACCCTTTTAAAATCCTACAAAATTTTTCAAAAGAACTGAAAGTAAAAACTAAAATGTTAAAAAAGTGGTGAGACTCTGGATAGTGAGATAACAGGTTTTCCTTTGTACTTTTTTTTCTTGTATTTTCCATGGTTTTTATAATAAGGGGGAAACAGCTGTTTTAAAAATGAAGCTGATATTATTACCACAATGATAAAAGACTTACGAGGAGGCATGGACCTGGTCACAGAACAGGTGCAGAAGAAGTCGAAGTTGAGAGGAAAACAAGACCGGCACGTTCAGAGGCCAGCACCTGCTGGGTTTCCCTGGAACGTGTGTGTGTAGACTGGGGAGGGACCGCCTAAGACAGAACGTCAGCAAAGACGGCGGCAAACCTCTGATGGGCTCAGGTACCTGTACTGCAGTCTGCAAGCGGCAATGCCTGGTTATCTCTCAACTCTTCCCAACGTTCAGGCCTCCATTAAGCTCTGATGAAGCTGGAATCTTTCTTCTTGGCACCCAGTCTTTCTGGCATAGCAATGCTCAGAAATGAATGCAGTAATCTAGACAAATAATTTTAAGTACCACAAAAGTGATACTCCAGAAGGGGAGTAACAACAAAGCTTATGGCTACAAGGCTAAATGCTGTCAGGGGCCCAAGACCATGTATCTAATTCAATTTTTATCCTAACAACCTGTTCTATTTCTACCTCCAAACTGAAGGTGACTCTTTTTTCAATTTTTAAAATTTTTAAAGGTTACCTTCTATTTACAATATTTATTACAAAATATGTTGCAACTATGTATGTTTATTTACAATTTTGCTTGTAATATATTTTGTGTTGTATAATATACACCCTTGCGCCTGTCTTAACACCAAAAATCTGCACCTCCCACTCTCCACCACCTAATACTGCCCCTCAGCCACTAATTTGTCCGCTCTACCCAAAATACAGATGATTTAAATCACATGGGAATTAAGATGAAAAGATGCGTGATTTTAAAAGATAAACTTGCCTCTGGGAACCTTCGAGTTAAGAAAATGGTGGTTTTGGTTTCAAATTATCTTATGTCTGCCTCCTACTTAATGGCACTATTATAAACATTTTCTTTCATATTACTTCCTTCCAGCATCTGAGTAAAACTGCTAAGAAACAGATTTGTGTCTACACCCAAAAGCTGCCTTGATTTGACTCACTCTCCATCTAGGTGTACACCATACTGGCTTTCTTTCTTCCACTGAGACCAGTTTCACGGACCTGGAATTTGAATCAGTGATTCTCAAGTGAGGAGCAATTCTGCCCTCCGGGACATTCAGCAACATCTGAAGACATTTCTGATTGCCAGAACTGACAGGATGCTGCCAGACTTCCTGCAGGACACAGATGTGCCTCCACCACAAGATTCCTGGTGTTTAAGGCGATGCTTGCCACAGCACAGGTAGAAAAGATGCCTATGTAAATGTAGGTAGATTTACATATGAGGAAACTGAGGTTCAGAGTGATCAGATATTTAGTAAACAGCAGAAAATGGAAGTCAAGTCTTCTTACCAAGCCCAGGCTCTACCTTCTTTACCTTCTAGCAGTTCACTATTTTTCAAGACTTTTTAAAAGTACATATCCTTTGACTTAACAATTCCAGTTTTAAAAACTTATCCTAGTAAGCTATCACACAGTTGTACACTGATTATGTGTGCAGGTTTTCATTATTCAAAAGAGATAAATTTTAAAACAAATCTTTCTATTAGTCAGAGGAGTGTTCCATTCCCACTCAACAGAATGTTACTAAAGATAGAAAAGCATACACATCTTTATCAACAAGCAAGGATACTCAAGACATATTGTTATAGGACAGAGGAGCAGAGTAGGTTACAAAATACATGCATAGTCTGATCCCATGTGGATACACACATTTCCATGGAAAACAATATGGAAGGATGAACATCAAAATGTTAGTGATAATTTTTCTAAGTGGTTATATCTGTGACTATATTACTTTTTCTTTTTGCTTATGCATATTTTCTAACTTCTTAAAAGTAGACATGGTTTGGGGACTATGGGGGGGTAGAAGGGAGATGCTATTAAAAATCCATAAAGTTTCTATCTACCCTGTCTCTTGGTTAAAGAATGAAAAACTCTATAAATTTACTAGACAGGAATATGATTTCTTTTGACTTAGGAGTAGCAGTAGTGATCTTTTCCTTTTCAGAGAGAAAAGATTTACTAAAAAAGAGAAACCTAATAGCTAAAGAAAGAAAGTTGCCAAAAGCAACTAACAATCTAGGCTCTAATAAAACCTGGAACACAGAAAAGCAGGACCAAAATGCTTTCTAAGCCTAATGCACAGTTATGCTGAATCTATTTTTTTAAAATCTACAAACAAAAGATTGTTATCAAACTAATCTCCAATATCAGGTTTTAAGCCGGAAATGAAATGATTTGTAGAAGATACAAAGAACCTTCCAACCCCAGTTATAAAAATGCACTGTTAAAGACATCTGGCATGCTTACTTATTACTACCTAGATCATATGTCTCCACTTCCACAAAAGCATTAACTACTGGAAATATCTGATTCTCAAATGTGCACAGACATCATGTGAAATGTTTATTTAGCTTAAATGATACTGAGAACTTGGTGGTTGTGTAAGCGTCTCTGTCAGATTGTTAAACAGCAGAACCTATTAATACAGCATCTGGCAATGAGCCACTTAATTTCACTTTAATGATTTACTATGGATGTGAGAGTTGGACCGTGAAGAAAGCTGAGAGACGAAAAATTGATGCTTTTGAACTGTGGTGTTGGAGAAGACTCTTGAGAGTCCCTTGGACTGCAAGGAGATCCAACCAGTCCATCCTGAAGGAGATAAGCCCTGGGTGTTCACTGGAAGGACTGATGCTGAAGCTGAAACTCCAATACTTTGGCCACCTCATGCGCAGAGTTGACTCATTGGAAAAGACCCTGATGTTGGGACAGATTGGGGGCAGGAGGAGAAGGGGACAACAGAGGATGAGATGGCTGGATGGCATCACCGACTCGATGAGCAGGGGTTTGAGTAAACTCCGGGAGTTTGTGATGGACAGGGAGGCCTGGCATGCTTCGATTCATGGGGTCGCAAAGAGTCGGGCACGACTGAGCGACTGAACTGAACTGAACTGAAGAGCTATCTGACTGATTGATATACAACTGGTTGCTTACTTTTACATGGCTGTACTGCAATCTCAAGTTCAGGAGCTTTGCAATTTTACTTTCTGCTTATATTGAAAGGTTAGACCACTTATTGTATTTTTTAAGTTTTATTAACATAAAAGTTTGTTCAAAAAGACAACTCTGCTGGTTGTTTCTGTTTTTTCCCCAACTGCTCAAAAAAAACACTATTCATCTACATCATCTTCTTAAAAAGATTCAAATACTATTTAACATTAATATATGTGGTAAGTTGATTTTCTCTCATAAACTTCAATAAGTTAGTGGCAAGAATCTGTACACACACACACAAAAAAACACTTTTTAAATTTTGCATTAAAAAATTACAACACATGCTTGGGGGACCCCAGGCCATTCATAGCAAACAGTTTAAAGTATTTCACCGAGACACATACGAGACTGGTCACAGGACACACACATTAGGACTGACATATATACACCCTTACACATGAGACAGATCACTAAGGAGAAGCCCTGCGCAGCGCAGGGAGCCCCACCCGGCACCCCGTGGAGACCTGACCGGAAGAAGCCAGCCAGCATGAGGGCGCGTGCGCACACAGCCGGCGCACTCCGCCGCAGGGCGGAGACTGGCAACACCGCAGAGCAGCTCTGCCCTAACAGAAACCAACTTTCAGAATGCCCAAGATGAAAAAAGGAATACTCACGCACAAACATAGAAAGCTATGCTGCAAAAGGTTTAAGACAGCTATCATTAGGTAGAGGGATTATAAGAAATTATGTATCTTTTTAAAGTTTTGCTTATTTATACATTTTATTTTTTCCGACACAGAATATGTAATATTTAATAAAGAAATAATAAAAGTTTGAATACTAAAAATTTTTAATTCATAAAAACATTAAAATATTCCAAGATAGGTGAATAATTATTACTAAACATCCTAATTATCTCAGAAAGACCTTAGGAAAGTCCATGAAAATATAAAATTCTTTACTTTGATGTAATAATCTGAATTTTTTTGTTAAGATACTCATTGCCTATAAAACCAATAATGCATTTACACTTGTACAACAGGTATCTAAACAGAAATACCTAATACCTTAAAGTAAGCCATATTTTCTGAAATATAATATATTCAGACACACACAGATATACACACACATACAAACACACACAAATACATGTTCTATATAAATACAGAAGTAGCTAGCATTGGGAAGAACTGAATACTTTTTTCCTAAATTAGACTTTGTCTTTTAACAGGAAGAATAGCTGATTGAAACAGAATAGCAACTAAGGTGGATGAGAAATCAGTCTGAAATAATAAAGAGAATTCACTGACTAAAAACCAACTCTGGAGCTGTGAAGGCCATCTTTAAGGATATAGTCAAGATGATTTTAGGAACCTGTCCCTATGTTCAACAGATTTAATAAGTAATTCTAAATTTAGAACTATTTATTACCAAACGGATAACAAGAGATCATCAAGGCAAGGCTTATTAATAAATGAAGAAAAAGCAGATCCAGACAGTTAACTGACTTTGCCAAGAGGACAGTGAACCCAGACCACGGGCTTGAACCTGACTCTCCTCCTGACCCTGCTTCTCCTGCTGCAACCAAGTCTCAACGAACACGGCCACCTGCTTCTAACATTGACTGGAACACATTCATGTTTACTGCCTGTGTGCTACAAAGGAAGAGCTGAATAGTTGTGAAAGATACCTTATGACCTAAAAGATTTAGTATCTGACTCTCTACAGAAAAACATTTGCTGATCCCCAAAGTTTTCTTAACATACAATTTAAAAGTTTCAGAACTTAACACATAAATTCTATCAATAATAAACTACATTATAATAAATAGCAATAAAACCAGAACTACTACTGTGATTATTATTTTAAATTACTTGAGAAGGATTTAATTTCTCCATACCAAGAATTGACTACTTGTCCATTTTCCATGTTTTGATATGCACATCTTTAAGAAAAACTATAAAACTTAGACCTTCCCAAAGGAGAAATCAAGATCTGCTTATTTAAACTGAAAGAGAACTCATGTACATTCCTGTAATAGGGTACTTCTCATCTACATAAACATATTTACAGATCACCAGCTACTTGGGAGATAGTCTAGTAGATAAATCTAAATGAACTGAATTAGAAATGTCAAACATAGGACAGAATATTTTAGAAAAAGTCAAATATATACACTATTTTCCAGCAGAATATCTAAAGCACAACAGATGGAACATCTATTTAAATGTCTAAAACACTTGCCCTATTAATCACTTGATTCAGTAAATTTTTAGGTTTTACCTTCCTCTTCCCAGAAAAGAAAGTGAGCTGGCTCCAGCTAACCCCATTAGTAATAAATGCTTTTACAACACAGTAACATAAACCTCAGTGAGACCTAAGTACAAAATACAATTTAAACAAATGTAGTAGGCTGCTCAGGGAAAACAAGTGTATTTACAGAAGGAAGAAGTCCCTAAGGTAGGAATCAATAAAAATTACGAATCTCCTAGTTAGAAGACAATATGGAATGGGGTTATATACAAACACCATTCTTTTTTAGGGAACCCTGGACTGTTCATTATAAAATGATGTAGAATGTACAACAGAACAAAAAATTGCAGTAAGAAAGCAACCTGAGGGCACATATGTCAAATCAAAACACACACACACACACATGACTTGAGACTTAAAAGAAAACCTGGGTTCAAACTCCTTAACTGCCAACAACTGTTAGCACTGAGCAAGTCACTTTTCAGTGACTCGACGTCCTTCTAGGTTTTAGTCTACTCCTTTATAAAATAAGAGATCTGGACTCGAGAGCAAAGTTCCTTCCAGTCCCCCAATTAGCACACTTCCAAGTAACTGCTTATTAACTCACTGCTGCATGTCAAGTCCATGTTAACGGCTTTAATTATGTGTAGAAGGAAGTGGCCTGAGAAGAGGCATTCTGGAAAAATAAACCCTATCAAGCATCCCTCTTTCAAACGCATGAAGATATACAAGATGGAGTTTAGTCTGCTCTGCCTAATAAAAGAAGTGAAATCCTATTTTTCCAAACTCCATAAACTATCTAACTAAACTAGATTACATTAGCCAAATCATATATGCTCTGTGATTCTTGGTTCCTCCACCTCCAACAATAACTGGTCTTTGTAAGGAGTAAAGAGAACACGCGTGGGTGAAGAGCTGAAAGCCGTCCCTCTGAGGTCAGCAATAAGACAAGGCGGTCACTTCACACTTCCAAGAGCACATGCACAAGTGTACATGCAAACTGTACACCAGCCCAGTTCCTGGCAGATAACAGATAGCCAAGAAAGCCAATCCCTTCTTATTAATGAAGATGTTATTATGACTACTACTGATGCAATTTTCACTGCTATTACTACTAATTTCTCCTCTGTAGATTATTCAAGAGGGCTTCCCTGGTGGCTCAGTGGTAAAGAATCCACCTGCCAATGCAGGAGACGTGGGTTCGATCCCTGGGTTGGGAAGCTCACCTAGAGAAGAAAATGGAACCCACTCTAGGATTCTCGGCCTGGGAAATCCTCCGGGCAGAGAAGCCTGGTGAGCTACAGTCCGTGCGGTCGCAGAGCTGAACACAGCTTAGAGACTAGACAACAACAATAAGACTACACCAGCTCCCTGAAAACCTCAGCTCAGAGAGAAAGTAAGGAGAAACACCTAACGCGAGAGAAGGAAAGCATACTGGTGCCATGGCCCTGCTTCCCTACTGTCAGACTGTCAAATGCACTCGTCTCTTCCTCCCCATGCAACTTCTACTATCCTGACCACGCAGTTTTGACAGGAACTGAAGTTTCTCCCTGTGGGTGATTATTCCTTCAGCAGGGTTCCCACCAGCAGCAGCAGGGGCCCTGACCTCTGCAGGGTGAGCAAGAGTAACAGAGGAGGTGTGAACTGGGCTCAACAGAACCTAACGCTGAAGGGAGAGGTAACAACAGTGCCGGCTCCTCCGTTCCCACCCCTCAAGTGCTCCTGCCACACCCGCAATCCAGAGCCTGCGCACACCTACCTGGCGGCCCCTCCCACGGCAGGCAACGGAAGGCAGGCACTTACACGCAAGGCACGAAAGACAAGGTCATTTTTTAAAGAGAAAAAAATATATGTTTCAAAAGTGGTTAAAATTTAAATCTTGCCAAGTACAACAATAAGGCATTATACAAACTCTTTGACATTTCCAACTTTTGGAAACATAGATAAAACACACTAGTGATTTTTAAATTCCTTTGTAATCAAATAGAACACTGTTAAGAGATTTCACTTACAGCTTCTTACTGATGCACGCTGAGAAAGTTTCCAGAGGAGAATTGAAGCCATTTAAGTAACTGGAGTTATAATTACTAACTTAATCACTCCTTATAAAAAGTTTTATAATATTTAACATCTGACTGAAACAAAACCTGGATGCATCCTGTGTTAGGCAAAGAAACTGATCTAACAATATAATTAAAGAATCAAATGAGGTAGGAAATAATAAAATCAAATGTATGACAATGTTCCCGGAATTCTGAGGAAGGAAGAAAGTGCATCTACTTGGAGTGGTTAGAGGGCCTTCATGGACAAGGTGGAGGCCTAGGTAAGTTGTGGGAGAGCAAAGGACAGCCTTGGCTAGGCAGTTCAGTGAAGAGAGATGGGAAGTGTGTTCAGGGGGCAACAGACAAGTCTGCCTGGTACTGGGAGGGGGGCGGGGGTTAAGGGGACACACACTAGGAGTGAGGTGAATGTGCCGATGGCGGACAGGTGGGGGTGCTACATAAAGGACTGACGAGCCTTGGGAGTCTAAGCAGCATGTCTTAAATGCTGAAGGCACGTTTATAACTTTCTGAAGGTATAGGCTATTCTAATAAACGTGATGGAAAAAGAGCCAGTGAATACTGACTTGGACACTTCAAATGAAAGCAGTTTGTACTGTGTAATTTATGCCTTCATAAAGTCGACTATTCACACTGCAACAATTAAAATCAAGGACATGCTCTCTTTACTAATAATCCTCTTTTCATGCTTCCATTCTTGTGTGAAGAAATGCATTTAGAGCCAAGCCACCAGGATTATTTAACCAAGTCCTTTACAGAAATCTGTAGGCCTGATCACATCTCTCCTGCTCATCACTGCAAAAGAACCTTCCCAAAGAATCCACAGCCTTTCCTTCAAAAAGAATCAATCTGGACTTTAAAGTCCTCTACCATTTGAGCTTAATCTACCCTTCTGGCCTCTTTCCCATGACTTTCTATACACAGACATAGATCTTTCTTCACTCTACTACTCACTTTTTTCCAAATAACTCTGTCTACGTTCGGCTTCTATGTCCTCAAGGTGTTCTCCCCACGGGACACAGTCCCACCTCACAACCTCAACCCTACTGACACTTCAGTCCACTCAGGTGCTACACTCAGTGTGGCGCGTCTTCTAAAGGCCTCTGCAGGGGTCCCTCTGCACTCTCTCAACTTTCCTGATTGTGAAGACAGTGCAAGAAAGCTAACACCACCGCTCTTTACATCAGGAATAATACCTGCCCTTGAGGAACTCACAGGAATCTGTACCCACACATATGTACCTGATTACAAGTCGTACAGGGCAAGATAGATACAGGACACACTCTACAAATACTGGTTGAAAGAATGATTATTGCATATCATGAATATCACCAAATCATCCATATATAACTATACAGATAAGGTTGTAACCTGGGTGGATTAAAAAGAAGAAGAGATTTTACCTTTTCAGTTGTAAGTGGTTTTGTAGGCTTTTCTGGCTCCTTTTCTTTCTTTTTCTCTTCCTTTTTTTTTTCCTTTTCTTTCTAAAACACAGCCCAAAGTTTTAATAAGTTTACTTTTTTTTTTTTAAATGTCAGCTCTTCATACATTTTTATTAGTTGGAGTCATCATTTGAATAGAGTACAAATTTCAGTGATGACACTATTCTGTGATACTAAGATATGAAAGAAAGCAGAGCAAATTCACACTGTCATTGAGTACATTAATAACACAATAAAGAATAACTTTCCTTAAAAAATTAAGACAGAAATGAGACAATTTAGAACTTCTTTGATATTTCAGAATTTGTTTAAAGCAAATGCAATTTCTATTCAATAAATTCTCATTGCATCTTTACATAAAGTTAGGTTTCCTAACAGCAACCATCAAGCTGAAATTTGAATATTAAAAAAACATAAACTAACTCATAGAACAGAATTCTTTATCAACCAGATGAAGGCAGATTACAACATGTAAACATGAGAAGAAAATGCAAAATCACTTTAATTTTTTTTTCAATCACTGAAGTGTTATATTTTTAAAGGGCAAATACGATAATTTTCTCATGAAAATAATGGTGAAGACAGTGCTTGGGGACCAGAGCCAGCTGACTGGTTTGCATATTTGATCCAACCCAGCTGAGGTAAACTATTGTTATAAAGTTCACAATTTGCATTTTCAAGAAGGATGAAATAAGATATAATAATAAAAACGTAAGGTCTATAGACAGGTGGGGAAAGGAAGATGAAGCAGATTAAACAACGAGCATTTGTAAGGCATATGGAGGGAAGAGATGCCAGAAATCTGCAATCTGGTGATAATGCAACTGAGTGCTGATCTAGACCTTAGCTCCCTGGCACCAAACATGAAAGGATAAACTGCCGAACCCAGAAAAGGCAGGATGATAAACACATGAAACCTGGTGAAAGTGCCTAAATGTTGCATCTGCACCTGTGCCTTTAAAAATGGTGCTTGACACCACCTCTCTCGAGAGAAGAACCTTTACTATTTGTAAATTGGGAAAGTCAATACCAGCAATTCCCAGGCCAAAATGGCAGAGATATAATTAAAGCTCCTATGGGCCAGGCACTGTGATAAGCACCTTACTGTCTAAGTTAACGTCTATAACAATGTCGGAAGAAAGTCATGATAGCCATTTTACAAATGCGGAAACACACTCTCAAGAAAGTGACACAGAGCTGATCGCAGCAGGGCTGAGGGGCTGCAGAGCCTCCGTGCTCGCGGCCGTCCAGTGGGCTCTGCTTCCCACACTGTCCTCCCCACGGGGACAGCGGGCATCTCCTGAGCCCTTCTCAAGGGCTAGACACCGCGTGACTCACTGAGACCCACACAAGATCCTTCCGAGGTAAGGAATATCACCCGCCACTGTGCAAGTGAAAAATAAACAGGATGTGCAGAAGTCCTTCAGATGTCATGAAGTGTTTTCCAGATACCAGTCAAGTTTAGGGAGGAACTGGACATCCTTACTAATATGCTGGAGGTGGATGGTCCTGCAGCCTCTCAAAGCTCTTAGTTATTTATCAAGGATGTCACTGTCATGAGAGGGGGAAGAAGCCCGTCTCTCTCATCACTACGACTGGTGGGTACATCTGAAATCACCAAAAATCAATTAAACCAGTTCAGTTCAGTCGCTCAGTTGTGTCCAACTCTTTATGACCCCATGGACTGCAGCACGCCAGGCCTCCCTGTCCATCACCAACTCCCGGAGCTTACTCAAACTCATACCCATCAAGTCAGTGATATCATCCAACCATCTCATCCTCTGTTGTCCCCTTCTCCTCCCACCTTCACTCTTTCCCAGCACCGGGGTCTTTTCTAATGAGTCAGTTCTTCCCCTCAGGTGGCCAAAGTACTAGAGTTTCAGCTTCAGCATCAGCCTTTCCAATGAATATTCAGGACTGGTTTCCTTTAGGGTTTTTGCCTTTTCATACATACTGTTCATGGGGTTCTCAAGGCAAGAATACCAAAAGTTTTGCCATTCCCTTCTCCAGTGGACCACGTTTTGTCAGAACATGGTGTGGCTCATGTGGCTGTGGTCCATGTGATCAGTTTGACTGGTTTTCTGTTATGGTGGTTTTCATCTGGTCTGACCTCTGACACATAAGGATAAAAGGTTTATGGAAGCTTCCTGATGGGAGAGACTGACTGTGGGGGAAACTGGGTCTTGTTCTGATGAGCGGGGCCACACTCAGTAAATCTTTCCCTAGCCTTTCCCTTCTCCAGGGGATCTTCCCAACCCAGGGATTGAACCAAGGTCTCCCACATTGCAGGTGGATTCTTTACCAGCTGAGCCACAAGGGAAACCCAAATTAATCCAGCTAGCTGTGTTTAACTGAAGGAGAGCATGATTTTATGTCTTGAACACTGGAATTTCAGTTGTCAAAACATGGCTGTAAGCAACAATTTTATGACATGGGCCTTGAAGTCACATTAAAAATATGGGTTCTAGCCAAAATGGCCATCATCAAAATATCCACAAACAACAAAAGCTGGAGAGGGTGTGGAGAGAAGGGAATCCTATACTACTGATGGGGATGGAAACAGGTACAGTCGCTATGGAGAACAATATGGAGATTCTTTAAAAATATCTAAAAACAGAGAGACCATATGACTCTGCAATCCTGCTTCTCGGCATATATCCAGAGAAAAACATGATCCAAAAAGATACATGTGCCCAATGTTCACTGCAGCACTGTTTAAAACAGCCAAGATATGGAAGCAACCTGCATGCCCACCAACAGAGGACAGATAAAGGAGACATGGTACATACAGACGATGGAGTATTACTCAGCCATCAAAAAGAGTGAAACAGCCATTTGCAGCAACACAGATGGACCGACAGAGTGTCACACTGAGTGAAGTAAGTTAGAGACGGAAATATATCATGTGACATCCTTTAGATGTGGAATCTAAAAAGAAATGACACAAATGAACCTACAAAACAGAAACAGACTCCCAGACTCGAGAACGAATTCATGGTTGTTGGCAGAGGGAGGGTGGGGGAAGGGACAATTAGAAGTCTGGGATGGACGTGTGCTCACTGCAGTGTTTAAAACGGACAACCAACAAGGGCCTGCGGTACAGCAGAGGGGACTCCGCTCAGCTATGCTGCAGCCTGGATGGGAGGGGGCCTAGGGGAGAAAGGACACACACAGTACACGCACGGCGGAGTCCCTTCTCTGCTCACCTAAAACCACCACAACACTGTTTGTTAACAGGCTATGCCTCGATACAAAATAAGTATAAATACAAAAAATTATTTTTAATAATAAAGAAAGGAGACAAAAATAAGGAACTTAAAGCCAGGCAACTCATCAGGTGACTGACCTATTTAAGATACAAGTTTCCAAAGGGAATGGTGAAATATATATATTTTTTTAGGTTGGAAGAAATAAGTCTTTAGTATCAATGCTTCTGATGAGTTGTTAAGGCAGTTGCTATTTCTTCTTTGGCTCTTAGTAGGATGAACAGAAACCTCAAAAATTTCTGTAAATTCTTTCTGGGAGACAAATCTCTCTCTCTCTCCTGGGAATGCCTCAAAAACCAGAGCTGCTAAAAAAGGTAGATAAATGTGCTCTGAAGAGATTAGTTTTAACCACTCTATGAAACAAGCAATATTCAAAATCTTATAAATAAGCTAAGATGCACCAGTGGTAGACCTTTCTAGGACCCTAACGTTTAGTAAGCATTATTAAACTTTCATTTTCTGTTTTCTCAAAATAAAAGGGGGGGGGGCCTCTAAACACAGATCATATAGTTTGACCTACAGATAACACCCATCTTTAGAATCAAAAGCTGCTGAAAGACCAGAGTACTGTGAGAATCTAAGTTGTTTTAAACTATCTTCTCAGCAAGAATAAAACACAGCAGTGTTTGATATTTCAAAACAGTAGTTCCTGAAATTTGGTTATTACATAGCCAAATGATATAGTGAAATAGGAGATCTTCTGCAAAAGAGAACAGGAAAAAGTGTTCAAGTCCTATAAGGCAAAGAAAAATAGATCTTGGGTTCATTAAAGATATGGTCTCTAAAGCTTTTTATTATGCACTTCTGTCTTAAAATGTTGTGCGCATACATATTCAATATATGTATGTATTTATTAGTAAAGCACATATAGTACTCTATTATACACATTATAAAACATAAGGAAAATTAGAAATTTTAAGAGGGTAAGAAAAAAAAAGCATGAACAAACTTTCTGACAGACTGCCCTGAAGAGCCCCCTGGGGTCTAAATGCTGTCAGGCAGGATGACGTCGCTCGGCCAGGTAAGACCCCGCTTTCCAGGACCTGGTGGCCAGCGCCGCGCAGCAGACCCGTGACCTGAGGGCTTGCACCCTCTGAACAGGCACCACGGCCACGCTTCCATGCCCTCAAGGCCCCCTCCGCCTCCTGCAGGGCTCCTGACCACCCGAGTCTCTCCGGCTCCAACCACGCCCTCCGTTCCCCAAACCAGCCCTCACTGTCTCCTGGGGACCCCCTGGCTGTGCTGTGAGGTTCAAGTGTGCCCAGCTTTCCGCTCTCACGTCTCCACTCCGCACATGGTCCGCGGGCGGCCTCCGCACTCCTCCAACCGGGCTCTCTCCTCGGCCTCCAGACCTGTGTCCCCAAGCTCCCGCCAGACCCCTCACCGCTGTTCGGTCACCTCACACTCAACATACCCAACTCTGAAGTCCGCCGCCTCCCTACTCTCACCTCAAAGCTGCTCCTCCTCCTCAGCCTGGATCCCTTCTCCCTGGACAGCGCATCATCTGCTGAGATGCTCAGGCCTGCAGCCAGGAGTCACTCACCATACCCCTCATGGACCTGACCTGCTCCGGGTCTTTGATGACCACTCTCCCTTCCACTCCCTCTGCCTCCAGTCCAGCACACGCTCCCATCATTCTATCCCTGAGCCAGAGCAACAGGTCCTCAGGCCTCTTCTACATCCAGCAGAAGAAAGTTCCCTCTCTGGAGATGGTGGAGCAGACGATTCAGAGGTGAGAATCGGTTCTGGACGCTCCTTCTGCCCATGGAAGGCACTGAGGAGCCAGGGCCCTCGGGTCAGAGCCCAGACGCGCCAACAGGCTCCCAGGACGCTTCTCCCCCAGTTCTCCCCCGGCCACAGGCACCCCAGGCTGCCTTCTCCCGCAGACCCTGCTCAGCCTGCTCTGCCCGCAGGCTTTCTTCACAGGACGCTGTCTCTGCTCCGACTGACCCCAGTCCTCACAGTGAACGTCCAGGAAGAGTGTAGATGCGTCAGAGGGCGGGCCCTGGGCCAGAGCGGCGCCGTGAGGGCTCAGCAATCACGGCCCCCATTCGGCTGCATCAGACACCCCTGTGAAGGTCCCCATCTTCCTCTGTTAGATGGAGGTGTCTCCACAGCAGAGGTCATTTAGCAATGAGGAGACACAGAAAAAGTGTGAGGCAAAGGATGTCTCAAATTCACTATGGTCATTATAACAACAACAAACAGATAAAAAGAGTCAAAAAAATAAAAACCTTCAACTATTTACAGGGATGACTTTTAAAGTCCACAGTGGTGTAACACCACATTCCCTAACCACTCCTACGCACACACATCCCACAGCCATCACTCTACAGCAATGACGACTCTATGCATACACTGCATCTATATGATGGTTACTATGGCTTAAAAGGCAAAACGACATTAATGTTCTTCAAGAGTTTACAATAACAGAATCATAGAAAGAAAAATTTTAACCAAAAACTCTTCCTAGTAAATCAAAGAATTCAAGAGCAATTATAGAAAAGTTCCTTTAAGCCTAAGGTGGTAATGGAAACAACAGCAAAAAACTAATTGCTTATTAAATGCTGAGATATATCTATGGTACCGATAAATTAGTCATTCTGAAATTAAATAAAGATTAAAGCTCTTTAATCCTACCTGTAGCATAGGAAAGTGGTCTTAAAATTATTGTATTTAATGTATTTAATACTGGAGACCATTCAAAGCATAAACAACTATTACAGCATCCCAAATGATGGCACGTTCACACCGAGCGCATGGACACAGCTGGCTAGAACACCACCATACCTCCAATTTGTTTTTCTCAACAGCAGCTTGTAGAGAAGGAGAGGATACCAAAGGCTGAAGAGGAGCATCAGAGGAGGCAATCTGTGGAATGCAGGTGGGAAGTCAGGAGGCAAAAACAAAAAGAAAGGAATCAGAATTATAGGCACAGGAAAGAAACAAACACTCACGTACTTCTGAGCTACAGAGGCACTTAGAAATATGTTAAAGGAAAGTGATGCACCAATAAGAGTGCTGCTTTTAAAGTACTTCTGTAGATAAAAGTATTTATTACAAAAAAGTGTATGATTTAAAATGCATTTCACTCTAACATAAAATTTAAAATGCACTCAGACAAGTTCATCCCCAAAGTATCTGAGAAACAATTAAGAGTGTCTGGCGGTTCTCTCTCCGTCAGTGTTACTGCCCGACTGCTCACGCTCTGACACGCTGTTCCAAGTGGCTGGACAGCACGAATGAGATCTTGTTCCCACTGACCATAATTGCTTTAAGAATGGAAAATAACACAGAGCTGAAACAGTAAAAGTTAACAAAAGTTTTATTCAACTGTTTAAGAAAACAGAAAGAAGGCTGAGAGCAGAAAGAGTGAATTAACGTGGTGTAACAGCTAAGCAGCAGGCTTACTGTAAAGCCATGTGTACACTGGCTTCTTGGAGCTCCCTGCCCATAAACAACACCCCCAGGGCTGCGCTGGTTCAACTGCCCCAAAGCACTGTGAGACAGTTACAAATGCAAAGGCAGTTACATATGCAAAGGCAATTTACACAGAGATAATTTCACCTAAAAGCCTTTTCACTCATCTTACCCAATTCCTACAAGCATAGTTTCACTTTAATGGAAGCATTATCTTCCTGCTCGCTTTACTGCCAAAATATAACTGAAATACGTTTACAAAATGTGTAGTAGATCTTTGGAGCTGTTAAACTGACATCTCTGTATTGCTCTATCACATCAATAGTGCCTATGAGGAGTCTTTAAAAATAAAAGGTGCTATTACAGAAAGGTCATTACGCAATGTCAAAGTAACAATGTGAGATGGTACGTTCTCATTCAACCTGCCTGTTACTGAGTTAGTTATGGCTGCAATTCTGAATCACAACCCAAGCCCATAATCTTTAGCTGGTCTTCGCTGGCACACTGTTAGCTCTGTTAAAAGTATACAAACTAGCCATTCAATGACAACTAACTGAAATTACACATAGAAGAAAATATTTAATAAGACAAACTGTGCCTTAAAGACCAGCTGCAAAACTAATTTATCCCACTGGACATTTCCCTGCTAGAGATATGGAGAAAACAAGAGATTAGAAAAAGCACATAAAATCACTTAAGATGGTAACCTGTATCATAAAGACCTTTTTGCCCAAATTTATGTAAAAGCTGAACATAAAAATATAACAAAGAAATTAAGGTACTTAATATGTTGAGTGTTACTAATTCAAGATAATTCACTGTAGAAGTATTTTTTCTCCTCCTGAGAGGATGATAACTGATTTGGCCACTTTGAAAATTAAGATGTTCATTGTTCATGGAATCTTGATTCAAACTGGAATCAAGATTGCTGGGAGAAATCAATAACCTCAGATACAGAGATGACACCACCCTCATGACAGAAAGCAAAGAGGAACTAAAGAGCCTCTCAATGAACGTGAAAGAGGAGAGTGAAAGAGTTGGCTTAAAACTCAACATTCAGAAAACTAAGATCGTGGCATCCAATCCCATCACTTCATAGCAAAGAGATGGGGAAACAGTGGAAAGAGTGACAGACTTTATTTTCTTGGGCTCAAAAATCACTGCAGATGGTGACTGCAGCCAGGAAATTAAAAGACACTTGTTCCTTGGAAGAAAAGTTATGACCAACCTAGACAGCATGTTAAAACGCAGAGACATTACTTTGCCAACAAAGGTCCATCTCGTCAAAGCTATAGTTTTTCCAGTAGTCACGTACGGATGTGCGAGTTGGACCATAAAGCAAGCTGAGTGCCAAAGAATTGATGCTTTTGAACTGTGGTGGTGGAGAAGACTCTTGAGAGTCCCTTGGACTGCAAGGAGGTCAAACCAGTCAATCCTAAAGGAAATCAACCCTGAATATGCATTGGAAGGACTGACGCTGAAGCTGAAGCTCCAATACTTTGGCCACCTGATGTGAAGAACTGACTCACTGGAAAAGACCCTGATGTTGGGAAAGACTGAAGATGGGAGGAGAAGGAGATGAGAGAGGATGAGGTGGCTGGATGGCATCACCGACTCGATGGACATGGGTTTGGGTGGACTCCGGGAGTTGGTGACGGACAGGGAGGCTTGGCGTGCTGCGGTTCATGGGGCTGCAAAGAGTCGGACATGACTGAGCGACTGAACTGAACTGAGGAATCAAAGAACCCCCTCCCCAGAAAAAAATGACTGCAACAATAGAGACAACTAACCTTAAATGGTATTTAACTGGGATAAGAAAATTTATCAGAAAAAGAAACTTAAAAAGAAACAGTAATAAAACATATTTGATCACTACAGCATGGTCTCAACTATTAAGGAACAAATGCTTGATAATAACCAATTAAAAGGCTAGTTTTCACTCATCGCGTGCAGGAAAAAGGTCAAAAAAAGGCTGTCTGATAGGGGACACCTCACGTTAAAGAGGCATCCGCTTCTCAAGAACTCAGGCTTCAAAGCACTTTCCCATAAGACCACCCGGTGCTGCGATTCATGCATGCTAAGTTACTTCAGTTCTGTCCGACTATTTGTAAAGCTACGGACTGTAGCCCCAGGCTATTCTGTCCACAGGAATCCTCCAGGCAAGAATACTAGAGTGCGTGGCCATGCCCTCCTCCAAGGGGTCTTCCCCACCCAGAGATCAAACCTGCGTCTCTTAAGCCTCCTGCACTGGCAGTCAGGTTCCTTATCACCAGCACCACTTGGGAAGGTGCTGTGATAAACACAGGTAAATAGGAGCAGCATCATGATTTCATCAGAATAATTAATGCATGACTCCCTTGTTGATTGTTTGCAAATATAGTGCAAACAATTGTGTTTTCTATTTTGGACCAAAGTAAGATAAAGCTGTTCTGGAAAAAAGAAAAAATGCTGCGTTTTAATAAACACATCTGGTCAGATCCACCAAGGCCCTTAGAAGAAGACAAATTTGCCTTTTCCATTCGTTTCCACAGTCCAATAAAATAATTTTCTCTCCTCAATTTTTCAATTAGTGTCTGCATTAAATTAATGCAGATTTCATAAAATTAACTTAAATGCCATCTAAGCAGTTATTAGACGCTTACTTAAGAAGATGCTCCTTTCTGAATCAAGAGTTCTGCTTTATGAAAGCTGACTATGTGACAAAAACTCCCAATGTTCAAATTTTAACGTATGTAGCCAGGACATTTTTACAATAAATAAATTGAGCCATATCACATGTTAAAATTTCAAAATATACTCAACAAACATCAACGTGATAGAGATGAAGATTTTACTTACATTTGTAATAGCTATAGCATTTTTATCGTAGTATTTCTTCTTTTCATATTTATCTCTGATGAAAAATTCCACTGCTCTGAAAACAGATAACTTAAGGAAAAGCATGAGTTCAGTGACATGTACACTCCCCTTTATTCACTCCACAAAGCCCAGACTCTAAATTCAATACTCCTACTCCCCAGTCTGTACTTTGCTCACACACTATTTCTGCAACTAAATTCTGTAACCTACTTTTCCTTCTGCCAAAGAATCTATCTTGTTCAGGAAATTTCTCCCATTCAACAAAACCACTCAGCCGAATTCGGAACAGAAAAGTAACCACATTTCTCAGTTCCACCACAATCCTCAGCCTCTTACCCCTCCCCTCCCCACTCAACACTAAATTAAAGCTCATTTTGGATTTTCAGTTTAAATAAGGAAACTAACACTCCTGTGGTAAGCACAGCATACCAGATGCCGGGCTGATGCGCTAGCCACAGTTTTCCTTTAATCTCTCCTCCATGCAGTCATGTGCATGTTATAATCTCCATATCACAGAGGAGGAATCAGCAACTCAGAAAGAGCAGACAACTGTGATTTCAATACTTATGTCCTTTCCCACCACACATGGTTGCCTCTGACTGCATCAGTGAGGATCCACTGTATCTTAGAAGGATGGAGACAATCTTTTCCTACAAAGCTTTCTAGAAATGGAAAAGTCAAGAAGCTAAAACCAATGTCAGTACTATTTAATTTTCTGAAGTTGAGTGGACCAGCCTTATCTGTTGATGGGTGAATCACTTCTAGTGGGATTCAGGAGCTTTGGGTCAGCTGATACAGATGACTTCTCCTACCAGTCAACCAACCACTGTTTTATGGGACTTCTTCCATCAAGGATTGTGAACTTTTTTATTTTTTAGTACCATGAACCTCTTTGATAGTCAAATAAAGCCTGTGGACTCCTTTTTGAGACAGTGCTTTTAAATGCATAAAATAAAATACACAGAATTACAAAGGAAATGAATCACACTGAAATACAGTCTCTCTATGGATCCCCAGGTTAAGACATTCTTCTGTTCAAAGAAAAGCAACCTGAAGCAGTAAAACAGTACACTTTCAGTCAATTGCTCCTTATTGGAAGTTAACAGAAGCTCTTTAAAGTGACAGTTGAGGCCACAGGTAGTAGCAAGAGTTGACAGACCAGTATACAGTGGGCACTGAGAGAGAGCTCTCGAAGGGGCCAGGGAAGGCAAGTGAGACAGGAAATCTAAATGCTCAACTTATTAAGCAAGTTGAATAACTGAAAGTCATTTGTAAAGACAGCTCTCCATAAACTGTGTATATGAAAGGCACTTCACACTACCTCTTTTTCTCCTCTTAACCTATAAAGAGGTTTTTTACATTTACAACTAAAGCCAGGCACAGGAAGTTTAAGGAGATCTCTGGTATTCTACAGTACAAGGGAGGGGGTATTGTGATGACTGGAAACCAGGAATGTCTAGCATCCATCCTCTCAGATGCCACTGGTCACCACAAGTTCATTTGTGAATTAGTCATTTAATTTTTGCTAATGATAATAAATGCCTTTTTATCTAGAGAAGGCCAAATGTGGGGGGCACTTTTATTTTCAAGGTAGCCTTGGAGATCCTTTCAAGTCAAAGGCCCCAGCGCTGTCAGAAGGCTGATTAGTTAGATATGTGAACATTTTTGGCAGTCAGTACCAAAAAATCACCATAAAACCCCAAGATTTTCATAAAACGCAATAACGTTGCTTTATTCCAACTATTTCACATGTAAATAACCTAAATGCTAACTTCGCACATGATTTTAAATCCATGTTCAATATTACATTTTTCTGTTTTTCTAAGAGGATAAAATGAAAACAATCAAAAAAGCCAGCCCTTTGGATGAATGTGGATATATAAGCAATTTTTACTGTCAAGGCAACAATTTACTGCCACAACAGGAGAGAGAAGAAGAATTTACTTAGATTGATGTCATTTTCACAGTGGATAAAATGAAACACGTTTGTGCCAAGTGCATGCTAACTCACTTCAGTTGTTTCCAACTCTTTGCGATCCCATGGACCATAGCCCACTAGGCTGCAAAATAGACAAGTTAACGTTCTGACTGCTAAGTCGCTCAGTCATGTCCAACTTTTTGCAACCCCATGGACTGTAGCCTGCCAGGCTCTTTTGTTAATGGGGCTCTCCAGGCAAGAGTAGTGGAGTGGGTTGTCATGCCCGCCTCCTGGGGATCTTCCCAGCCCAGAGATGGAACCCCTGTCATCTCTTAGGTCTCCTGCACTGACAAGCAGGTTCTCTACCACTCGCACCACCTGGAAAGGCGGGTGAAAGATGTTTACTGTTTTTAAAAATTCTATATTATTTTTAGAACAGCAATTATCTTTACTTCTAGATATAAATATTACATAGTATGTATACAGGTTTTCTTAACTAAAATCTAAATTCTTAAACTATAATTTTTATGTTTAAACACCTGGGAGAAGAGTAACACTGATGTTTTTCCTCCCTAATGACAGAAACAGCAGTCTATTTTGGATATTATTTAAAATATACTACATATTAAAGCTTGAAAAGATTATAATACTCTCATCTATGAAATGCTTATGACAAAGGAAAGATCACTGTATATGACCAAAGAAAACCCTAATATTAGAGAGAAAATTAAGAACAGTATCAAAATAATTTAACCACCATTGTGAAACTAAAATTAATTGAAAACTGTAATAGTTTTAGAAATACTGAATTTGAAAAGAGCAAACTTTTAAGTATATAATCTTTTAGAGTAAAAAACAATACTAATATCTGATGAAATACGTGAATTTTCAGAAATAACAGATATACATGAAATCTTAATTTATATTTAATGTATTTTAAGTAAGTAATTCAAATACAGTTGAGTTTCATTTCTGTTTATGATTAAAAAAACCTCTCTGAAATTTTCTAAGCAGTAAGCGAATTAACAAATTTGGAAAACAAAACCAATTTGGAAAACTCAGCAGTGGCCACAGGACTGGAAAAGGTCCGTTTTCATTCCAATCCCAAAGAAAGGCAATGCCAAAGAATGCACAAACTACCGCACAATTGCACTCATCTTACACACTAGTAAAGTTATCCTCAAAATTGTCCAAGCCAGGCTTCAGCAATACGTGAACCGTAAACTTCCAGATGTTCAAGCTGGTTTCAGAAAAGGCAGAAGAACCAGAGATTAAATTGCCAACATCTGCTGGATCATCAAAAAAGCAAGAGAGTTCCAGAAAAACATCTATTTCTGCTTTATTGACTATGTCAAAGCCTTTGACTGTGTGGATCACAATAAACTGTGGAAAATTCTGAAAGAGATGGGAATGCCAGACCACCTCACCTGCCTCTTGAGAAACCTGTATGCAGGTCAGGAAGCAACAGTTAGAACTGGAAATGGAACAACAGACTGGTTCCAAATAGGAAAAGGAGTACATCAAGGCTGTATATTGTCACCCTGATTATTTAACTTATATGCAGAGTACATCATGAGAAACGCTGGGCTGGAAGAAGCACAAGCTGGAATCAAGATTGCTGGGAGAAATATCAATAACCTCAGATATGCAGATGACACCACCCTTATGGCAGAAAGTGAAGAAGAACTAAAGAGCCTCTTGATGAAAGTGAAAGAGGAGAGTGAAAAAGTTGGCTTAAAACTTAACATTCAGAAAACTAAGATCATGACATCCAGTCCCATCACTTCATGGGAAATAGATGGGGAAAACAGTGGAAACAGTAGCTGACTTTATTGTTCTGGGCTCCAAAATCACTGCAGATGGTGGTTGCAGCCATGAAATTAAAAGACGCTTACTCCTTGGAAGGAAAGTTATGACCAACCTAGATAGCATATTAATTACTTTGCCAACAAAGGTCCGTCTAGTCAAGGCTATGGTTCTTCCAGCAGTTATATATGGATGTGAGAGCTGGGACTATAAAGAAAGCTGAGCACTGAAGAATTGATGCTTTTGAACTGTGGTGTTGGAGAAGACTCTTGAGAGTCCCTTGGACTGCAAGGAGATCCAACCAGTCCATCCTAAAGGAGATCAGTCCTGGGTGTTCATTGGAAGGACTGATGTTGAAGCTGAAACTCCAATACTTTGGCCACCTGATGTGAAGGGCTGACTAATTTGAAAAGACCCTGATGCTGGGAAAGATTGAAGGCAGGAGGAGAAGGGGACGATAGAGGATGAGATGTTGTATGGCATCACCGACTCGACGGACATGGGTTTGGGGAGACTCTGGGAGTTGGTGATGGACAGGGAGGCTTGACATGCTGCGGTTCATGGGGTTGCAAAGAGTCGGACACGACTGAGCGACTGAACTGAACTGAAGCGAATTAAAAAAACTACATCAGATGACAGTTATCGGTTTTTCAAGGACATAAAAAAATAAAAATTAAATCATTAAGGCAGGACAAAGCACTAGGATAGTCCTCACAATTAAACATAAAACATTACTTTATAAAAAGCAAACAAAGCACACCACCAAGTGAGCTTTCAAAACCCCACGGGAGTCACCTGAGTGAGCACTGTGGTTTAGGGAACACGCCACATCCTCGGGTGCTCTCTGGTCCTACATGCCTCTTAGATCAAGAATGTATCATGCAGCTCTCGTGTATTTTTGTACAAGGTCTCAAAAGCAACCCAACCCTGACTGTTCATTCACCTAAAGAAGTAGTAATTTATTCCAGGGGTCAGCAAACTTTTTCTTAAAGGGCCAAACAGCAAATATTTTAGGTTTCATGGTACAGTTGTTTTATGCTGCAATTACTCACGTCTGCATTTTAGCTACAATGCAGCCACAGATAACTGATAAATGAGTAGGTAAGGCTATGTTCTAATAAAACTCTATTTACAGAGTCAGGAATCCTCTCCTGGGCCTGCAGTCACTGATTCTTCAATTCTTTTCCAGTGCTAGTGGGCCAAGGACACCTCAACTGGATTTATACAGGGTCTCCGTGTCTGCAAACTGGCACTGCAGCAAATGTGAGGGATTTTCAAGAGAAATCTTGAGAATAATTCTGCATTATATGCTGACTATAGTACTAATTCTCAAAGAGGATGGTCTCCAACATACTTCCTCATTTCTGGTACCAGTAGAGCTCGCTATTTAACTGGCAGTTATTGTGACCTTGAAGCTTGATCTCTTCATACCTAGCTAAGTGAAAACCGCAAGAATTCTCCATCTCACAAAGTTGTTGACAGTATTGGGGATAATATATATAAAGCACCCAGCACAGTATCTAACAAACAGTAAGCATTCAATAAGTGAAGTTGGCTTGTATTTTTGTGTAACTTGTCTCAGCTTCCTCACCTTTAAAACAGAGATGATACCAAGACTCACTTCACAAGATCACAGTAAGAATTAAACATGCTCATGTGTGGAAAGACCTCAGAACAGGGGGTGGCACAGAGCGACTGCTGTCCAACGCTCAGCTCTTATTATGAGTCACTGTGCTCTGAAGGTCTTCAAACACAAGGCTCACGGCAGAGAAGGAAACAGACAACTGTTGCGTCATCAATGCTAGGACGGCTTGCCTATCATCAGCCTTAAAGAGAAGAGCAAATGAGAAGTATCAACTAAAGAACCATTAAGTTTGGATACTGGGGAGTACTGATCTTCATTTTCCAGCCTCCAGGAGCCACCTGAGACAAAAGGACTTACTTAAACTGACAGACCAAGAGGACAACACCCCTTTCCCCCGCAAAAAGAAACAGAACAGTGGTGCCTTCAGTAGACCAAGGTAAGGAATATCACTACTGACAATGTAAGTGCAGGGGGCTGATCTGGGATCTAGCAAACAAACAACAAAACACCCCAGAATATCCTCCTTGCCATGGTCACAAACCATTCAGCATAGCACACTTATTGTCAAAGTCCTCAACACTAACAGACTGCATCAGACAAGTCCAGAAAAATGTTCCCCTCACTATGTGTTTTATCTTTTCACATGTGTTTATTTGTATCTTAAGATTTCTTCCTTTCTTTAAAGATGCTATTTAAAAGACAATTAAATTAATACCTATTCCCAAGAACAAAATCTTCCAATTTCATACACACACCACTGACAACAGCCAAATTTTCAAAAGCTCCAAGGAGACGCACTACTGATTAGCTCTGGTGCACACTGGATCTCATGGAACTGAGGTAATTAAAGTTTTTAGATAAGACAAAATATCCTAATAACGAAAAGCTTAATGTAAAGCTTTATCGCTTGTCATGCACCTGCAAACACCACCTAGAATTAACCACATGCCACATGAGAAATTACACTTTCACGGCAGCTTCCGCCTAACTTCTGTAAATGGTAAAGCTTAAAGTGACAAATCCTGTTATGAATGCAGGGAGGCCCCCTATTATGCCAGTGTACTCAGTTTGGTTCTACTTGCCTCTAGGGATGAGGCAATCATATTTTTCTTAATTCTAAACTTTTTCAATTAATTTCAATTAATTGGAGGCTAATTACAGTATTGTGGTGGTTTCTGCCATACACTGACATGAATCAGCCACAGGTGTACAGGTGTCTCCCATCTGGAACCCCCGCTCCCACCTCCCTCCCCATCCCTCCCCTCTGTGTTGTCCCAGTGCACTGGTTTCATGCATCGAACTTGGACTGGTGATCTGTTTCACATATGGTAATATACATGTTTCAGGGCTATTCTCTCAAATCATCCCACCCTCACCTTCTCCCACGGAGTCCAAAAGTATCTACTTTGTATCTGTGTTTCTTTTGCTGTCTTGCATATAGGGTCATCGTTACCATCTTTCTAAAATTCCATATATATGCATTAACATACTGTATTGCTATCTTTCTTTCTGACTCACCTCACTTTGTATAATAGATTCCAGTTTCATCCACCTCACTACAACTGACTCAAATGCATTCTTTTTAATAGCTGAGTAATATTCCATTGTGTATATATGTACCACAACTTTCTTATGCATTCATCTGCCAATGGACATCTAGGTTGCTTCCATGTCCTGGCTATTATAAACAGTGCTGCGATGAACATTGGGGTACACGTGTCTCTTTCAGATCTGGTTTCCTCGGTGTGTATGCCCAAGAGTGGGATTGCTGGGTCGTATACCAGTTCTATTTCCAGTTTTTTAAGGAATCTCCACACTGTTCTCCATAGTGGCTGTACTAGTTTGCATTCCCACCAACAGTGTAAGAGGGTTCCCTTTTCTCCACACCCTCCTCCAGCATTTATTGCTTGTAGACTTTTGGATAGCAGCCATCCTGACTGGCATGTAATGGTACCTCACTGTGGTTTTGATTTGCATTTCTCTGATAATGAGTGATGTTGAGCATCTTTTCATGTGTTTGTTAGCCATCTGTATGTCTTCTTTGGAGAAATGTCTGTTTAGTTCTTTGGCCCATTTTTTGATTGGGTCGTTTATTTTTCTGGAATTGAGCTGCAGGAGCTGCCTGCATACTTTTGAGATCAATTCCTTGAGACAACTATATTTAAATCAGTAAAAGTGCAAAGATGTTAGGCTTTTCAAACAGCATTGAGCTTTAGAATGATCCATGAAATACAGAAAAGGGGACTTGTTTTCTTTAACTAGTTTCCATATTACAAGCTCCAAATTACAGTGTTTCATACTTAAAAGGGATAAAAGCATTATGTAGCTATAATAAGTATAGAAAAAAAAATTTTTTTAAGACTACAGTATTACATTAGATACAAAAGCTGGTCTCATGATCCAAGAGATGTGATCTTATGGTGTTATCATTAGGAGTCATCTATATCAAGTTTGTCTAGACAAAATCCTTCTTTATGCTTCTGACAACCTTAAGATTATCTTTTTGTAAACAGCAAGATTTTGCCAACAACAAAGGTCCGTCTAGTCAAGGCTATGGTTCTTCCAGTAGTCATGTATGGATGTGAGAGTTGGACCATAAAGAAAGCTGAGTGCTGAAGAATTGATGCTTTGGAACTGTGGTGCTGCAGAAGACTCTTGAGAGTCCCTTGGACTGAAAGGAGATTCAACCAGTCCATCCTAAAGGAAATCAACCCTGAATATTCACTGGAAGGACTGATGCTGGAGCTGAAGCTCCAATACTTTGGCCACCTGATGCAAAGAACTGACTCATTTGAAAAGGCCCTGATGCTGGGAAAGATTGAAGGCGGGAGGAGAAGGGGATGCCAGAGGATGAGGTGGTTTGATGGGATCACCGACTCAATGGACATGAGTTTGAGTAGACTCTGGGAGTTGGTGTGCACAGGGAGGCCTGGCGTGTTGCCTTCCATGGGGTCACAAAGAGTCGGACATGACTAAGAGACTGAACTGAACTGAACCAGCAAGAGGTAAGCACCTCATATGAATATGACCATAATCTCCAAATGTTTTACAAGTAACATTTAGCTTGAAAAATCAAATACACGTGCTTGAACTAACAGTAGCAAAGAAACACATAATCTAAGAGCCTGACCTAAATCATACCAGGTACTCAAAAGTTGCAACCTTCACCTAGACTTTATGATCTTAGTTGCAAAGAATCCCAAACTATAAGCCTATTTTTAAAAGCCGGCTCAAATGTGACAATACTGGTTTTACTCAGACCAGCATCATTAAGTAATATTCAAGTGTCCTTACACAGGAGGGAAAGTCTAGAGGCTTTGGAAAGTTTCTTAAACAGCCTCTTTGAGCATCCCACCAGCTCACCTACCAAGAATAAACATATTATGTTCTGAGTTGCTTCCAAAATTAAAAAAGATAACGTATATAAAGTGCCAAACTCAGGGCTTGGCTCACAGCAAACCCTCACTGAGCAGGAAAGCTACTGCAGTTGTTGTTTCCAACACTGTACCTTCACTGTGTCGAAGGTCAAGGACTTACTAATATCAGATACCGATCAATCCATGATAAAAATCTCTCCTGAAAAGTTTAGATAAGGATCAAATATCTAAGGACAAATCAACAAAAAATTCCAGAAAACAAATTCACCATCTCACTGTGGTGGTAGTTTAGTCACTAAGTCGTGTCCGACTCTTGATACCCCGGGGACTAGAGCCTGCCAGGCTCCTGTCTACGGGATTCCCCAGGCAAGAAAACTGGAGAGGGCTGCCATTTCCTTCTCCAGGGATCTTCTCGAACCAGGGATCAAACACAGGTGTGCTGCATTGCAGGCGGTCTCCATGCACAGCAGGTAGATTCTTTACTGACTGAGCCACCAGGGAAACACCATCCCATTAATTCTTTACTTCTATTAGGTTCACCATAAAATGGATGGTAATTACTTAAGAAATAGTATTCTGACCAACATGTACCACAGGGTACCCAGAAGGGGGCAGTGTAAGAGGGTGCCAGAGTCCTGTCCGTGACTGAACACCTTCAGGCCTTTGTCACAAAAACAACACAAAAGTATGGCGATCAATGAGATACCTTGACGCTACATTCATCCACCAAATACCACATAAAGGGTACTACTCCAAATTTCAAGAGTGTCAAGTAATTTATCATCTGGTATTCAAGAGAAGTCCAAAAAACCAAATTTAAACCAAGCCAATCTCCCCCTACCCACCCCCAACACACACACACACACACGCACACACACTAAAACTTCCATCCAGAAAAGGGAGTTTCTTCAATTTGAGGGATGTTGTATGTCAACTCAGACTTGGGGGTGAAGAGCCAAAAAAGGAATAAATTAATACAACTAGCAAGCAGTGGTAACCACCACACGGAACACAGACTGTCTGCTCTGTGGGACTCTCCTGCCACCCTGCTCTCTTCCTCAGGGTTCAGTCCCATGCCCTCACTTCCAGAGGAGAAGGAAAAAGCATTTCCAGGATTTCCAGGATTCTCAATAAAACCCTCAGAAAGAACAGAGGCACTGCGCCAGGTAACTTAACTGACCCAAGCACTCTTCCATCACCTACACGCTAAGGGGCTCTCCAGTCCACACTGCGTGCTCTGCTCTTTCAGGGTCCAGACTCCCGTCTCCAGCTTCCAGACGGGCATCTCCACATGTGCGTCCACAGACACGTCACCCTGCCCCAAGCAGCGACTCACCGTCTTCCACGTGTAACCTTGAAACCTTCATCTGGGGCCGAATTTCTTCCCCCGGTGAGTAAGCCTACCTCACTCACAGAACCTCAGCCAAGCTAGAAAATGCTTGGAAAGCAAGCCAATGTTAACCTACTCCAAACGTCCCTGCCTTCCCAATGCCTTTCCAGTCTCCCCAGCTCCCTCCTGCCTGAAACCTCCTGCCTGAAACCCACTACATAACTGGTATCTTCATCACTGCTCATTTCAGGGTTGCACTAGGATTCTGCATGACCTCTGACCCCAAAACCTCCTCCAACTCCTCTTCCTCGTGATAGAAGGTGATGGTTCTAATACTTCTCCTGCCTCACAGCTTTACAAATCCTTCAATGCTCTGGGTCAATGAAGTGAGGCACTGCTCTATATTCTATCTATAGGCGGTTCTAGATGCCATTGAAAACCTTTCACAATCTGGAATAATAATGAGCTGCTTTTGCCACTTGCCCCATAAAACTTAGATGTTATCACACTGAAACTTTAAAATGTCGTGTCCTCACACCTTCGTACTTCTGCTCACACAATTTTTATACCTGAAATGTACCACCCACTCTTACCCTAGGATCTTGTTATAACAAAAATAGCCTAGGATATCAGACTGCTAAATGTGTGGGAAGGTGGGAGAAGCAGAAAGAGAAAAGGCCAAACACTAACTTCTGGAATATACCTCAAAAGATTTCTACACAAATAATGAAAATATATATGGCCTGTATCTCTGTGAGAAAAGATGCACTTTTTTCATTGTATGATCAAACAAACACACACACATGGGGAGCACACAGCTGATCTTTAAGAAACTACATCATATTGCCAAAATCATCTTTGGATAAAATTACGTGTGTGCTCAGTTGTGTCCAACTCTGAGATCTCATGGACTGTAGCCCGCCAGGCTCCTCTGTTCATGGAACTCTCCAGGCAAGGATACTGGAGTGGGTAGCCATTCCCTTTTCCAGGAGATCTTCCCGACCCAGGGATAGAACCCAGGTCTTCTGCATTGCAGGCAGATAGTCTTACTAGACAGTCTTATTCTGATGAGCTCTTTCTCAGACTTCAGTGTGAGTCTGAGAAGTCCTACAAAATCAAATGATTTCTCTTTCACATGTGAAAATACTCTGACTAAAACGCCGTAAGGACATACCCCACTCGCCTGTGAGGGAAGCTGGGGATGCAGACAGAGCTGTGCATGCAGCCTGTGACCCAGAGAAGGTCGGCAGGGGCCCGAGCCCACACCCCCGTCATCCGCTTCTACTCAGGGTGGGACTCGTCTCGTCCACTGCTTCACATGAAGGTGCTCTCAGGAAACCCCTCTGGAAGTGATTTGCTTAAACAAAAATACTCAAGATGTTCATAAATCAAATCTCTAATACCAGTCGAAAGTGCTAATCTGTATGTTCCAATCAAGAGTTGCAGATCAATCAAGAATCGGATATAGTATTTTATACTTAATAATAATTATATAAAAACACTATGTAAATCACATATTACCAGATTCCTATTAAAAACCAGGAGGCATGATGGTAAAGAATCCACCTGCCAATGCAGAAGACCTAAGAGACAGGGGTTCAACCCCTGAGTCAGGAAGATCTCCTGGAGGAGGAAATGGCAACCCACTCCAGTACTCTTGCCTGGAGACTCCCACGGACAGAGGAGCCTGGCGGGATACAGTCCATGGGGTCACACAAAGTTGGACACGACTGAGCACCACACAGCAGCAACAGCGTTAAAAACTCACCACATATAAAGCACCAGTCAGGGCAAATCAATCTCTATTTTTCATGAACAACAGTATGATAAAATTCACATGTTCCTAAATACAAAGTTAAAATATAAACTGTAAAAATGGAAAAAAAAAAATGAGCTGATTCTTTTAAAACCCAAAATAAAGAAATGTTAAAGGATACTGATCTGTCTGTGGTCTTCGAAAGTTCTCTGGAAGATTGGCTTCATATAGTAGTCTTGCTTTAGTATTTCCCATATCTTGCATGCACTGTAATTAAAAAAATCAATTATTTTCATTACTCATATAAATAATAAAAAGTAATTCTTATACACATACATACACATATATACAAACACCAGATATTTATCATTTCCAACATATAGTCTTTTCTTTAGAAAAATAATTTAAATCACAACCATGAAACTACTCAAGTTCAAAACAGAAGCATACTTTTAACCTTTCATATTTCTTTAACATATGTAGAGCCACAGTTTTCTAATGCCTTTTTCCATGACTACAATACCACCTTTTTTATACTTATACTTCCTTAAAGTGGGTTCCCTGGCAGTTTATGGTATGATTGTTGTTTTAAATGTTATCACTTGAACAACACTGCCATTGCTAAGGCCAATAACTCAAGGTCAAATTTTCTTTGTTTTGAGCTTCAAAATACTCTGAAGTTTTCATAACTTACAATCAAGACCACATGGAGAGCAGCAAGAGAGAGATGCTGGTGTCCTGGAACTCTACAGAAGTGGACTCACTTCTTTTAAGATTACCAACTTCTTTAAGGGTTATTAGTGTCTCGAAGATTCTGCTAAAAGCTTTGGATTCTCCTCTCCCTACCAAAAAAACTGTGCCTAATGGCTAAGTTTCACATACAAGTTCATGAACTCATAGGACTCTCCCTAAAAATTCTATCAATCCTAACAGCAAGAGCCACTGCTAAGGAGGCATAAGATAATTAAACTGGTTGAAGTGATTATTTTCTTTCTTATTTTGCAATGTATTTTAAATTTATTTATTTTTAATTGGAGGACAGCTGCTTCACAATATTGTGTTGGTTTCTGCCATGCATCAACCTGAGCCAGCCACAGGCGCACATACGTGCCCTCCCTCTTGAGCCTCCCTCCCGCCTCCCACCCTGTCCCGCCTCCAGGCTGTCACGGGGCCCCAGTTTCAGCTCCCTGCGGTCCCACAGCACATTCCCACGGGCGACCTATGTCACATGTGGCAATGTAAAACATGGGAAAGAACCAGACCAAGAAAAGGCTGCACAGTATCTGCAACGAAACAGAAAGGTACAGCTCACAGAAACTACAGAAATAAGAAAACAAAGTTTCTAACATGGGAACAAGAGTACATAAAAATGTTAACAAAAAATTTAGTAAGACTAAAAACAGTATCTGCTATACATGTCATATCTCATTGATCCGAAGTTACATTTTTCTTCATATTATAGTATTCATGGAGTAAAAATGCATCTTACAATTGATCTAGTCCTGTTAACCTGTTTTTCCTAATTAGTCTATAAAATGTAGGTGCTTCTTGCAACCAGTGATATAATCTTATATTCAATAAATATGATTCTATACATTTTATGCAAATATTACAAATATTTTCTTTAATGTAAGTCATTAACATTTTATTTTTGTAAAATAAAAAATAATTAGGAATATGGTATAAGTGTGGGGCTTCCCAGGTGGTGCTAGTGCCTGCCAATGCAGGAGACACAAGAGAGGCGGGATCCATCCCTAGGTCGGGAAGGCGCCCTGGAGAAGGGCATGGCAACCCACTCTAGTATTCCTGTCTGGAGAATTCCATGGACAGAAGAGCCTGGCAGGCTACAGCCCACGGGGTCACAGAGAGTCGGACATGACTGAAGTGACGCAGCACAAGACATCAATTTACACTGGTTTTCCCGGGTACCTCGTTAGTAAAGAATCCACCTTCAATGGAGGAGACCCTGGTTCCATTCCTGGGTCAGTAAGATCTGCTGGAGAAGGGACAGGCTACCCACTCCAGTACTCTTGGGCTCTCTGGTGGCTCAGCTGGTAAACAGTTCTCCAGCACTGAGGGAGACCTGGGTTTAAGCCCTGGGTTGGGAAGATCCCCTGGAGAAGGGCATGGCAACCCACCCCAATATTCCTGCCTGGAGAATCCCGTGGACAGAGGAGTCTGGTGGGCTACAGTCCATGTGGTCGCAGAGAGTCCGACACGACTGAACAACCAAGCACACAGCACACAGCATGTGTGTACGTTATACCAAGTTACTTAATTTTGCTCTAGGAATGCTAGCCATCACCACCAGACAGGAAGGAAAAAAAGAGGTATAAAAATCGGAAAGGGAGAAGTGATACAACTATAAAGAGCCATTTCCACAGGAGACCACTGCTGAAAAGTGACTTGATGCTGGTGTGCGTGCATGCGTGCACGGCGTGTGTGTGTGTGTTACCTAGGCTTGGGGGAAATAAGGCTTCAATAACATCACAGATATAGAGAGATCACTGTGAAAGGAGAAGGAAGGCACTAGCAAGCTCAGATAATTTCTAAGTTTCTGAAAAGTAGAACAGAGTAGGGTTGGAGGAAAGTCTGCAGTGAAAAGATTAGCGGAGATGAAGCTGGTTTAGTCACTGGAGATGGTTAAAGACAGGAGGCAGAAAAGCAGCTGGCAATCTGGGGAGGTGATGAGGGTGCAGTACAAACTAGCAGTCCTCAAAGTTTCAAGACGCTATGGGTTAGCGCCCTACTGTACACATTCACATTTACTCCACTGGCCTTAAAGGTGAACTCCGGTAATCAGCAGAAGGAAATAACGAAACAGCCTAACAGCCACAGTAACAAGCATTAGCCTCAATACCTTATTAACATATATAAATATATATAATAAATTATACATATTGTGTAATATATAAACTGCATATATATTACAATATATAAATTGCTTATATATATATGCCATTTAAAATTTTTAAAAATCCTGACTTAGATATTACTACCCTAATTTGGCAGGAAAGGAAACTGAAACTGCAAAATGTTGTGACAGGTCTAAGACTTTCCATGAACATTTAACTTCTGACAGAATCCACATTAGCCATCAGCCGTCTAGACACCCCAGGCTGCAGCCAGTGGAACAGGGAACTATATCATGCAGGGCTTAAGAATACCAGGCTGACTGCTTTAGAAGCTCAGTTTTCATCTTACAGATGAGGAAACAAGCCCAAAGAGGTTCCCTACTGTGTAATTCAAGGAATCAGTGACAGAGTTTTTAAAATATTTTTAAATATATATTTAAACAGCAAACAACAGCTCATCTCAAAATTAGATTTTTAAAAAACAAGTCAAGCATCCAGTAACCAGAATTGTATTGATATTCTTGACAAAGAAATCATTGTAAGACTATATGAAATACAAAGTCAACATTCATTTTTACTTTAAGAAAACTATAAGACATATTTAAAAATTAATATTATTTACTATGCCAGTTAAATTCAATCTGTCCTCCTTTTACATATCATATGGTCCTAGAAAGATAAATTTTACACTGTTCATTTTGATGAACCACCTTCATCTAAAATCATTATAACCACCACCATTATAATTGCAAAGGAAGGTTTCACTGGGAAATAGTATAATAAAACTCAAGAATAGCAAAACCCACTATTAAAAGTATTTGTCATCAATCTATAATCTTTGTGATTTTAGCTTCTCCACACAATCCAATACATATTACAACATCTGACCAAAGGCTCACACATCATTTGAGGTTCAATTTTTTAAAATACTATTTGAATCAAAATGCTGAAAAGCATCTATAGGCTAGCATACTATCAAGACAATCTAACAAAGATGATGTATTTCTATTCCTGAAACTTTCTAAGTAGACAATATTATATCACCCAGTCCTAGTTTTTGCAGTAAAAAAACAATAAAACTTATATTCTAAAAGAGTTCAATATTTTTAACGTTTTACAGAGACTAAAGAAAATTTAGGTTGTCAAGTTTTAATTGGCATTTTATTGGATTTGTGTAATTTAATAAACATACAAAAAACTAAAAAAAAAGTGGGAATAGATTTTTTAAAAAGACAGTATCAGTAAGTAAGCAAACCAATGTAGTAGGAAATTTTTATTTTTATGTAACACTACTGTATATGTACCTTTTTTCTTAAAAAAGGTACTGTTTTACATCAATGGGGCATCTCCAGGGGGGAAATATAGTAATGAAGTGGCACACACAAAGTTTTACTGAAAAGGGGGCTGTGAAATAAATGCTAAGATAAAAAGCAACAGGAACAAATAGAAACCAAGTGTGCCCAAGTTTACATCAGGTCATGGTCAGTATCAGGAAATAAAAATAAAAGGCAAGAAAAATGACAGGCTACCTAAAGTTCCAACTCAATGATGCATTCTCCTGAGAAAACTTGTCAAATTTTTTCTTTCCTTTAGTCTTCCAAAATCCTGGAAAGCAGAGCTCTTTGTGGAACGCAGCTAAGGGATGTGACTACTCCAGGACACGGCTCCTATCTGTCCAGCCCAGCTAAAAGCTACGGGCTTCCCTGATAACTCAGTTGGTCAAGAATCTGCCTGCAACGCAGGAGACCCTGGTTTGATTCCGGGGTGGGGAAGACCCGCCCAGTCCAGTCCAGGACCAGGGTCTGTGTTTAAGAGCTAGAGCTTGCGGGCCTCATGCCTCCTTCATCCTGTGCATGCTCCCCTTTCCCTATCTGTCCCTGGAATGTTCCCTGCATTTTCTCCCTCAGATACTGAGAAGTACCCAGGCAACAACCACTTATAGTCAAAGTCCACTCGGGAAACTTTCTGTGTAGTTTTCCTAAGTTTTTAAGTGGGTACTGACTTGCCCTTTGGGGTTTACTGGCTCTTTTTTAAAAATGGAGTAAGTGGAAAAAAAATAACAGCAACAAAATAAAGGACTGAAATTCCCAATGGCACAAATGCAAAACATTAAAATAATCAACACAATCTTAAACATTACTGTGTAATGGGAAGATGCTACACATCTATGTTAAATATGGAAGAAAAAAGGTAAAAACACGGTATTAAAATATTTCAGGAAGAATATACAAGAAACTGAAAAATAAGGTTCTTCCTATAGAGGAAACAGCCTGGCATGCTGCAGTCCATGGGGTCGCAGAGTCGGACACGACTGAGCAACTGAACTGAACTGAGAGAGGGAAACCGGATGACTGGGGAACACAATGAGGAGGGAGGACACTCATTTTACACCTTGTGTACCTTAGACCTTTGCACTAGGCCCACCTGCTTCCCACTCTCCAACACAATAAAAACACAGGGGGCCCGCATCAATCCTGCTCTGTCCCCAGATAAAGTCCTATCCAGAGGGGAGCTCAGCCAGGGCACTCGAAGAGCAAGCGTATCAGAGCAAGGAGCTCGCCCTCACTGGGCACTCCGTCTCCAGTAAGAGGACAGGGCACCACAGACCTTTGGGGAGAGCAAAGCTAACACGCTTTAAAACCCCACCCAAGAATGTCTTGCACTCAAAGTACATTCAGAACATAAACACAGCACTTATTTACCACATGTTTTCCCAGGATCAATACTTTCGTGACTGTTGCTCAAGATGGTATCAGTGAGATTTCAAATTATTTGTTTTTGCTCAGGATTTCAACACGTTTGTTTCTGTGTGGGAGAGGGAATACTACTTGCTCTATTATTTTCTATTCATATTTAGAACACAAAGACTGAAAATTTCAAATTTCCCTAACTGAATATATATATATATATATATATATATATATTTTTTTTTTTTTAAGTCATAATTTTAAAAAGACAGTGAATCCTTATAGTTCCTGGTAATTCTTCATATCAATGACTCACCTCTACTACCACTTGCAATTTTCCAGAATAGTTTTCTATCTTCCTCTCAAAAGCCACCAGGATTCCCTGCATAGAAGCAAGCTTTTCAGGACTGGTTCAAGATCTTTTGGGTTCCAGCTGCTGGAAAAGAAGGGCCACCAGTTTTGGTCTCAGGAACTCTTTGGAAATATTTAATACAGAGTCCATTCCTTCAGTTTTCATGAAATTGTATTTATGGGGAACTGATCTCTGTTTTTGTTGTTGTTGTTGTTTTTAAGGACAAAGTAAGTAAACCACACATATTTAAAACTTAAAATTGTTAAATGATGATGTGGAATCAGAGGTACCAGTTTTCTTCTTTTTCACAACTTCTAGATATTCTCAGATCACGATTCATATGTTGCAGCACTGGCTGGCTACTAACAAATTCAGAGAATGAATTCCTTTTCTTTAAACAATAAAATTAAACACTGTTGTGACAAAACTGTTAAAAGTTTCATATGACAGTCTTTTATCATCTCAGCTTACTCTGTAATTCTATTTCTGTCCTAGGTGTTTAGGCCCAGCAGATGGCATCCGGACTCTTGCCTCTTCTATCAAAAGACTCAGGGATTCTAACTTTCATGCCTGTGCAGGTTTACCCTGAATCAACCTTATCACCACTGCTTTAGCTCAAGATTCACTCACCCCCTGGCTAGGCCACTGCAGGAACAGGCCCGCTGGGCTTACGTTCTTAGAAGAACATGATATTAGACACTGCTCTTCAACTCAGACCTCATTACAAGCTCTGAGGCTGTCCCTCCATAAGCCACCCCTCACAGGACCAAGGCCAAACCAGCCCCAGCCTGCAACTTTCACCTCTGCCCCCCATAACTGCACCAGTCTCTTCTACTTTACTTTCTCAAACACAACACACGTTTTCCATCTTCCTGCCTAGAAGCCCCTCTCCACACTGTTGTATGCCTTTAGAAATTGATAAACAAAGGTCAATGTCAAAAATAGTAATGAGACATTTAAAAGGCATGTTTAGAACTTACGATATCCCTGGATACTGGTAATACTTTTTTAAAAGGGAAAGAAGGAGCCACTCCTCAGGAATGTGTTCAAGATGCTCATCACTGAGCCAACAAGCCTGACCCCGAGCCAGGACTACAGAGCGCCCGGCCGGAACTGCCAGCACAGCTGCTGTTCTCAGTCACTTTCCAGTCACACCAAGCAGCAACTCTAAATGCTGTGTGTGACCAAACGAACAAAATACTCATGTTCCCAGACGATCCACTCCACAGGAATTCACTCACTGCCACACAACAGATTCCTACCCTACGTAAAGCACCCACTCTGGGATATCTGTCCTTCTCTTCAAGTAGCTTGTGATTCCTCTGGCTATACCCTCAGTCCACCTAGACTAACCAGCACATACTGAACAGGATTAAGGAGAGACTTCCACTAAGTAACATCTCACCATTTTGTTCACTGCTTTGATCCAAGAACTATAGCCAGTCACTAGGACCAGGAAATTCTATTACTGATATTGCTGAAAGTTCAACCTCAAAAACAATTAAGAAAATCAATGGGAAAACCACGATGTTGCACATTCAAATTGAAAAAAAAAAGGATTATTTATTAATTTCTTCCAATGGATTGTTTAAAATGCAAACCCTTCACTGCATTTCACAGATTACATGTTGTAATAGACAGTGTCATATTTATTTCCCTCCGCACCTGCAGGTAAAAGATAAACCCAGCAATGTGCTGCCACCTTGCTCTGCTTCTGAGGACACAGACACATATCATGACCCTGGCAAGGAGTCAGTGTAAATTGAATCTCAGTCAACTTAAAAAGTTCAGTATGTACAAGAGGCCACAATTTGAGAAATTTCATCAGCTTGATGGAACTATAATGAGCACTCCTCCCATAAAATAAGAAAAAAGTTGCTTGATCTGGGGTCTGCTGAATAAGTATGTACCAAGCATTGTGTACTGAAAGCTTATTATGTATCTGATTCTGTATGATACTATGTAAATTTATCTAAGGGTCAAAACCTTGAGGGGCTTCCCTGGTAGCTCAGCTGGTAAAGAATCTGCCTGCAATGCAGGAGAACTTGGCTCGATTCCTGGGTCAGAAACATCTCCTGGAGAAGGGATAGGATACCTACTCCAGTATTCTTGGGATTCTCTACAGCTCAGATGGGAAAGAATCTGCCTGCAATGCAGGAGACCTGGGTTCAATCCCTGGTTGGGAAGATTCCCTGGAAGTGGGCATAGCAACCCACTCCAGTATTCTTGCCTGGAGAATCCCCATGGACAGAGGAGCCTGGCGGGCTACCATCTACAGGGTCACAAAGAGTCAGACATGACTGAGCAACTAAGCACAGTAAAACACAAAATTTTGAGAGGTTATCAATGGTGAAAAAGTGAAAGCATTTCCCCTAAAATCAGGAACAAGACAAGGGTGCCCACTCTCACCACTACTATTCAACACAGTTTTGGAAGTTTTGGCCACAGCAATCAGAGCAGAAAAAGAAATAAAAGGAATCCAGATAGGAAAAGAAGAAGTGAAACTCTCACTGTTTGCAGATGACATGATCCTCTACATAGAAAACCCTAAAGACTCTACCAGAAAATTACTAGAGCTAATCAATGAATATAGTAAAGTTGCAGGATATAAAATTAACACACAGAAATCCCTTGCATTCCTATACACTAACAATGAGAAAACAGAAAGAGAAATTAAGGAAACAATACCATTCACCATGGCAACAAAAAGAATAAAATACTTAGGAGTATATCTACCTAAAGAAACAAAAGACCTATACATAGAAAACTATAAAACACTAATGAAAGAAATCAAAGAGGACACATATAGATGGAAAAATATACTGTGTTCATGGATTGGAAGAATCAATATTGTGAAAATGAGTATACTACCCAAAGCAATCTATAGATTCAATGCAATCCCTATCAAGCTACCAAGGGTGTTCTTCACAGAACTAGAACAAATAATTTCACAATTTGTATGAAAATACAAAAAACCTCGAATAGCCAAAGTAATCTTGAGAAAGAAGAATGGAACTGGAGGAATCAACTTGCCTGACTTCAGATTATACTACAAAGCCACAGTCATCAAGACAGTATGGTACTGGCACAAAGACAGAAATATAGATCAATGGAACAAAATAGAAAGCCCAGAGATAAATCCACGTACCTATGGACACCTTATCTTCGACAAAGCAGGCAAGAATATACAATGGAAAAAAGACAACCTCTTTAACAAGTGGTGCTGGGAAAACTGGTCAATCACTTGTGAAAGAATGAAACTAGAACACTTTCTAACACCATACACAAAAATAAACTCAAAATGGATTAAAGATCTAAATGTAAGGCCAGAAACTATAAAACTCCTAGAAGAGAACATAGGCAAAACACTCCCCAACATAAATTACAGCAAGATCCTCTATGACCCACCTCCCAGAATATTGGGAATATAAGCAAAAATAAACAAACGGGACCTAATGAAACTTAAAAGCTTTTGCACAACAAAGGAAACTATAAGCAAGGTGAAAAGACAGCCCTCAGACTGGGAGGAAATAATAGCAAACGAAGTAACAGACAAAAGATTAATCTCAAAAATATACAAGCAACTCCGGCAGCTCAATTCCAGAAAAATAAATGACCCAATCAAAAAATGGGCCAAAGAACTAAACAGACATTTCTCCAAAGAAGGCATACAGATGGCTAACAAACACTTGAAAAGATGCTCAACATCACTCATTATCAGAGAAATGCAAATCAAAACCACAATGAGGTACCATTACACGCCAGTCAGGATGGCTGCTATCCAAAAGTCTACAAGCAATAAATGCTGGAGAGGGTGTGGAGAAAAGGGAACCCTCTTACACTGTTGGTGGGAATGCAAACTAGTACAGCCACTATGGAGAACAGTGTGGAGATTCCTTAAAAAACTGGAAATAGAACTGCCATATGACCCAGCAATCCCACTCTTGGGCATACACACTGAGGAAACCAGATCTGAAAGAGACACGTGCACCCCAGTGTTCATAGCAGTACTGTTTATAATAGCCAGGACATGGAAGCAACCTAGATGCCCATCAGCAGATGAATGGATAAGAAAGCTGTGGTAGATATACACAATGGAATATTACTCAGCCATTAAAAAGAATTCATTTGAATCAGTTCTAATGAGATGGATGAAACTGGAGCCCATTATAGAGAGTGAAATAAGCCAGAAAGAAAAACATCAATACAGTATACTAACGTATATATATGGAATTTAGAAAGATGGTAACAATAACCCTATATGCAAGACAGAAAAAGAGACACAGATGTACAGAACAGACTTTTAGACTCTGTGGGAGAAGGCAAGGGTGGGATGTTCAGAGAGAACAGCATTGAAACAAGTATACTATCAAGGGTGAAACAGATCACCAGCCCAGGTTAGATGCATGAGACGGGTGCTCAGGGCTGGTGTACTGGGAAGACCCAGAGGGATGGGATGGGGAGGGAGGCGGGAGGGGGGATCGGGATGGGGAACACATGTAAAGCCATGGCTGATTCATGTCAGTGTATGGCAAAAACCACTACAATATTGTAAAGTAATTAGCCTCCAATGAATAAAAATAAATGGGGAAAAAAAAAAAAAACCACTGGAAGAGATGTCCCGACAATCATGCTATTCTCCAAGCTATTATTTAAATGGATTTTGTTTTTATAGTCTAGTGGTTTGTTTTTGAGGCAGGAAAAAAAATTTTTTTTTGAGAGGTTAAACAATGTTCTAACACACACAGGTGAAATGTGGTTAAATCATGGAGTGCTTCAAATTAACTGTTTTAATGGCAATTTTACTCTACTAAATATTGCTTTGTTGTGGGAATGCTGTAACAGCAGTGATGGCTTTTGAAGTTTCAAGAAGCTCCTTACCAAAAAACAAAAAAACACAGAAAGAAGTACTAGATTAAAGAAACCAAAACCCATGCACAATATTTACAGTGAATGTAGTAATGGAAGAAACTCACAAATCCCAAGATGCCATTAGGTAGCAGTGAGGCATCGGAGAAGGCAATGGCACCCCATTCCAGTACCCTTGCCTGGAAAATCCCATGGACAGAGGAGCCTGGTAGGCTGCAATCCATGGGGGTAGCGAAGAGTCGGACACGACTGAGAGACTTCCCTTTCACTTTTCACTTTCATGCATTGGAGAAGGAAATGGCAACCCACTCCAGGGTTCTTGCCTGGAGAATCCCAGGGACAGAGGAGCCTGGTGGGCTGCCGTCTATGGGGTCGCACAGAGTCGGACACGACTGAGGTGACTTAGCAGCAGCAGCACGGGTGAGGCATAATGACCAGCAGATGTGCCCGCAACACCTAATGAGGTGTTGAGTGGATCTGAGAACAGAAGACTAAGACAGTGGAGACATACACACTGGAGATTACTGTGAACCAAGATGAAGATGGTACAGGAAGCTGAGAGGGATTTCACCCACCCCAACAGCAAGGAAGTCCAAGGAGCTGGGAATTGGGAGAGACTCCACAAGAACCACCGAATCTCCCTGTCAGGATAGGGCCCCACACTGAGCAAAACTCCTGGGAAATGATTCCAAATGGAGCAGGACAGGAATCACAGAGATAAAGGAAGAGAAGGTTCAGATAAAAGTGGGAGAGAACAAGTGGCTTTCTGTTTTAAACATGAAAACAACTGAAGAGACAGGTCTGTGTGGTTAGAAAAGCTATTTTGAATAGTAATTCCTTTTAAAGGTAATGAAAAACCAATGTCACATAAAAATGATCAACAGAAAATAATCAAGGTCAAATCTCATACAAAGTTGTCAGGAGAATAAGATGTGGAACAGTGTCTCTAACAGTGAAGCCACACAAGAACAAATATGCCCAGAAAACAGATCAAAACCACAGACTACTAATCAGAACAAACTAAAAGCTATAAATACAAGATACCAAAGAATATATAAATGAGTCCAAAGACACATGATGTTATGAAAGAGCAACTAAATCAGAAATCAGAAACACACAGAATTAAAACAAAAACTCAGGAAAGAATCAGAAGTTCTTAAAAAATTCAAAAATGGATATGAAATTAAATAGATGATCAGAACAAATAAACACAGCAAATAATGGTAGAACTCTGGACAGGCAAAAGAAGAAAAAAAGAAAACTTAATGGAAATAAAAAGTAATGAAAAGTATCTAAGAGAAAGTGACAAATATTAGTGTCAGGCAATGAAGACCCAAATCCAGGTAAGAGGGTCAATGAAAAATGAAACTCAAACAAGGAAACAGGATACTAAAAAATTTATTTTTAAAAAGTCACTGGAATAAAAAAAATTTTCTTAATGTCACTGAAATAAAAAATTTGAAACTACACATTAAAAGAACTTATCACATGCAGGCATTTCCTGTCTAAAAGAAACCTCCTATGTTTCAAGACAGAGACAGGTCAAACATAAAAGTACTGAAGAAGACAGTCATGCAACCATCTAGCAAGAGAGCTGCAGTGGCTTTAGGCAAACACCACATCTAACCACCTCTGTGAAACAGAAAATGAGCCAGTTACAGGGTTTTACATTTTCTGATAGCCTTATTAAAAAAAAAAAAAAAAAAGGTACAATTAGTGTTAATAATGTCTTATTTAATGCATCTTTCTCCCCTGCAGAGCTCCCAGGAAAACATAATAACTGATTTCACCTGAATCTAAAGACTTAAAATGCTGTCATAATGTCATTTTTTTTTTTTTTTTGCAATGAACTGACAATTTAATTACTCACTAACAGCTAAGACCAGGCTCAGAGAAAGGATCAATCTGATACATTCTTGGATCCTGTCCCAGTAAAACCAACCTGTACAACCTCACGATTCAAGTAAAACTTAAGGTTCAGCTGTCCACAATACTCTAGTTCCAGGTTTCCATTCTATTAAAGACTGCAGAGGGAGCTCAGAGCAGACTGGTTTCATCAACTGCAAATCATCTTATTTCACAAAATCAATATGCTTTCAAGGAATAAAACTTACCATAACTTCATCCAAAACAGACTATGTCAGAAAGTCGAGGAGGAGAAAACTTCTTCAGTGTACTCAGCCACTTTCACCCCAGCCACTATCACCTCCCGCCTCTTCAATCTTTCACACACCTATTTCACCACTGAAGATGCACACGGCATGACCACGACATGAGAAGTGCCTGTCATTTTAGTTGCTTTTCCAGCTACCCTGAAGTAGTTAAAGTAACTGTCGAGTCCCTTTTGCCTATTCTCTCTGATTTGGCCAGATTAGGAATTCAAGCTGAGCTGACAGAACACAGTAAAGCTTACTGATGGAGATCAACAGAAATCCACGATTTTAGCTTCCTCAGGAAAAATCCTTTTCTAAAAAAAAACAAAATTTAAATGAAGACAAGCAGGTCAATGTTATGACATAAATTAAACTAAAGGCTGCACCCAGTTACCCTATAGTAGGTTTCTTTGGGAATGACAAAGTTATCAGAGAAATCTCTATGCATTTAGCTAGTGATTTTCTCCTTATGAAAGAAAATAAGAAAACCAAAAAAGTTTATCCAAAACATTTTTAGAACCTGTCTTTTTGACTTAACCCAAGAATCTTGTCACATTCTTTTGAGTTATTGGAGATTTCAGAAAAGTCTTATCCTTTAGGGTAGAATTTGACTCTTGGAAAAAGTTGAATCACATCTGTAATGTGTGTCATTTTTATTCTAATGCATATAGTGAAAATGATTTTTGAACTGCTGTGGCAACCAAACACGATTTGAGCATACCATCCAAAAGTCTCAAAAACGGAAGAAACTGCAGTCACTGAAACTGCTCCTCACCCGCCATCCAAGGCGTGAACCCCACCCACACCTCCAGGTGCGTGTCCAGCCTCTGCACACACCACCCCAGTGACAGCGAACTCACTCTTCTCCAAAGGCAACTCATTTCAGTTTGGAACAGTCTGAGCACTGAAAAGTACTGCCTTCTAGTTTCAGCATATATTACCTTGGAACCTCCATACACACTAGCTTAAGTCAGACTTCCTATGGTGGCTATATTTTTGGAACTTTACAAGTATAAAGGAACAATGGGAAAAAAGGACAAAAAATGGAAAGCAACAGAAGCAATGAAAAAATTAAGAACTGATGGAAAACAAAGGCACAGGAAAGAAAGCCATTCAAGACAACCAGATGACGGTTTACATTTTAGATGGATCAAGCTACAGGCAAAAAGACACCTACCAATCTTAACATTTATAAGTGCACACATTAATTCCTGACTGTGACCAAAGTTTCCCATATTGAAATACTGAAAGAGTTTCATAAATCCTTTTTTCCTGTTTCTGTATAAAACACCTAGGCTTCATTGATACTGTTAAAGAACAATGGTTATTGATATTCTGCTCTTTATTCTACTCAAACGTATCATGTTATCTAGCAAAAAACCCTCCATGCCTGGTCGTATCTATTCCTTTCTCTTAAAGTCTATCATAGCATTAGCAGTTGGCTTTCTTTGTTTTATAGAAAGAAAGCATTTTTAACAAGGCAACAAAATTTTTAATTACTTCACAAGAGTTCTTGAAATACAAATATGAACACATAATGTACAGCCATGCTAAAATTCCAGTGCCATGGAATCAACCTACTGGGCTGACTCCAGCCTCACTGAGCATACTTGGGAAAATTACCAATTACTTCATGCTAAGGATATCCACATTGGAAAAGACCCTGATGCTGGGAAAGACTGAGGCAGGAGGAGAAGGGGACGACAGAGGATGAGATGGTTGGATGGCATCACCGACTCGATGGACATGAGTTTGAGTAAGCTCCGGGAGTTGTTGAAGGACAGGGAGGCCTGGCGTGCTGCAGTCCATGGGGTCACAAAGAGTGGGACACGACTGAGCGACTGAACTGAACTGAAGTGAAGGATATCCAACGTTTCTTAAGGTGTGATAAATCCATGAATACCAAAGGTTTCAAATAGAAAATCTAAAAGAACTGATTCAGAGGTCACTATTAGAAAGAGGGGGAAGTCATCTGCACAGAAAAATAACAACTGAACTCATGAGAGTAACTGAGTTTTCCCTTGGAGCAAGACAAACGAGCAAAAAGGCTAAAGACAAAACCACATAACGGCTCCAGCAGAAGGGAAAAGCAGAAAAAGAGTTAAAACAAAAAAGAAAAAAACACAGCGACTAAATAATGAAACAAAATCGAGGATGAGGGACAGTAAGTTTAGATTCTCTTACACAGAGAAAGCTTCAGGAAGGCAGGGAGGAGTGTCAGGGAAGCAGGGACCACGTGGGTGGCATGGACATGGCCACACGCGTTCACTGCGCTCTTTGTGAGCACAGACCCAGCAGAGGGGCAGAGTAAAGACGAGTCAGCAGAGGCCAGTCAGGTAAAGGAGAGAGACAGGAGGGAGAGACCCTGCTCAAGAAATCCAATGCTCCAAGAAGGTCAGGGCAAGTCCCTGGAGGACAGCGGCTGGTGAACGCTCACTGGTGAACAAGTGAGTGAACCGGCATCGCAGGGTTGAGGGCTGTCTGTCAAGGCTCAAAGGGTACAAGCAAAACTTTTGTGGAAGATGGGGGCAAGACAGCAGGTTTCAAAGAGGAGGAAAGAGTTTAAAGATGCCTCCAAATGAAAATAGTTTCTTGAATTAGCTAGAAAAGCAGAAAGGAAGCTGAGAAGGAAAATAAAGGCAAAGAAACCAGCACCCACCTCCTTCCTCCACTCTGGCCCTAGAACAGGAGAACCAGCTGCTGAAGTCAGAGCAGAACTACGAGAGGAGGAGGGTGGACAGAAGACGAGAGCGAGGAAAGCTTCTGTTCTTCTGATGCAAGAGTAAACAGTGACATGAGGAGAGCTCAGCTCAAACACCTCTCCCTCTCGTCCAAAGCGTGGTCAAAGCTACAGCACAAACGGGTGAGGTATAAAGACACGGGGGAAGTGCCTACAGAACGCTGAAGGCAAGCGTACCGTGCCTGCGGAGACTGGACGCACTTGAGAAACGCGTACACTGCACACTGCAGCCGTGTGAGCTTGGGGTTCCCCCGCAAGTGCCAAGTACTGACACCTTATCAAGAAATGTCACCAGTAAGTCCCAAACAAAGAACATGTGCGAGAAGATAACCGAAAGATTTACAGACACATAAAGTACGAAAAATGGTCCAAAGTTACCAATAAAAACACCAGATGCACGGAGTATACTTTCCAATGTGGACAAAGTCTCACTAGGATGTTTCATTAGGCAGCACAATTTACACAACTCTACAAAGTGAGCCAAGAAACTTTATTCTTTTTTCATCCTCTTTTCTTTTTCATTTTTTAATGAAAGTACAGTTGATTTACAATGTTATTTTCTGGGGCACAACAAAGTGAGTGATTCAGTTACCAGACACACACACACACGTATATATTCTTTTTCATATTCTTTTTCATTGTGGTTTCTTACAGGATATTGAATACAGTATTACACTAGGACCTTGCTGTTTAGTGTAGTCTTCATTTTAATTCCTTCAATAAAGACGATGAAAATGAATAATTAAGAATTTTTAAATAACGAGGGGAAAAGGGAATCAAGACTTGGGATTAATGAACAAGTACAAAACTAAAAATAAAAGCTATACTATTTATAAAAGTATTAACACATTGATCCTTTCCAAAAATTTCAGAAGTACCCAACAATAAACCCAAGACCAAAGACATTTAATCTATGAATCACAATTCAAAACAATTTTTTATTATAATTTAAGTTGAATAACTCTTATTTCCATACTAATAAGTTTTGGTAGATAAATTATTTTCTTTTGAAAGGAAGCATACAGCAATTCTAACACAGCTATGACAGATGCCCTGAAAGCTGACTCTCACAGACACTGTATATGACGTATATATAATATCATACCCTCGAACCCCACCATTTTAGGTAAAGGACTTGAGAATCCAGATTTCAATACGTGAAGGGGTCCTGGACCATTCCCCAAGGACACGGTTGAACACCTGTACAGACCTTTCCCAAGGCACATAAAACACACTTCTATCTGTATTTGCTTTGTAATTATACCTCATTTTTTATCTACTTCATTTTAAGTTAAAAAAAAGCCAAAGTTGGATTAAGGTCCCATAGACCATAGGGCAGTGGCCAAAGGGAAAAAAAGAGACTGGAAAGATCCTCAAAGCAGCAATATTGAGGATTTTGTACAGCTAACCAAACAGACTAATCCTACTAGCAAATGACAAGCCAGCATGACGGAGTGTGCAAGACGCGCCAGTCTGAAAACAGCACAGCACCGTAAATCAGCTCTACTTCCATCACAAGTGAGCCCACTAGTGTTACCAACGCTTTACCCACATCACCTCACAGCCCTGCCGGAGGGCACTGGGACCGCCTCCCCTCACAGACGCGGGCACCGAGGCACCTGCCGCAAGACGCCCGGTCAGGACCGCCCGGTGCCACCCCGGAGTCGGACTCCACAGACAGCTTTCTCAGTCACCTTTTTCCACGGCCTCTCCAGAAGCAGCTGTCTTAAAACAAAGCTTGCCTCATCAGTATGGAGCCTCGGGGTCTTTGCCAACCACTTTCTTCTTCAGCACACAGCAGTCCAGAACTGATTTTTAAAGAACAGCCCTGGTCTGCCTGCAAGCACTGCCAACGCCCACACAGGAATACCGAGGGCTCAGCTGTCCTTGTGACTGGGCTTCCTCACCCTTCTTTTCTTTAAAGTGAGCCTCACTGTCTTCTCAACTAGACTTTGCAGGCATGCCCTCTAACCTCACCCTCCTCCGCTGCAGGAGGTGCCCCAAGGCTTAGGAAGATACACAGCACATCCCCTATGAGAAGTACTCGTCAAAAGTCTGGCGTTCAGAACTAATAATCCTTAATTGAAGAAGCTGACATACAAACAGTGTTCAAATATAACTTCAAAGACTGTACACTACTTAATAATTGCTTTCAAGATCTTTACATATTTAATAAACCGTATCTTGCTTTATAACCTATCCCCCAGAAAACCAGTAACTGTAGTGCTGATTGGGAAGTTATGCCCTAAACTACTAGAGAAGAACAGCTGTCCACATCCAACAACCTCAGTTCCTTTCAACAGCCTAGTTGAGAAAAATAATATTTCTGGAGAATTTAACTGTCTAGGGATTCCATGTTTTCTCCTTGGTTTGAAATGAACCATTAAAAAGGCAACACATTTGGTCTTGAGTGTTCTTTATCTTCACAACCATTACAAACTCAAGTGACATTTTCAAGCTACACTTCATGTTTTCTTGAAGACAACTTAAGAAACAATCTCATGAAAATCTGTTACCATAGTTACTACAGAGATGTTACTAAGAACACTGCCTTAAAATGAAATGTTCAAAAAGCTCTGCTTCCTTGATATAAGTAAGTTTTCTCAAGTATCTCGAAAAGACACAGTTTCATATATCCTTTTATATTCTAGCCAACAAAAAGTTAAAAAACTAACAAGATTAAACTAATTAATTATGCTTGACTTTATGGCCCAAAGATCTCTATTTTTTTCCTTTGAGTATTTTTGAGGTTTAGTTTTTTAATATTTAAATTTTTGCTACATCTAATATTTACTTTGGCATAAATGTCTTCAGTATAGAAGCTGTACTTTAACCAAGTCTATGTACCTTTTTCAAATGATCACTCTCTCCCAGCATTCTATTCTTTCTACCCTTACTTCACATATCCATGCCAATTTGTGTGTTATTTTCGTTTTATGATTACTGAGGTTCAACCACATACACTTGTATATTTAGGCTTCAAGCGGACTATAAGTAGTTTGAAAAGGGCATAAGAAAAAGTCATATAATTTCACTGTGAACTATAAATAAAACCAGTAGAAATAATTATTTTTACATTAGCAATTAACCTTAAGGATTAGAAAGTATGATTTTGAAAATTTAATAATGTCACACTGGAAAAATGGCAAGCCCTTAAAAGTATAAATTTATCTCTAAAAAGCTAAACTGCTCGAAACAAGCCCACTCATGAGAATACTGGCTAAATGGGCTGTCTTCCAACTCCTATGACTTGTCTGAGAGTGGAGAACAACCACTCCTGCACAGAAGTGCAGATAGAGGTGGTTTGCTCTTCGTCTTTACTCAGGCGCCCTCTACTGACAGCAAAGCAAAAGAGACTACGGAAATACACTCGCAAATTTCATCAGTACAGGAAAAGAATTTATTTTTTAAATACTTCAAAATCAATATTTTAGATAAAACCACATTAAAAACGAACTTTACTACAGAACCAAGAAAAAATAAACATCTGTGAACTGACAATTCAAGTTAACACTCAAATCTTACATGTGGCAAATGCTATATTTCAATATACTACTTTACCATCGATGCTAATCCTTAGATGCAAGAAGGATTAAAGATCTTAAATCCATTTTAAATAATTTCTCTGTAGGGGAATGTTTACCTGGATCTGTTCTGGCGTCCATTGGTCTAGGTTGACTGACTTGACCCTGGATATATGAACCCCAAGATTCCTATGGATGCCAGCACATCTGATGCAAATAAACACACCAATATTCCAGGAAGCCCATCGAGGACCTGATTACAGAGAAGAAACAAAGAAAAGCTAGCATTAAAAACTAAAAAAATATCATAACAGCATATAAGAAGCATTCTGGTTCCTCATACAATCGTAACGAAAGGTTATAGAATTCACGGACTCAAATTTTCAAAGGGCAAAGCAGCAGCTAGTCTAGTCCAGTTCTAGATGAATAAACCCTTCCATCAACAATATGCTCGCACACACACAAAACACATACACACGTGCTTACACGTTTCTCAATTTATGCGTATGTTTAGTTTAAACAATATGACATGTCTATGTACATACAGACATTCACACATACACAACACACCCTTTAGCAACATTTTAAACAGTAGGTCACAACTCATTAATTTAATCTCAACCAAAATTTATTTTTAGAAGGAAAATGGTATAAGTACATCAGACGAAGAGTAAATATAACTTTGCTAAAACTTTTAAAAAATCAGTAATATACATATATATGTACAGACAAACATACACACAAAAATCAGGTCGCATTATAAAATGCTGTTTCTCTGGATCAGAGTCAAGCAAGGCTGAAAAACACTACAAAGAAATTCATACATATACTCAAGAAGCTGTGTAACCAGAATATTTATATATTTATAGTAGCATGATTTCTAAAAAGACTAACAACTCAAATGCTCACCAGTACAATTATCTCCATACCACAGAAAATTATACAACAATGGAAATAAATAGACTGCACATATCAACCTGGCTAAATGGCACATTTGTAATCAATATTAGCACAAGGTGATATATATAAAGGCTTCCCTGGTGGCTCAGATGGTAAAGAATCTGCCGGCAACGCAGGAAACCCAGGTTTGATCCCTGGGTCGGGAAGACCCCTGGAGAAGGGGATACGCACTCCAACATTCTTCAGGGGCAAGCAGACAAGGCTGTGGGCAGGCAGGCAGGTCTCACAGAGGGGGCCAAGTTTGAAATGAAGCTTAAACGCTGGCCAGGAGCCCCTGACACAGTACACCAAGACACATCTCAGCAAAGGCTGAGTAAGGTGAGGGTGGTCAGGGAGTCTGGCAGAGCAGAAGGGCGGGGCATTAAAGAACTGGGGGACCTTTCAGGAGCTGACAGAGGAGCCACATAATAAAGGCCTCACACGGCAACTGAGGGGCCAACCCTGGCCCCCACAGAGAAGACCTCAGTCCTCGTCCAAGAGCGCCTGGCCTTTCCTGCTTTTGCACATGTTGCCCCCTCTGCTCCTAATGCTTCCTGCAGGCCATGAGGTGCCAGGCTCGTTCCGTCACAAGCCGCCTGCTCTGGGCGACTTTGGTGACCCCTCCAGCCACAGCTGCCTCCCCCCGCTACTCTCCATCACTCATAACAGGACAGTCTCCTCTGAAGTCTATGTAAAAATCTAAGGTAAACAAAAAGACAAATACAGGCAAACACAAATAGATGAACAGCTGGAGGGTCTAATTATTTCAGCAGCTAAGTTTCAAAACAAAAAAAGTTAAAAAACTGCAGCGTCAGTTTCAGATCAGTGTCTCTCAAACTCTAAGGCACATGCATGTACTGGGGGACACGATGAAATCGAATGGTTCTGGACAGTGCCTGAGACTCTGCAACCTGACAAGCAACCCGAGACACCAGTGCTGCCATTCACAGGCCACAGGGACAATAGCAAGACTCCAGACTACTTTTTGTATAAAGTGTCTCATAGATAAAAGTCCTTTTTCTGGCTGAGAGCATATATCTGCATTTGCTCATATGTGTTCTGTCCTTTCCCTCTTCCCATTCTATGTTTTTTCTTGTTTCTTTTCATGTGCTTTTGTTACCAAATTGAAATAGCTATAGTTATTTTTACTGCTTTCTTTTCCTTTAACCTTTATGCTATAATTGTTTTAGTATATAATTATGTTATATTTATTATATAAATTATATATTTAATATATATTATATATGATTTATATATAACTTAATTATATATTTATTTCTATAATATAGTATATATATTACATAAATTTATATATTATATAATATATATTATATATTTATATATTTATAATTATAACTATATTTATATTTAAATACAATTATATAATACATATTTATATATAGATATGTATTATATATTATCTATATTGTATATTGATATTAATATATACTATATTGATATTATATAACATAACAATATATAATGTATATTATTTAATATATACTTAAATTATAAATAAGTATATAAATTAATATATTTAATATATATTTGATATATTGAATATATTTAATTATTTTACATTTTATATTTTATAATTTTATATTTTAAATTGTATATTTAATATACATTAAATATATGTTAATATATTTACTATATATTCAATATATATTAAAATTATTTATAAATATATTTAATATATAATGTATTAATGTTAACATATACCATAAGATATAATATTTTATATAATAGATTGTATTATGTATTATTTATTTATATATTATATGTAAATATAATTATATTTATTATTATAATTATATACCCATTTTAATACAATTATAATTATTAATATATTATATAATATAATTCTGATATACAGTCACAATTTTATATTTGCTAACTTCCTCAAAGTTTTGTGTATATTTGCATTTCCATTTCAGGTAGAAGAGTTCACTCCAACATCTCTTATAAGGCAGGTCTACTGGTCATAAACTCCCTCAGCTTTTCCCTGTCTGGGAAAGCCTTTATTTCTCCTTCATATTTGAAGGGCAACTTTCCTGGGTACAGTAGTCCTGACTGACAGTTTTTCTCCTTCAGTTTTCTGAGAATGTCATTCCACTCTCCTGGCCTACAGATTTTCTGTTTGAACAAACTCCAGGAGATAGTGAAGGACAGGGAAGCCTGGCGTGCTGCAGTCCATGGGATCGCAAAAGAGTTAGACACGACTGAGCAACGCTGGAACAAATGAGGGTTCCTTTGCAGGCAATCATCCTTTCTTCTTTAGCTGCTTTAAAAGTCTTTCTTTGAGACATAGAGATGACTAACAAACACATGAAAAGATGCTCAACACTGCTCATTATTAGAGAAATAACTAATCATACCATGAGATACCACTTCACATCAGTCAGAATGGTCATCATCAAAAAGTCTACAAACAATAAATGCTGCAAAGGGTGTGGAGAAAAGGGAACCCTCCTACACTGCTGGTGGGAATGTAAAATTGGTACAACCATTATAAAGAGCAGCATGGAGGTTCCTTAAGAAACTAAAAATAGAACTACCATATGACCCAGCAATCCCACTCCTGGGCATATCCAAAGAAAACAATAATTTAAAAAGATACCCCGATGTTCACTGCAGCACTATTTACAACAGCTGGAGAAGGAGGCAACCTAAATATCCATCAACAGAGGAATGGATAAAAAAGATGTGTTACATATATACAGTGGAATATTACTTAGCCATAAAAAGAATGAAATAATGTCATTTGCAGCAACATGGATGGACCTACAGAAATCAGAGAAAGACATATATCATATGATATCACTTTTGCAGAATGTAAAAAAAATGATACAAATGAACTTATTTACAAAACAAAGTAGAGTCACGGATATAGAAAACAAACTTATGGTTATGGGCGGGGGTGGCAACTTGACATATACACATTACTATATATAAAACAGATAAAGAAGGACCTACTATATAGTATAGGGAACACTGATCATTACTCTTTAATGACCTACACAGGGAAAGAATCTAAAAAAGAGTGGATATATGTATTGGTCAGATGGCATCACCAAATCAATGGACATGAGCAAACTCCAGGAGATAGTGAAGGACAGGGAAGTCTGGTGTGCTACAGCCCATGGGGTCGCAAAGAGCCAGATACAACTTAGTGACTGTAACTGACTCATTTTACTGTACCTGAAACTAATACAACACTGCAAATTAACTATATTCCAAGAAAAATTTTAAAAAAAGAAAAGCAGTGAAAATCCAGAAAAGGACTGCATTTAAAAAAAAAAAAAAAAGATAGTCAACGTGTCAAAACTTTCCGAGAAGTCAAGAAGAATCGGGGTAGGGCAGATGTGTTAACTGAGAAGGCACAGGTAACTTCAGGGCTGGAAGGCAGGGAAAGAGAAAGAATTAGTTCCTTCTTAATTCCATTACCAGGTTGTGGGGAGGGAGGGCATTTACCCATTTTGAATTCTATTACCCTGTTAAACCCTTTCTCCCTTTCAGTCCCCAACTCCACATCTTTAACATATCTACAATCTTGATCCAACTTTATTTTGCATTACTCCAACTTACTTACACATTCAGGAAGCCAATCAGTTAGGAAGAAAGCAGAAGACAGTCACTGCTTTCCCTTGAATACAACTCAGTTATCCCGTCTTGAAACTTTTCTGCACACCACCTCTCTTCCCTAGAATGTTCTGCTTGTGGACCACACAAGTCCTACCTCATCTTCAAAGCCTAACCAGAGTCCCATATTCTCCATGAAGCCTTTCCTTACGACCCCACTCCATTCTCCTTATAAATATCTATAGCCCACGACAGCTTGTCTCAGACAAGACACCACAACGGATACCTGCTGTTTCTCCACTTGTAACCAGTCACATCTACTGAAGTGAAAGGCAAGAGTTCTCATCAGGAAAGCAGTGTGTGGCCTGCATCACCTAGAGTAACCTAACAGGTCTAGATAAGCGAGCAGGCAACACAGTAAAAAAAAACCCGCTAAGTCTGATGACTTGGTCAAACACAAGTCCTTTAATACCTGAAGCAACCCATGATTTATTTAAAAGTAGAAACAAAAGCAAAACCTGTGAGGCAGATACTGTTCTTTTTAATATCCTCTTGCCATTCTTCCTTAAAAAAAAAAGAAAAGAAAAAAGCCCCTAAGTTTTAGCTACAAACAAGGCTACACTGATAGAGAATACATTTCTCAGCCTCCTCTGTAGCAAGGGTGGTCGACGGAATGTGAACTGAAACGATATGTTTTGCCATTCACCAGGGGAAAACTGGCCCAAACCGGGCCTGTGGTTGTCTGGCCTCTTCCCCTTTCCCGTGAGCTGAGCAAATGGTGAGAAGGGAAGCTGCTGCCTTGGATCCAGATATGAAAACCTCATGGTGAAGAGGACAAAACCACCAATACTAGTTCATCTGCATACTAATGTGAGGAAACAAACTTCTATCCTGCTGAAGTCAGAGTACCTGAGGGTCTTTCAGTTACAGCCTTTTCATACTGGTCACGACAGAGGATGAGGTGGTTGGATGGCCTCACCGACTCTATGGACGTGAGTCTGAGTACACTCGGGGAGTTGGTGATGGACGGGGAGGCCTGGCGCGCTGCAGTCCACGGGGTCGCAGAGAGTCCACCACGACTGAGCGACTGAACTGACTGGGAGCTGTGGCAGCTACACCCGTCATCTATCTAATTCAGTGTGCACCTTATATGTGCATGCTGGCAGCAGGGATCGGAGCATACCACAGATTTATTCCTTATTTCAGGGCCAAAATTGTCAAAGAGGTGTTTAAGAATAATAAAGTACATTTTGATCAAACCTTAGTCTTCTAGATTCAACTTAAATCACCAAATATGTGCTAAGTGTCTACTTTTACCAAGGTATTAAATGAAGGAAACAAAACACAGATTCTTCCATCAAAGAGTTTGCACTTTAGTAAGTCATTCAACAGTTCCGATGTATGTGCAAATGATGTAGGAAAAAGAAAGGGAAAAGGAAAGAGGAAAAAATGAACAAAGGCCAGGTATATTAGCACAGGCTTTGCCGAGCCAGCGGCATTTGAGGTGGTCACTGGAATAAAAGCCCAATTACAGCAGGTATGGTCTGGACAAGGTATAAAGACAAGGTACATTCTGGTAAGATGCACAGTACCCCATCCACCTTGAAGAGTTTCACCTGTGCTGTAAAGTTACGGCCAACAAATACCATACCGCAGCACCTGATTACTGCTAAGTTTCTTCATTTAACTACGGATTTAATTTTTTTCAGTTGTGATACATATACACCTAACATTTATATGACAGAAGTGACTACTAGCTTTCAAACAGATATTAAATACAGTTTTAAGAAAAGAAACTCTGTAGAAACTGGAAAAAGTGAGTTTTGTTGAATGATAAATCATTAGGTATCCAAATAATGTAAAAACATATATATTTTTTAAAAAAGAACAGGAATTTTACTGAAAATTCATTATACTTGCGTTGTGTATCTCACAGTATTTGAGAAATAAAATGAAATTGTATGCCCTTCTGAAAAGAAACTTCTCTTAAGTTTCTGATTACCATGAGAGACTAACAAACAGAAAAATGTCTTTGAATCTTTTTATAAATAAAAAATTTCTTTCAAGACTTAATCCTTCCATAAAGCCTCCTCCCATTCCCCCAACACGTTTAATAACATGTATCAGGGTGATTTACCGCTAGTTGCTTCGGCTACCTCCTCTGTGACACAGTGAGCTCTGGGCACAGGGATTCATTTCACTGATCTTGTCTGCTCTGTACCCAGCACAACGCCTGCCATAAAGCTGCAGACAGACCTTGAGTCACCTGAGTTACTGCTGCCAAACACACAAGCAAGTATGTAACAGGAAGCTAGCAGCTTACTGCATATGCAAAACATTATTCATGGTACTCCAGAAACACCGCCCGATATAATCCTAATAAATGTTGCTGTTGTTCAGTCGCTCAGTCGTGTCTGACTCTCTGCAACCCCACGCTTCCTGCACGCCAGGCTTCCCTGTCCTTCACCATCTCCCACAGCCTGCTCAAACTCAAGTCCATCAAGTCGGTGATGCCATCCAACCATCTCATCCTGTCATCCCCTTCTCCCGTGGCCTTCAATCTTTCCCAGCATCAGGGTCTTCTCCAATGAGTCGGCTCATCTCATCAGATGGCCAAAGTATTGGAGCTTCAGCTACAGCATCAGTCCTTCCAATGAATATTCAGGGTTGATTTCCTTTAGGATGGACTGGTTGGATCTCCTTGCTGCCCAAGGGACTCTCAAGAGTTTTCTTCAGCACCAGTTAGAAAGCATCAATTCTTCGGCTCACAGCCACACACGACTACTGGAAAAACCATAGTTTTGACTATACAGACCTTTGTCGGTAAAGCAATGTCTCTGCTAACACACTGTCTAGGTTTTCTTCCAAGGAGCAAGCATCTTTAAATTTCATGGCTGCAGTTATGGTCCACAGTGATTCTGGAGCCCAAGAAAATAAAGTCTGTCACTGTTTCCATTTTTTACCCATCTATTTGCCTTCAAGTGATGGGACCAGATGCCATAGGAAGTAGATAATATTCCCACACTGTATTTTGGGGACTGAGAAATGTAGAATTAAAAAAAAAAAACAAAAAACTAGCAATCAGAGAAGAGAGCTAAGACTATTCCATGATCAAATTCCAGAACACACTTGTGAATACTCTGCATCTCCTACCATGATAATTCCATCCTTCGAAACAAAATTCCTTTCCACTGGATGACTGGTTTTACTCTGCACTGTCACCGTTTGAAATGCTAAGTCATTTACTGTTGAAGCTAGTAATACAGATTTAAAGATGCAAATAATCTCTTCACCTCTCCAGAAGTATCAATCCTTCCCATATTATTATAAGTTCATTTCTTTCCTCATTATACCTAAGCTTACAGGCAGTAAGAACTGGATTTGGCTTGGTTTTATTGCTGAAGAAGGAAACTGCGCTGGACAGAGAATTTGATCAAGGGGGAGCAGAGGAGAGGCGGAGGGCAGAACCCTCTGGGCGGGGAAGGCGGCTCACACGGCAGCACGCAGCGGGCTCCTGGGGACAGGGGACAGGGCCCACAGTAAAGGGGCCCTGAGAGGACACACTCACACCAAACACAGCCAGGACCAAGCAAACAAGCACAGCGCCCTTTCTCCTCACCACCGGGAGGCCCTTCGCTCCTCACCCCAGAGCACCGACTACCTTTCGCTGCTTGCGGTAGACCAGGTTATGGGCCAGGTCTGCTTGACGACAACCTAGGACCGGCAACAGTCTATGAAGACATGTTTTCCACAGCAAATAACCAAGCTACTAACTTGCAAAACAACGAGTGTGGGGGCAGGGGGGCTGCAAATAGGCATGAGGGATCTCTCTGGAATGATGGAAGTGTCCTAAAATTTTATAGCGGTGACAGCTACAAAACTCTGCCAACACATTAAAAATCACTGAATTACATACTTAAAGTAAGTGAGCTTTACAGCATGCAAATTGTATCTCACCAAAGCTGCTTTAAATTTTTTTATACATTTCTTTAAATATGAGAATGAAATACCATTTGTTCCTTTTACTGCTTTTTCTTTACCAGAACAGAAAGCATGGCAGCCAGCAGCAGAACTAGTGAGCTGACCCTGAGAAGTGCTAGAGGATGATCTCAGGATGTGTGGAGCGGACGACGTGCAGTCCTGTCAGACACAGAAATGGGCCAAGAAGACACGCACACAGCTCCCGTTTAGATGGCTTCATGATCAAACCCAAGTGTACACAGATGCTCCGTTATTACTATTTCAACAGCGGTTATTTCAGAGGGCCAGCTTCTGGCCGGCAAACATACTCAACAGAACATTTAGTTCACTTTTTAAAAAACTATCTTTATATAATTTTTAAAGGCTACACTCCATTTACAGTTATTACAAAATGCTGGCTACATTCCCCATGTTGTGCAACACATCCTTGAAGCTCTTTTGTTTGTCCTCAGTCGCTAAGTCGTGCCCAACTCTGGGTGACCCCATGGACTGTAGCTCGCCAGGCTCCTCTGTCCTCCACTATTTCCTTGTAGTTCACCTCATACCTAATAGTTTTGACTCCAATTCCCCTTCCCCTATTGTACCTCTCCCCATTTCCACTGGGAAACCCCAGCTCATTCTCTTTACCTGTGTGTCTGCTTCTTTATTATTATATTCACTAGTGTGTTATATTTCTTAGATTCCACATATAAGTGACATTATACAGTATTTGTCTTTCTGTCAGACCTCTTTCACTTAGCATAGTACCCTCCAAATCATCCATGCTGCTGCAAGTGGCATTACTTTATTCTTTTTTCTGTCTGAGTAATGTTCCATTGTATAAATATACCACATCATCTTAATCCAATCAACTGTTACTGGGCACTCAGGTTGCTTCCACAGCTTTGCAAATGTAAATGCTGTTGCTATGACATCAGGGTTTCAAATTAGTGGGTTTTGTCTTTTTAGATATATATAACCCAAGAGTCCCTGGAGAAGGAGATGGCAACCCACTCCAGTGTTCTTACCTGGAGAATCCCATGGACAGAGGAGTCTGGCAGGCCACGGTCCACAGAGTCGCAGAGAGTTGGACACGACTAAAGTGACTAAGCATGCACAACCCAAGAGGAGAATTGCTGGGTCATACGGCAATTCTATTTTTAGTTGTTTAAGGCACTTTCATACTGTAGTCTTCCATAGTGGCTGCACCAATTTACATTCCCACCAACAGTGTGCAAGGGTTTCCTTTTCTCAACATCCTTGCCAACATTCGTTATTTGTGTTCTTTTTGATGATGACCATTCTGACAGGTGTGAGGTGATATCTCACTGTGGTTTCGATTTATGTTTCTCTGACGATTAGCAATGTTGAGCATTTTTTCATGAACCTGTTGGCCATCTGCATTTCTTCTTTAGAAAAATGTCTATTCAGTTTACTTGGGTCGTTTGTTTTTTCTGATGTTGAGCTGTATGAATTGTTTACATATGTTGGATATTAATATCTTATCGGCTGTATCATTTGCAAATATCTTCTCCCATTCTGTAGGCTGTCTTTTCATTTTGTTGATGGTTTCCTCTGCTGTGCAAAAGCTTTTAAGTTTAATTAGGTCCCATTTGTTTGTTTTTGCCTTTATTTCCTTTACTTTAGGAGAAAGATCTAAAACGTACTGCTGTGATTTATGTCAAAGAACGTTCTGCTCTAGGTTTTCCTTTTTAGTTTATTTTTTAAAATACAAAATATTTTAACATACAATGTTTTACTAGGAAGGAAATAAAATGTTTCTTTAAATATCCTTTTTTAAAAAAAAATATGAAAGTAACATTCTTTAGTATGACCTACTTGTCTACAGTTGATCTACCTCACATTTACATTTCTCTTCAAAGTGGCATCAGGAACGTTACCACATGACAGGCAGTGATAACATCTGACAGAATTTCTGCACAAGTTTCCAAAATTCAAAGAATCATTACAATGCTGATTAGAAGAAAGGTTCTGTGTGGTATTTTAATCAATCATTTCCAGGAGACTAGAATATAAAGCATTAATACATGCCAAGCAATTACAGTCACTTAAAAATGAACTCACAGCAATTTTCTATCTTAGGTAATTTATCTTTTCTCCTAAAACTTGTCTGAAATAAGACTGAGAGTAAATAGTAAAAAAAAAAAAAAAAAAAAGAGGGGGGTGTATAGTTTTATTTTTCAAAAAAATAACTGATCTTTAACACACTGCACTCATCATTGCTCAGAATCTTAATTTGGTAAGAATCTTACATAGACCCAAACCAATAACATAACAATAAACAAAGCTTTTGAAAGAAAATCTCTAGAATGAAGAAATTTTAAAACTTTTCTATTCAGAAAGATGGCACTTAAGTTGTAATATTTAAATAATTTCCTCAGAATTTTTTTAAGTCTCTTACACTCGGAATAGCAGCACATGCATTTATCCAACAAGCACCTGTTGAGTGCTGACCATCTCAAGGCACTACTGTGCAAGGCTCTGAGGAGTCAGGGGTGACCAAAACAGATGAACAGATGCCCTCGTGGAGTCTGCACTCCAGTGGAAAGCGGTGCACTGCACACCAGTATGTGAGAGGAGCAGTGTGCCAGGGGCAGCAGACACTAGAGAGAAACATAAAGGACAAGCGGGCAGGGAGGGCAGGGGTAAGGCAGGGCGCGTCGCTGCCACTCGGACCAGAGACTGGAAGGAGGCAGGGGGACAAGCCCTGCAGGCACCTGGGCACGGGATGGCAGCGAGGGGACCTCTGGCCACAGGACTGAGGAGGAGGGCGTGCTCCCCCAGCTGAAGGCCACCCTGACGCACATCTCAAAAGTGCTGAAGGCATGCCTAAGAAACGCCAAGGAGGCTTCTGTGTTTGTTTTTAACACTGTCTATGAAGGGCCACTTTTACATCCCTACATCAAATACAGTAATAAAACAGGTACTATGAAATATTTGTTACTGGTTAAAAGCAGAGACATCACTTTGCCAACAAAGGTCCATGTAATCAAGGCTATGGTTTTTCCAGGAGGCATGTATGGATGCAAGAGCTGGACCATAAAGAAGGCTGAGCACTGAAGAATTGATGTTTTTGAACTGTGGTGTTGGAGAAGACTCTTGAGAGTCCCTTGGACTGCAAGGAGATGAAACCAGTCAATCCCAAAGGAAATCAACCCTGAATATTCACTGGAAGGACTGATGCTGAAGCTGAAGCTCCAATACTTTTGGCCACCTGATGCGAAGAGCCCACTCACTGGAAAACTCTGATGCTGGGAAAGATTGAAGGTGGGAGAAGGGGACGACAGAGGATGAGATGGTTGGATGGCATCACGGAGTCAACGGACATGAGTATGAGCAAAGTCTTGGAGATAGTGAAGGGTGGGGAAACCTGGCGTGCTGCAGTCCACGGGGTCGCAAAGAGTCGGACACAACGGAGCGACTGAACAACATCAACATGGTCTCTAGGAATGAACCAAGCACAATCTGTGTGTGTGTGTGTGTGTGTGTGTGTGTGTGTCTGTGTCTTTGTCTGTGTATATTTATATCCGTGTGTGTCTGTGTCTGTGTATATTTATATCCAGAATTTTATTTCAGTGTCCAACACATGCCTAGTAAGTATGAAAGACAAGACAGAAAAAGATAAAGCTGGGTAAGAAAAATAAACAAAAGGATTCCACCAAAGAATGTTTTGGAAATGCACTGTTTTTCCATCAGGCACTGGAAGGGGTAGTTACAAGGCAAAAACAAAATTGTAATCTACCCCTTACTCTTTCCAAAATTTCAAGTCTAACTGCAGGATACAGAGCAGACAAACATACTCACAGAGGCTCATTACCTTAAGAAAGCTGGTTGTGTTTGCAAACACTCTGATTTCAACCCAAAGGTTTCTTAATTATGTGACATTTTCCTGTATTTGTATCTGTCAATCCTGACAAATGGAAAATGTATCCCTGATATTACTGGGACAATTGATGAGATCTGAGTAAGGTCTATGGGATAGGTAATAGAATTATATCAATAGTAATTTCCTGATTTTGATAATTTATGACTTTAAAAAATTCCTTGTTTTTAGAAAGTAAACACTGACGCTAAGGGTATAGGAGCATTTTGCTTATAACTTATTCTCATATAGTTCATAAAAAAAATAACATGTTTGTTTATGTAGGAAAAAAAGGAGCAAATATAGTAAAATGTTAACATTTGGAGACTAGATAAAAGATGACATAGAGTACTACATCAATAGCTGCCTTCATTTCATTATATGTTTTCACTTGTAGAAATGAATAAATGAAACAAATTTATGCATTACCACTCAACAGACAACTGTAATAAAAAAAATTTAGAAAACATTTATCCCTGTATTTATACAACTTCTCTGAACATAAGTTTCTTCTCTGAAAGTAAAAATACAACCACCTCCCATATTCAAATGATTACTACAAACACCCTTCCTGGCTCACGTCATTTACTACTGATACAGGCCATGATTTTGGCTTCAAAATCTTCAATTTCTTTAAATCATGCTATTTCAATGACTATATGATACAAAATAACCTATTTAAGGAGAAATAGCACATTAAAAGTACACATTAATTACTAGACACTTCTCAAGAAGAGAAACACAAGAAAGTCCTTTTTATAAAGGAAGAAATGTGGTGTATCTCTAACACCAATCTCTTCTCTAAGCATCAGATTCTTGATAACCAACCTGACTACCACCATGCCATGTCCAAGACAGAGTTCGCCTCTCCATGGAGCACCCCCTCCCAGGTCTGGCCCCCTGTCCCTCACACACAGCTCCTCCTGACTCCGCCAATTCAGTTGGCGGCAACACTATCCACCTGATGACTTCAGAAACAGGTCATTCTTACTCCTCTCTTTCAGCCTCCATTACCATTCAATCAAACAAAAGTTTTAATCATTTTAGCTGTTCTGTTGCTGCTGTTTTATTTATTTATTTTTTTGGCTACATTGCACAACTTGCAGGATTTTTCCCAACCAGGATTAAACTCAGGCCACAGCAGTGAAAGCCCAGAATCCAAGCCACTAAGACACCAGGGAACTCCCCATTTTAGTCACAGTTATTTTTCAAATCCTCGACTTTTAACGTCATCCCAGCTGGACCTCCGCCCCTGTTCAGGAGCTCACCAAGCACCACCCCGAGCGCTACATTGTACAACGTCCTCAGAAACAGCTTCCTAATCCCAAACACTGCCTCTCAAATTTATGAACCCAGCAAAGTTTAATTCCCCTAAACATCACCTAATAAGGCACTTCAGCTTCACCTATTTCCCTAGCCCCATCTTTTGCTAGATTCATTTCCATTAACAACAAAATATTTTTAAGATTTCTCCTAACCACTTAATTATTACATTTTGGGTTTTAGCTTCTAAGTTAAGTTACTTCTAATCTTTCTTTCAGCATAAACTCTCTGAAAACCTCAAAAAGATTTAGATACATATTCCACAGCAGATACAAAATTTAAAAACTCTCTAACTCAAAAGCCTTGTGTAAAAACAAATCATTAAGAAAAATGGATCAGAGTTATCAGAAATACAAGGTTAATCTGGGCCTATGGGCAACCTCCCTACAAGTTTAAAAGTGAAGTAAGGCTGAAAGTGTTAGTCTTTCAGTCATGTCTGACTCTCTGTGACCCCAAGGACTGTAGCCCACCAGGCTCCTCTGTCCACGGAATTCTCCAGGCAAGAATACTGGAGTGGGATGCCACTCTCTTCTCCAGGGGATCTTCCAACCCAGGGATCAAAGCGGGGTCTTCTGCATTACAGGCAAATTCTTTACCATCTGAGTCACACTAATATCCCCAGCTTATCACTAAACAAAGAAATTTAAACTGAAATGGGAGAAGACTGTGTATATTAATGTTACCTAGTAGCACTGACCAAGAAAAAGCAGAAATACTAGAAAGAGAGTTTGTGTAGAGGAGGGAGCAATAATAAAATATTCTGCTTTAGTCATTTCTCTTACAAAATCTGCTCTGTGAAAATCAGCAAATGGCAAGTCACATAGCTTCTTCTTTCCCAATAAACAACACAAATAGATGAAGGTGGTCAAAAGGCTGGAGCATTTAGGGGTAAGGTAGAAAGCACCAGGGATGTAATGTACAATGATGACGACAGCTAACAGTATGATGGGAATGCTGCTGAGGAGCAGATTGAGTTCTCATCACAAGGGAAAACAAGCACACCTCCATGCGCGTTTACGTTCATCTCTATGAGAACTCCCTGCGGCAATCACTTCTCAGTGTCTGTGAGAGAATCATCGCGCTGTACGGCTTATACTCACACAGCAGTGTAAGCCAACTGCTCCACAATAAGGCCAGGGAAAACTCAACTGTCATTCCTTGTGACTCAAAAACGTTTAATGTAAATCTTTAAGTTCAACATCCTTTTCTTATCAAAGTAATAAATCATATACTCTGTCATAGATAATTTCAAAAAATTCTAGAGAATGGCTAAAAATGGACACATTCAGAGATGAAGTTTATTCATTTTGTCAGATTAAAATCAAGCTCAAAATGTTGTGTGTTTATGTGATAAAAATGTAACAAAATCTACTAAATCTAAATTCCAGTACAACTAAATTTACTGTTATCAAAACTTAACTTATAGCAAAAGAAATTATTAATGGCAAAAGCAGCTGATAAAAGCCAACTACTGCTAAGATTACAAGGAAACCCAGAACAAGGAAAGACAAATATATCTGGTAAAATACAAACTGTTAGATTCCTAATCATCGATTTTATTCTAATATTATTCTAATTCCCAATGATTAACTCTAGAAACTATACTGAACATTCACTTCACTCAGTTGCTCAGTCGTGTCCAACTCTTTGTGACCCCATGAACTGCAGACTGCTCTGTCCATGGAATTCTCCAAGCAAAAACACTGGAAAGGGTTGCCACTCCCTTCTCCTTCTCCAGGGGATCTTCATGACCCAGGAACCAAACTCTGGTCTCCCACACTGCAAGCAGATTCTTTACTGCCTTAGCCACCAGGAAAGCCCATACTGAACACTGATCTACTGAATATAGCCTACACCTATACATTAGCAACTCAACTACTCCACTTTTTCTCTCATTCCTGAAATCTAGAATCCATTATTATTATTCATTCATGCCAAATTTCTAACAACACTCCCAACATAAAATAATTCAGAGGATGGTGTGGGCATCCTAATCTTAATTAACAGTGGGTGCCATCTGGCAGTATGACAAACTTTTCCCCTTTGTTTATTAATACAGAAGCATTAAATAAAAACAGTGTTATACAATTTTTTAAATTTTAACTATGAAAACACTTAAGTGTACAGAAAAGCAAGCAAAGGAACAGCACAGTGCTTTGGCAACCCTATCTGTGAAACGGTGCTGAAAACAGATGGTAAACAGTAATAGCTGCAGGAAACATCAAGGGAGATAATCTGCATCAAACAGTATCTGACACACAGTCAGCTCTTGATAAGTATTAATTCTTCATTAATTTATAACCCAATTAAACATGCTAGGCATTACCCTCTGAAGACTGGCCTAAAGGTTAAGATTTTTCATTTTAATTTTAAAGTAAGATCACTTGGGTCATATTAAGACAAAAACTAAAGCAATAAACCCCAACAATAAACGTTTCTTAAAAGAAATCAAAATAAGATCCACCAGCGCTGTTGCCAAAATCTTGAACTAACACCAGGCCAAGATCTGAAAAGAATCAGAATTTTGGTGCCTCTGTTTCCCTTTGGGTGTTTCTAACTGCACCATTATCCAAAACTTCTTAAATTTTCTCTGACCTTAACCAAGGGCTGCCACTCATCACCATCCAGGCCTTCATTCCTTGGTAAACGTGCCAAACTGCCACACGGCACACCACTGCAGCGGGCCCTGGGTTCACGCAGTCACTCACTGAAGGCAGCCTAACAGCTCTTCTACAGAAAGACCTGGGTTTGAATCGCCAGGACAGTAAGGCTGTGCAACTACAGACAAGTAAGACGGCCCCTCCAAACATAAGTTTCCAAAACTACTAAATAGGGCAATTTCATCTTCACCCTTTAGGGTCCCCTAAAATTACAGCACCTGGCACATGTCAACTTCAGTCCCCTTTACAGACAAGGCTGTCTTGACACTCCTTAAACATTTCAAGTGATAAAATCTTACCATCCTAGAGCCTACACCAATCACATGCAATTATATCTATTAGAAAATTCTCTCTTATACTAATATGAAAATGCCACAAGTTCAAAGGAGTAAAAGATCAGATGAGCAGAAACAGCTGGAGGCAGCTTCATGAATGTGCCATGAGTGTAACCTGAAGGGGGCCTGGGAAGATGGAGGAGACTCAGGTGAGCAGAGGAGACTCAGAAGGCTAATCATTCAGTCATTCATTCATTAACTTACTGTCATCAAAAATGTGCTGAATGCTTATTACATGCCAAAAACTTTCTAGATGGTGGGAATCCAGTAGGAAAATAGAACAGATCAAAGTCCCTTCCTTCAGAAACTGCATGTTCCAGTGGAGCAAGAGATACAAACAAGTTAGAAAATGTTCAGGATGTCAGCCTATGATAAAGCTTATGGAGGAATAAAAAACTAAGCAAGTATGGAGAACAGCAAGCACTCAGAAAAAAGACAGGATGCTATTTTCAATACAAGCGCTAGGGAACACAACACTGATGAAGTGGCATTTGAGGAGAGCCCCAAGACAAGGAGACAAGCAGATATCTGCGAAAAGCATTCCGGATGGAGAAAATAAAAAGCACAAAGGCCCTGGTGCAATTCCAACAGGATTAAAAACCACACGCAAGTATGGTGAAGGCACACAGTAGCTTTGGTCAACAGCATCTAACAAAGCACAAAGGATGAGAGCAACAGTGAAAATACAGGCTGAAGGCACTGCAGAGAGTCTGGGCTCCTCAATCTGATGTTACGCTGTTAGCAACAAGGACTCACTGAAGAGCTATGAACAGCCAGTGAAATGAATGAAATCATACCTTAAGAAGAGGCATAATGAATACTCAATTACTCATTTTGCTATTATTACCTGTTAACTACACAGGAACAAAAAATAACTTGCTTTTTCTTCATCTTCTTCAGATACCGGCTCAATTAACATCAACTTTCAACATTAAGTGAAAAAATGAATTTTAATAGTTAGTGTCTATTTCTCAGATATATATTTTACATATTAAAAAAAAAAGCCTTGATATGGGCAAAGCAGAAACTGTTGGCTAACATGATAATCAGAGTTAGCTATTAAGTTCAACAACTTTCTTGTTTTTCAAGTTCACAAATAATGGAGATGGCCGATTAAGCCCACTTAAACGTCTTTGGTATCAGTAAGAAACCAATGAAACACTGATGTATCAAGATTTCAACAAATATCACTGCGGAACATATTAGTCTTGCTTGCATTTTTAGCATGAAGAATCAATGCGAAGACTAAGCCAAATTCTGTACCCGTTTGAGAACTGCATGCTCTAATTACATACACAGATGTTTTCAACAGTACAAAATAGAATGAGATGATCTCCGAAATATGAAATATATAATAATATGCTGTAGAGTATAATCACGTTTTAATTTGACTTGAAAAAAATCTGTGATATCAGCAGTCAGCAACGTAACATCAAATTTATATCTGAGGAGCTCATCATAGGAGACTTCCTCTACACATTTGGTCAGCCTGCAGGGGACAAGCACTGTGTGGGCAGATCGCCTCTGAGGCATCACCAGTCAGCAAGGCCAGCATGGAACGGACCCTGGGGCTGCAGGGCACGTTCTGCCATCTCCTCCTGTGTTGTGCCAGTAGCTCTAAGTCTTACATGAAAACAAATGCTTTGAATAAATTCAGTACAACTATTCCCTCCAAGAAGCCTAGGGAAAGTTAAAAGTTTCAGTAAAAAGAAACTAAAGCTTTAAAAGTAATTTTCTTTCCCTGCCCCTTTTCTAAAATACTCTACTGAGTTCCATTTCTAGCCAACATGAAGGAACGGCCACTGAATTTACCCTACTGATTTTTAAAAAAAAACTTAAAAACCAGACAAACTATGTAAGACAACATTCCTGAAGAGACTGGGAGCCAAGAGATGGAAGACCAAGAGCGTCCCACCTGGGGAAAGTCCCCGCCATGCCATGGCGGATGGAAAACAAAGCCGGGAGCCGCCCGGGGGTCTCCCTATGGAGGTGATGGAGCTAGGAAGCCAGAGACCAAGGTCACTAGACTTTCCAAGGCAGAGAACAGAAGAGGAGGGATGCACACAGAGGACACCCCAGGTCTACTATTAATGCACAAATGTCAGGAAACCAGAGGGCAGAAAAAGAACATCCCAGAACTAGAGGGAACAAGGCAGAGGGAAAACCGTAAAGCTCCAAACAGGAATCGTGTCTGTGCCCATCGATCAGACCAAAGACCTCAACACTCATGGAGCATCAGACGTGGAATTCAGAAGAATGGTGCCTCATCCACTGGAAAAACTAAATCTAGAGTAAATGCTATTCTAGCTTCTCCTTAAAAAACAATAAAAGTAAGATTTGAAAGGATTGGACTATTTCCAAATAACTGAATCCAGAATCAAGAAGCAAAGTTCACAGTATCTAGCATCCAATAAAAAATTATTAGGCATGCTAAGAAGCAAGAAAATACTATCTACAAACAGGAGAAAAGTCAATCAGTTGAAACTGACCCCAAAATTACATAATGATAGGATTAGTAGGCAAAGACATTAAAAACACTATTATTACCCGTGATTTCCATACATCCAAGAAGTTACAGAAAAGAATGAACAAATTAAGCAGAGGCAAGGAATTGGATAAGGAGAGAAATATATTCATGTATGCGCGCACACACACACACACACAGCTACAGTTGCAAACTTTAATCCTTGAAATAAAAAATACACTGGAGAGAATTAAGAAGAGATTAGACAACACAGAAAAATAAAAAAAAACTAAAGAATCTGAAGATAAAGCAATAGTAACTATCCAAAATGAAACAAAAAGATTTAAAAAAATAAATAAAAGAAACACACACTATGGGCTATGCAACAGCTTCAACCGCCTAATTAACTTTTTTTTTAATATTTATTTATTTGGCTGCCTCGCGTCTTAGCTGTGGCACGATGGATCTCCACTGCACCATGTGGGATCCTCTCTTGCAGCACCAAATCGGCAGCTGTGGCTGCAGGCTGAGCCGCTCCGGGACGCCTGCGCTCTCAGCTCCCCAACCAGGGATCAAACCTGTGTCCTCTGCACTGCAAGGTGGATCCTTAACACCCAGACCACCAGGGCAGGACCCCTAGTTAAATCAGAATTCCTGAACTAAGAAAGGAAGCCAATGGGAAAAATAAAACAAGATTAAAGAAATGACTGAAGAAGTATGCTAAATTTTGTGAAAACTATAAACGTGCAGAACCAAGAACCTCAAAGAATCCCAAACACAAGAAACTTGAAAAAAAGTCACTCAAAGGTACATCATAGTATAATTGCTTAAAACTAGGAATGAATAGAAAAATCTTAAAAGCAGAGGAGGGAAAAAAATACATTATGTACAAAGAAACAAATACAATGAGGACAGATTTCTAATCTGAGACAATGCAAACTAGAAGACACTGAAACCTCTTAAAAGTACTATAAGTAAAATACTTCCCACAACTGTTTACCTGGCTAAAATATCTTTCAAAAACAAAAATGACATAAAGATTAGGACAGAAATCAGTGAAATGGAAAAGAGAAAAACAACAAAGAAAAGCAATGAAAGTGAAGATGATTATTTGAGGATATTTATAAAATTAATAAACCTGTAGAACAACTGATTAGAAATAAAACACTAGTGACCAATATCAGGAATGAGGGAGGTGATGTTATTACAGATCTTACAGATATTAGAAACAAAGGCCTATTATGAGCAACTTTATGCTATTAAGTTCACCAATTCCTTGAAAGACATAAATGAGCTCTTTCTCTAAGAAAAGATAATCTGAATAGCTCAGTATCTATCAAGGAAATTGATCAATAGTTGAAAATCTTCCAACAGCAACCACAACCACAAAAAGTCCCAAAACCAGAGAGCTTCACTAGGGAAATCTACCAAATAGTTAAAGAATGATACAAATTCTATGTAAACTCTTCAGGAAACTGGGGGAAAGGGGTGAAGGGGTACTATTTCCCAATTTGTTCTATGAAGCCAACATAACCCTGACACCAAAACCAGAGGGCATCAGAAGAAATCAAACTTGCAGATAAACACTCTGCATGAATATTTGCAAAAATTCTCAACAAAACATTAGCAATTAAAATCCTGGAATAGATGAAGAAGATAATAGATCAAGACCAAGAATAATGGGGCCCAGAAATATAAGGTTATGTTAATATGTAAAATCAATATAATTCACTATGTTAAATAAATATAAAAGAAAAAACTATTATGATCTCAGTAAGTGCAGAAAAGACATACAATAAAATCTAACATCCATTTCTGATTTTTTAAAAAACCTCAGCAAACTAGGCAAGAAGGAAATTTCCTCAACTTGACTAAAAACATCCATGAAAAATGAAAAGCTAATATCATACTTAGGGGTAAAAGTCTGAACGCTCTCACATTTAATGTAACATCATGAACGAGACAAGCAAGTCCATTCTCTCCATTTCTATTATACTGAAGGTTCTAGCTAGTGAAATAAGAAAAGGAAAACTAAGGCAACAAAATTAGAGGAAGTAAAACCTGTCTTTACTTGAGGATGACAATCATCTAGATAGGAGATCTAACAGAACCTATAAAAAGCTACTAAAACAAGTATGTGAGGTTTAGCAAGGATGTGGGATATAAGATAAATATGGGGGGGAAACTATTATATTTCTACATTCCAACAAGAATCAGAAATTGAAATTTTAGAAATATTTATTAGGTTGTGCAAAAGTAATTGAGGTTTTGCACTGTTGAACTTTGTCACTTGATATTGCAATATGTTCTTAAATAAATGTAGTTATGTTATATATCTTTTTAATGCACATTTCTTGCTTTATGTCTTTTGCTAATGACTTATTACTTGCTGCGTATTTCATATTTATTTTAGACTCAGGGAAATACTGTTAGTCAAAAAACAAATTCAAGTGATTTTCTTATTCGAGTTCAAAATGGGTTGTAAAGCAAGTACTTGCAACTTCAACGATGCATCTGGCCAGGATACAGAGCAGTGATGGTTCAAGTTTGGTAAAGGAGACAGAGCCTTGAAGACGGGCGCAGTGGCCGGCCATCGAAAGTTAACACCAACCAACTGACAAGCTTACCAAAGCTGCTTCTCTTACAACCACACAAGAAGCTGCCGAAGAACTCAATGCCTACCATCCTGTGTCAGCCAGCTTCTGGAGCAAACTGTAACGGTGCAAAGCCTCGATAAGCGGGTGCCTCACAAGCTGACCACAAACCCAAAAACATTTGTTCCGAAGTGTCCTCTTCTCTTATTCTATGCAACAACAATGAACCATTTCTCGATCAGACTGTGATAGGCGACAAAAAGTGGATTTTATACAACAACCAGTGACAACAAGCTCAGTGGTTGGACTGAGACGAAGCCCCAGAGCACTTCCCGAAGCCAAACTTGCACCAAAGAAAGGTCATGGCCACCGTATGGGGGACTGCTGCCCCTCTGATACACGGTAGCTTTCTGAATCCCAGAGAAATCATTACATCTGAGAAGTATGCTCAACAAACCAATGAGATACACTGAAAACTGTGAAGTCTGCAGCCAGCATTGGTCAACAGAATGGGCCCAATTCTCCTCCATGATGATGCGCAACACAACCAACACTTCAAAAGTTGAACAAATTGGGCTATGAAGTTTTGCCTCATCTGCATATTCATCTGACCTCCTGTCAACCACCACTTCTTCAAGCATATGGAAAAATCTTTATCTCCTACTCAGTTTTGCTGTGAACCTAAAACTATTCTAAAAAGTCTATTTTTTTAAAAGTCAACAGTAAAAGAAAATAAATTAGAAAATGAAAGACATGAACAGGTATCTCACTGAAGAGGCTACACAAGCGGCAAATAAGCACATGAAAAGCTGTTCAACATCATTAGCCATGAGGGAAACGCAAATCAGTACCAGTCACCATCACTGCACATCGAACAGAATGGCTAAGATTAAAAAAACAAAAAGCAACAACGCCATATGCTGACAAAGATGTAGAGATGCAGATCACTCATACATCGCTGGTACAAATATTACATAACACAGCCATTTTGGAAAAGTCTGCCAGTTTTGCAATGAGTCAAACATGCAATAACCATACAACTCACCACCTGCACTACTGAGCACTCACCAGAGAAGTGAAAACTGACACAAATGTACAGCGTCATCTATAAGGGTCAAAACTACAAACAGCCCAAAGGTCCTCTCAAATGTGACTGATCATACAAACTGTGGGACACACATACATAAAGCTCCACTCCTCATTAAAACACATAGTAAGCACAATTCACACTGTCACAAAGTCTTAGTTTCTCTACATACGCTCTGATTTATAGCTCTCTACGGGAAAAGATGCTATCACCTCAACTAAATGGCACACAGAAAATATGACCAGTATTTTTAACCCAACCTTAATCTTTAAAACAGACAAGACACTAGAAATGCTCAATGCTCTACACTGAGGAAACTGCACTGTAACCATTTGGTAATAAAAGTGCAGAAATTACATGGTACAAAAAAAAAACTTAATGAACTAAAATCTTACTAAACATATTCCCTCAGTTAACTGGGATTCTTCCCTGATAAACTGTTTTCATGTGAAAAGGGTATACGCCAAAGAAAGAAATTCATTGTAAATGTAAGAACAAAGACAACTTCATGAAAATGATAATCGTTGTTATTTAAAATTTAAAAATCAGAACAGCACTGTCAATTGAACTTCCTGAGATACAAAAACATTCTTTAATTAAATTAATTAAATTTAAAATTTAAAATTAATTCTTTTAATTAAATTAATTAAATTATGAAAAGTTAATCACCAGTATTGCGAACAGAGGAGGTCTATTTCTCACCCACGGCACTACAGGCCTTTGAGGCAGAATAATTCACTGTACCCGACTTCCATAAGGAGAACAGAGTCCTTCCAAACAATAAAGATGTTTGTCCCCAAATGTGAGTTTTTTCTGGCCACTGTTGATATAGGGTATTATTTCATTCAAAGAAATAAATAATAATGTGCATCAGTACATTTTCACCAGCAGAGGGCAGAGAGACGCCATAATACCACACAATGCCAATTTCAATGTCCACATGTATCGAACTCAGACACTTAGTATATTCACTTCCACAGAAGGAACAGTTTTCCTTGAAGTAAGAGTAAAAATGTGTTAAAAGAAATGTATATTTTTCAAAAATAAACAGGTCTCTCCAGAAAAGTTCCTGTCAATGTTATCAGTTAACCAAACTCCTCTAATGTGACAAAATAACCCTGGGAAATAAAATGTCAACCAAGCCTTAGTTTCAAGGCCATTTACACATGTATTAACACTATCCAATGGGTTGCAAAATAAGTTCTAAATAATTTTACTCCTAGTATAAAAGTTGTCAGAATCCATGGGAAGACAAAAGGATTTGATTCGAAAGTAAACCTAACACAAAAAACCAACAACGGACTCGGCAAAGGTGATTCTCAGGAAAGGTGCCGAGAACGGCCCAGGCGCCCGCGGACGACCTGGGCGAGGCCCACGGGGCAGCGGGTTGGGCTTCAGGCTCCCTCCGGGAGCTGGGCAAACAGCCTTCCCGCCCCAGGTCCTGTGCAGCCCCAGGGCCGAGATCACCGCCCGATCACTGCCCGCCTGAGGCCCCCGGGGCTCCCCTCCCTCCGCCCTCCTCTCTGAGTCCCCACCTCTACCCTGAGCCCGCCTGCCAGCGCCGCGGCCGCAGGAAAGGCCTCCCGGGGCAGACGGGCCCAGGGCATCAGCACCCCTGCCGACCCCCCTCCCAAGACGTCCCAGCCCCTCCCTCCCCAGACTGAGGGCGCTCCGCTCCCTGCTCGGCGCTCCCTGCTCGGCGCTCCCTGGCTCTCCCTCGCTCCCTGGCTCCGAGGCAGGCCCTCGGCTCTGTGCTGCTGCTTGCTGCTGTTCAGTCGCTAAGCTATGTCCAAACATTTGCGCCCCCACTGACGGTAGCACGCCAGGATTCCCTGTTCACCAATTCCCGGGAGTTTGCTCAAACTCATGTCCATTGAGCCAGTGATGCCCATCCAACATCTCGTCCTCTGTCATCCCCCTTCCTCCCGCCTTCAATCTTTCCCAGCATCAGCGTTCGCATCAAGTGGCCAAAGTACTGGAGCTTCAGTTTCAACATCAGTCCTTCCAATGAACACTCAGTGTTGGTTTCCTTAAGGATGGACTGGTTGGATCTCCCTGCAGTCCAAGGGACTCTGTGCTAGGGTCTGCCAATCCCCTTAGAGTGGAGGCTCCTGCAGGACAGAGCTGGGAGAGCTCCTGTCCTACGCCTGCTCTAGGAGACCAGCAGACAAAGGGTAAAAACTAGAAAGAAACGTCACTACCTTCTGTTCCTGAGCCTTCCAAAAAGTATTCTTGAGTGGAGGTAGTCCCAGGCTCTGCTCAATTTCACTGTTTACCAGACAAAACACAATTCACAAATGCTTCCTTCAAAGTCATAAAAATGACTGAATGCTAAAAAAACAAAAAGGCCTGGCATTAATTGTCAAGTCCTTACTTTGTGCAGGACACTTCACAAGCTCACTTAATCCTCACAACTCCCTGACTCAGGCATCACCATTTGACATGTAGTGACACTGAGGCTTAAAAGTTTAAACATTCCCACCACAAGGAAGAAACAGGGGAGGGGGGAGGAAAGGGAGGGAGAGAGAGAAGGAAGGAAGGAAAAGAAGAGAAAAGAAACCCCAGAAACAACGAGAGAGCTGATTTCAACGCAGAGGCCATGCTCTGAGCTACTGAACTAGGATGCCTCTCAAGGGTAAAGGCAGACCAAAAGTTAGGAAATACATAACTACATTATTTTTATTATATTTATATTAAACTTAGGAAAAGGGAATAAATATGTTCAGTTCAGTTGCTCAGTCATATCCAACGCCAGGCTTCCCTGTCCATCATCAACTCTCGGAGCTTACTCAAACCCATGTCCACTGAGTTGATGATGTCATTCAACTATCTCATCTTCTGTCATCCCCTTCTCCTGCCTTAAATCTTTCCCAAAATCAGGGTCTTTTCCAATGAGTCAGTTCTTCACATCAGGTGACCCAAGTATCGGAGCTTCAGCATCATCAGTCTTTCCAGTGAATATTCAGGATTGATTTCGTTTAGGATTGACTGGTTTGATCTCCTTGCAGTTCCAGGGACTCTCAAGAGTCTTCTCCAACACCACAGTTCAAAAGCATCAATTCTTCGGCACTCAGCTTTCTTTATAGTCCAACCCTCACATCCATACATGACCACTGGAAAAACCATAGCCTTGACTAGACAGACCTCTGCCAGCAAAGTAATGTCTCTGCTTTTTAACATGCTGTCTAGCTTGGTCATAGCTTTTCTTCCAAGGAGCAAGTGTCTTAATTTCATGGCTACAGTCTCATCTGCAGTGATTTTGGAGCCCAAGAAATGAAAGTCTGTCACTGTTTCCATTGCTTCCCCATCTATTTGCCGTGAGTGATGGGTCCATATGCCATGATCTTAGTTTTCTGAATGCTGAGTTTTAAGTCAACTTTTTCACTCTCTTTCACCTTCAAGAGGCTCTTTAGTTCCTCTTTGCCTTCTGCCATAAGGGTGGTGTCATTTGCATATCTGAGTTTATTAATATTTCTCCTGGCGATCTTGATCCCAGCTTGCGCTTCATCCAGCCCAGAATTTTGCATGATGTACTCTGCATAGAAGTTAAACAAGCAGGGTGACAATATACAGCCCTGACGCACTCCTTTCCCGATGTGGAACCTGTCTGTCGTTCCATGCCCGGGGTTCTAACTGTTGCTTCTTGACCTGCATACAGGTTTCTCAGGAAGCAGGTCAGTGGTCTGGTATTCCCATCTCTTGAAGAATTTTCCACAATTTGTTGTGATCTACATGGTTAAAGGCTTTAGCATAATCAATAAAGCAGTAGTAGATGTTTCTCTGGAATTCTCTTGCTTTTTCTATGATCCAACTGATGTTGGCAATGTGATCTTTTGTTTCTCTGCCTTTTCTAAATCCAGCTTAAACATCTGGAAGTTCACGGTTCACATACTGTTAAAGCCTGGCTTGGAGAATTTTGAGCACTATTTTGCTAGTGTGTAAGATGAATACAACTGTGCAGTACTTTGAACATTCTTTGGCATTGCCCTTCTTGGGGACTGGAATGAAAACTGGCCTTTTCCAGTCCTGTGGCCACTGCTGAGTTTTCCAAATATGCTGACATATTGAGTGTGCAGCACTTTCACAGCATCATCTTTTAGGATTTGAAATAGCTCAACTGGAATTTCATCACCTCCACTAGCTTTGTAGTGATGCTTTCCTAAAGCCCACTTGACTTTGCATTCCAGGATGTCTGGCTCTAGGTGAGTGATCACACCATCATGGTAATCTAGGTCATTAAGATCTTTTTTAAACAGTTCTGTGCATTCTTGCCACCTCTTCTTAATCTCTTCTGCCTCTGTTAGGTCCATCCCATTTCTGTCCTTTATTGTGCCTATCTTTGCATGAAAAGTTCCCTTGGTATCTCTAATTTTCTTGAAGAGATCTCTAGTCTTGCCCATTCTATTGCTTTCCTCTATTTCTTTGCCCTGATCACTGAGGAAGGCTTTCTTATCCCTCCTTGCTATTCTTTAGAACTCTGCATTCAAATGGGTATATCTTTTCTTTTCTCCTTTGCCTTTCCCTTCTCTTTTCTCAGCTATTTGTAAGGCCTCTTCAGACAACCATTTTGCATTTTTGCATTTCTTTTTCTTGGTGATGGTCTCGATCATCATCTCCTGTGCAGTGTCACGAACCTCCAGCCATAGTTCTTCAGGCACTCCATCAGATCTAATCCCTTGAATCTATTTGTAAATTCCACTGTATAATCATAAGGTTTGATTTAGGTCATACCTGAATGGTCTTGTAGTTTTCCCTACTTTCTTCAATTTCAGTCTGATTTTGGCAATAAGGAGTTCATGATCTGAGCCACAGTCAGCTCCCGCTCTTGTTTTTGCTGTCTGTATAGAGCTTCTCCATCTTTGGCTGCAAAGAATATAATCAATCTGATTTTGGTGTTGACCATCTGGTGATGTCCGTGTGTAGAGTCTTCTCTTGTGTTGTTGGAAGAGGGTGTTTGTTATGACCAGTGCATTCTCTTGGCAAAACTCTGTTAGCCTTTGCCCTGCTTCATTCTGTACTCCAAGGCCAAATCTGCCTGTTACTCCAGGTATCTTTTGACTTCCTACTTGTGCATTCCAGTCCCCTATGATGAAAAGGACATCTTTTTTGGGTATTAGTTCTAGAAGGTCTTAAAGGTCTTCACAGAACTGTTCAACTTCAGCTTCTTCAGCATTACTGGTTGGGACATAGACTTGGATTACTGTGATACTGAATGAATGGTTTGCCTTGGAAACCAACAGAGATCTTCTTGTCATTTTCGACATTGCATCCAAGTACTGCATTTCACACTGTAGACGTACAGGTCAGCAGTGGCCTGCAGCAGGGTCAGGGACTCTGAGTGCAGCAGACCTGGGTCACACAGCATGTGGCTAAACCCTCTTGCAGGAGGTCACCAATAACCCCACCATAGAGCTGCCAAGCAGACGCCCCACAAACTGCAGAACAATTATACCAAAGAAATTCTCACACTGTTAAGAAATTTCTAGGACCCACAACACATTTCCCAATCTGGGGATCTGGCAAAGGGACTGAGAACCCCCTGGGAATTTGCCTTTGGAGGCCAGTGGGATTTGATTACAGAACTTTCAAAGGACTGGGGAAACAGACCCTTGGAGGGCACAAACAAAACCTTGTGCACACCAGGACCCAGGAGAAAGGAGCAGTGACCCCACAAGAGACTGAGCCAGGCTTGCCTGTGAGTGTCCAGGAGTCTCCAGCAGAGGTGTGGGTCAGGGGTGGCCTGCGGCAGGGCTGGGGGCTCTGAGTGCAGCAGTGCTGCATGGGACCTCCTGAAGGAGGTGCCCTTACCTTCATTACCTCCACCACAGTTCGGTCTCGGGTCAAACAACAAGGAGGGAACACAGCCCCACCCACCAGCAGAAAATTGGATTAAAGATTTACTGAGCAAGGCCCCGCCCACCAGAACAAGACCCAGTTTCCCTCTCAGTCAGTCTCTCCCTTCAGGAAGTTCCATAAGCCTCTTCTCCTTCTCAGAGGACAGACAGACTGAAAACCACAATCACAGAAAACTAACCAATCTGATCACATGGATCATAGTCTTGTCTAACTCAGTGAAACTATGAGCCAAGATGTGTAGGGCCATCCAAGATGGACGGGTCATGGTGGAGAGTTCTGACAAAACGTGGTCCACTGGAGAAGGGAATGGCAAAACACTTCAGTATTCTTGCCTAGAGAACGCCATGAACAACATGAAAAGGGAAAAAGATAGGACGCTGAAAGATGAACTCCCCAGGTTAGTAAGGTGCCCACTATGCTACTGGAGATCAGTGGAGAAATAACTCCAGAAGAATGAAGGGACGGAGCCAAAGCAAAAACAATACCCAGCTGTGGATGTGACTGGTGATAGAAGCAAGGTCCATGCTGTAAAGAGCAATACTGCATAGGAACCTGGTATGTTAGGTCCAGGAATCAAGGCAAATTGGAAGTGGTCAAACAGGAGATGGCAAGAGTGAACGTCGACATTTTAGGAATCAGTAAACAAAAATGGACTGGAAAGGGTGAATTTAATTCAGATGACCATTACATCTACTACTGTGGGCAAGAATCCCTTAGAAGAATAAATATGTAAATAAACTCAAAATATCATAGACACTAAAAAACTAAGAAGATTCTTAGAGAACTAAAAAATCTACAAATACAGCATTCCCATGATGTTTTTCAAATGCTAATGTACTTTGGCAAAGAAGTTAAACTATGGTAATTATTTAAGGCTCCACTGGTCATCAGGCCAGTATAAGATAAAAGGAGAAAATGAAATGAAGCTTCATTTTAGATCCCTGCTTCATCAGACTGTCCTAAAGTTGAAGCCTCGTCAACCCCACTTCTCACTTTGTTCAGGTGATTGAGCACCATTCAGAAACTCAGCTTAAAAGCCCAGAAGTTTGAGCAAGCGTGTTACCGCTTTCCTTGATTTTATTTCACTTACTTTTGGCTGGGCTAGGTCTTCGTCGCTGCGTGCAGGCCTTCTCTGGTTGTGAAGAGTGGGGGCCTCTCCTGTTGTGAGCACAGGCCCCGGGCCCTGGGCTCAGCAGCTACGGCTCGAGGGCTCTACACCTGGGCTCAGGACCGTGGCCTAAGGGCTCAGCTGCTCTGGGCCTGTGGAATCTTCCCAGATCAGGGATCAAACTGTGTTCCCTGCATTGGCAGGGGGATTCTTATCCACTGTTCCACCAGGGAAGTCCTCTTTTGTTTACATTTTTATAAATATTCTAGTACTTTCTCTGTGCAAAATTGCTCTCAAGCAGAAAGAGATTCAATATTTACAACTACCTCCCTTTTAAACTATTCTTGACAGATTCCATGATATAACATGTGCTTTTAATACAGCTTTTAATACAACAAACAGCACTCCAAGTTTTAAAGCATGTCTGCATTACTGCTATTGCCAAATCTATGTTCAAATAAACTGGCTGAGTAAATATATAATACGCAATCATTCCTCATTCTATTAATTTTTTCTTAATATTCCGCCATTACACGGATATAGTGGTTAAGCATAAAAACCCAGAATTTATCTCCCTTCTCATTATGTACAACAGCTGAATTTAAAGAGAATGAAAAAGCTGAAAAGCTGAGCAATACCTTATGTAAACATCAAAGGTAACTAACACATTCCAGTTGTCCGGAAGACCATCTGCTACTCCAGCCTCACAAAGTAGAAACTGTGGTTCACCGTCATATCTTCTCACTATTAACAGCTTGATGCAAAGCATTTAATCTATTAATTAATCAGTTAATTAATCTCTAACAGGAGATTAGACCAGGTACCTGAAAGGACTCTTCTACCTCTAAACTTTCTATAATTTCAGTTACAAAAAAATGTAGATGAGAGACTGAAAATCTGTGCAAAGTGCTTAACTATCACTTACTCGTGGACTTTTGGAACATCTAGGGGTGAACGGTGTGGCTTGCACCAAACTGAGGAATGAATATTGCCTGGAATGACTCAACAACTGGTTGTGAGAAAAATGTGAAAATGATAGATAATCCCACTCCCAAATGAACGAGCAAATCATAAAAGACTAGTAATGACTAACAGTATATTTGACATGTTCAATTTAATGAGTGTCAAAAAACGCTGTATGAAAGTGTGATATGTTTGCACCACTTCCATTTAATGAAACTTTTCATGAACAGGATCCTCAGTGACAGGCTGGGTGCGGGCAGGGGGAGGCAAGCCGGCCCTGCCCGCCTGGCAGCCCGGCCCCACTCAAGGACACCTTCCACAGAGGAGACCCACTTTCAGCAAACGAGTGTGCGCACACAGCTCTAACAGCAAGACTCTGAAACCACGAGAGTCAGAAAGCAAACACTCACCAGTGAGGAGCCAGCTCAGTTTAAAACACTTCTAAAATTACTATAAAATACTATTAGCCAGTGTGCTGTGTAGAGAACACTCCTAAACCTCCTTCGATACCCCACTGTCCTCGCTCTCGGCCAAAGACTTCACCTAGTTGATGCTCCCACTTCAGACCCTTTCGGTCTCCCTCCGCATTAACTGCTCCACAGTCTTCCTGACTCTTCTCCTGTCCACAGCGAACCACCTCCTCCGTCGGGTATCAAATGATCCCCTCGGTCATGCGGTAAAAAAATTATCACCGACACACACCACACCTCCCTCCTGGTGAGACTGCCCCCTCTCGGCCTTGGAGAGGGAGCCCACTGCTGGCCCCACAGCCTGCTGCCTCCAGGACTAAACCACCACGGGGGGGACACGGACCCCGCGGGGCAGGGGCATCTCACCCAGGCTCCTGGATGACGACCCAAAGAAAGAGACACCACCTTCAGGAAGCCAGACAGGTCACACAGCCTGGCAGCTGCCAAGGCGCAGGCCGAGAAATCAGGGAGGAGAGTGGGGAGGGAAGGCAGCGCGTGTGAGGAGAGCCAGGCCCAGGCCCAGGGACACAGCGCGCGAAGGCAAGGCGCTAAGCCGTCAGCTGGGCTGTGCTCATTCTCCCAGGTCAGGCTGTGGGTGCGCTGCTCACGCTGAGACCAGCTGAGACAGAAGCCATGGAGACAGTACCGACGTGGTTACACCACGGCCACTCCACCCGACTTCTGGTGCGCCAGAGGACAGAGGGCTAAGAAAGCTGTATTTCTCAGATTCCTCTGCAGCTAGACTTTTGAATGAGAATGAGTTTCTACCAATTAGATGCACTCATGCAATTAATAGCTCACTTGGTAAAGACTTCACCTGCAATGCAGGAGACCTCGGTTCAATTCCTGGGTCAGGAAGATCCGCTGGAGAAGGAATAGACTACCCACTCCAGTATTCTTGGGCTTCCCTTGTGGCTCAACTGGTAACGAATCCGCCTGCAATGCAGGAGACCTGGGTTTGATCCCTGGGTTGGAAGATCCCCTAGAGAAGGGAAAAGCTACCCACTCAGTAGTCTGACCTAGAGAATCCCCTGGACTGTACAGTCCATTGTATCGCAGAGTCAGACACAACTGAGCGACTTTCACTTACGTAATCAATACTCGAAAGCCAAAGTGAGATGGAGACTACCTTCCTGCCTTTCTCACTTTTTTTCTGCAAGAAAATCAGCTGGTAGAATCTCTGGTCTCTAGTCCAGTCCTGGGTGAGAAGCACCGGTTTTCACGGATGAAGGGAAGACCCTACACTCCAGTACCAGCTTGTACATGTGGGAGGGCAGCTGCAGCTTTCTAATCCCAGGATCACAGCTAGCCTGTTGTTTTCTGACACTCAACAGCCCAAGGACAGCCTTTGGGCGTGAACCTCCCTGGCGCATCAGTTCTGCTGTGATCTGGGACTGACTTTCCTGCCCCTCCCAGGCCTTTCACAAGGACCTAATTTCCTATATTAAAGCATTTCTGCCAACACACCTAGAGCATTCTATTTGCAGTGCTGAAGCTCTACTAAAACAACCTCAAACATACAAAAATAATATGTGATTCCAGTACTCAACACCAGTGGCTTTTACAAACCTGACTAAACAAAGTTTTACATAAGCTAAAAAAAGAAAAAGAAAGACAAATATTGGGTGAGGCTTTATTTTCCATAAAAAAAAAAATCACCAAAATCACAGTGATCTTCACCAAACACTTAAGATACTGCATGAAATACTTCCAAGACCACTGAGATAAATTAGCTTTGCAGATGCTGCTTGTATCATATCATAAATAATGTCTTAAACTGGCAACATACAGCACTCTCAAGCCAAGCGTGCGTCTCCCCTTGCTCAGTTCCTTATTCACTCAACAAATATTTACGAAGCACTTATGTGCCAGGAAGTATCCTAGGCAATGAATAAGAAAGACAAAAATGCGTGACTTCATACATTCTAGAAAGGAAGACAACCATTAAACAAAATTAAGTACATACTGAATGAAGACCTAACCTAACCTAGGTGTGGAGGCCAGGCCCACATGCACACCTGGAGGAAGAACATTCCAGAGAGAGAAAAAGACACCAGGGCAGAGCCTGGTGAGTATATTCAGAGGCTGAGTGGGCAGTGTGGACTGCCATAAGCGCTTTGGTTTTTGCTCAGGCAAAAATAATGGAGGGTTTCAAGTATAGCAATGACAGGATCTAAGTACCTAACTTGACTTTTTAAATAGATCACTCTGGCAGCTGGGTTAGAACAGACCATAGAGGCAAGAATAAAGCTGGAAGACTATTTTAGCTATTGTGGGGACAACTCCAAAGTTCTGGGACTGAGCACAAGGGCGGAGCAAGATGGGGAAGACTGCTCAAAGAGCAGGCCTGGGGGGAGAAAGATGAATTAAGTTAAGACATGTTAACTTGGAGCCACTGAATGAACAGCACATGCAGTTGGATACACCAGTGTGGAGTTCTGGGGTGGGGGCTTTCTATCTGAAGACATGTGCCAGGGGGAGTCATCCACTTACAGTCAATAATTAAAGCAGGAGACTGGATGAGATTGGCAAAGGAGGAGGAAACACAGACAGAAGTGAAGAGGTTCAAGAACTGAGTCCTGTGGTAGATTCAAGAACTGGCTGTGCAAGTCTCCTACCTCTTCTGATTAAAAAAAAAAAATGCTATTTTGCTTAAATTAGTGCTAGTTCTTTTTCTATCCCCTACTATGGAAAGTCTTAAATACAGAAAGCCCTGGGTCAGGATTCATTACTGCCTTCAGTCCAGTTCAGTTCCATCGCTCAGTCGTGTCCGACTTTTTGCGACCCCGTGAATTGCAGCACGCCAGGCCTCCCTGTCCATCACCAGCTCCCGGAGTTTACTCAAACTCATGCCCATCGAGTCGGTGATGCCATCCAGCCAGCTCATCCTCTGTCGTCCCCTTCTCCTCCTGCCCCCAATCCCTCCCAGCATCAGGGTCTTTTCCAATGAGTCAACTCTTCGCATCAAGTGGCCAAAGTATTGGAGTTTCAGCTTCAGCATCAGTCCTTCCAATGAACACCCAGGACTGATCTCCTTTAGGATGGACTGGCTGGATCTCCTTGCAGTCCAAGGGACTCCTTACACAACTTCAATCTGTACGACAATCAGCAGCTGTGCCTAACACACCACAGGTGCTTAGAAAACACATGTGACATGAACACTTCTTCAGGTACCCTTGGATAAAACACAACTTAGGAAGCAGTATTAGAGGTTCTGGTGCACTTTCACGGTTTGCTGCAGTTCTTTTCACTATATTCTTAAAAAAAAAAAAAGGATGAGGAAGAAGTAAAATTAGTACCACACTCATTACTACCTCTTCAGATGCTTTATTAACAACTGCTAGTCAGTACTTAAACAGCTGCATGATAACCCTTTTTCTGATCCAGCATCCAAAAATGACCAGGGTCTACCATAAAGAGCCAACAGCTAATTTACTTATTCCTTAATCACTGTCTTTGTAATAATAATTTATTTGAAGTTTTTTTTTTAACTTCTTTTGTTCTCCTGGTATGTTTATACAGCCTCTAAGTATGTTCAGAACATATGATATATGTTGAAAAATATGCATTCAGTACAAGATTACATAAATGTCCAGATACATACTGTCAGTCAAGACTAGTTAACAATACAGTCTTCTAACTGAAGAGGAAAAAAATGCAGATCAAAGTAAACTAAACATTTTTTAAGTCCAGAACAATCCTCCTTATTTGCTGATAGATTGTTTACTTCTTAGATACAAAAACTAGAATTTTTTTCCTAACTTTCATTATCAAAATTTTCTAAATACAGAGAGTAGCACAGTGAATAACCACATAACCAATGCCCAGATTCAACAATTGGTAGTTTTTTGCCATATTTTTGTGTGCTGAAGTGTCTTAAAAGTAATTTCAGGCAAAAGACATCACTCCTAAAAACTTCAGAATGAAGCTTTAAAAAATATGAATTTTCCCTCCATAATCACAATTACCACACCTACCAAATTAACAGTAAGTTCTCAACGTCATCTAATGCTACCTATTTTACTTCCCACAACCATGCTTCCAAACATTTTTTTTTTTTTTTGTAAAGGACTTTTTCAAAAAAAGCATCCTCTCAAGGACCATTCAGTGTGTTCAGTTATGTCTCTGATGTGCCTTTTAACTTAGAAGAGACCCCCTCCCAACTTTTTCCCCATTAAACTTAGTAAAGAGATACTAAACCCAGACTTAACATAAAGAATAATTACACTCTCCACTTTAAATATTTCCAAGGAACACACACCAATATGAAATGTCTCTAATCAGCATAATGCTCATGTGAATTCTAAAAGTAACCTGAATATGAACATTCAAGGTCTACCATAAAGATCAGGCTTCCCAGGTGGCTCTGAGGTAAAGAACCCACCTGCCAATGTAGGAGACACAGGAGACGCAGCTTCACTCCCTGGGTGAGGAAGATCCCCCGCAGCAGGAAATGGCAACCACTCCAGTATTCTCGCCTGGAAAATTCCGTGGGCAGAAAGGAGCCTGGCGGACCACAGACCATGGGGTCACAGAGCCGGACACGACTGACGGACTTTCACCCTAAAGATTAAAGCTCAGCTGAGTGGTACGAGCCCGAAGATCTGTTTCCTAGGTGTGACTAACAGTAAGCACTGCTTGGGACTGATACTCTCCCTCTACAAAAACTCAAACTCAAAGAGCCTGATGTGATTTGCTTTATTCAATCTGAACATATAGTAACTTCAGCTGTTATATACTAATATATACACATATGTTTTACACATTCATTTAAACATACGAAGCTATTTTTACATGTTTTTCCAATTACATTTATCTCTCAGGCTATGGGCTGCAGACTATCACCATACTTCAAATATCTGGTAACAGTTTCACTATGAAATATAAGAGCTTCTATGATGTTTTTGGCCTGTTAAGGTGCCTTGTAATTTTTTCTTGATGGCTAGACATGCTGTGCTGGGTAAAAGAAACGGCTGTAAAGAGGCCTTAGTAACTGGGGAAGGGGGCATGCCATAGCCCTGGGATCAGGTTTCAGTTCTGCAGGGAGTCTCTGCCTCCGTATTGGGAACCTCACCAATACTTTCAGTCTCTGCCACCCTTCCTTCAGGGGGCAGGATGGCTAGACTAGGCAGGCGTTGGGATTTCTAGAGATAGCGAGTTAGGAATTTCTGTCGCCCAGGTCTGTGCTTAGTCACTCAGTCGTGTCTGACTCTTTGTGACCCCATGGACTGCAGCCCGCCAGGCTCCTCTGGCCAGGCAAGAATACTGGAGTGGGTTGCCATGCCCTCCTCCAGGGGATCTTCCCAACCCAGGGATGGAACCCAGGTCTCCCACATTGCAGGCGGATTCTTTACCATCTGAGCCACCAGGGAAGCCCCTTGGAGCCCTACTTCAACCCCACATCTCTGATCTCCTCCTGGTCCTGTCATCATTCAGCCTGGGGCCCAGCTCTGAGAGGCACCTCTTTTCCCCCAGGTCAGTTAAGCTATATTTAAATAGTTTATCCCCAGGGTCTACCTTAATGCAAAGAACAGAGGGCTCTGGTGTATTTCTAAATAGTCCTTCTTCTTCTTCTTCAGCCAGAAGCACTAGGAGCTTTTCTCCCACATTTACTGTGTTGAGCTTCTAGAGGTAAAACTCACAAATACATCTGACCCGCCCCATTTATTAAATCCCCCTGGAGTCCTCCAGAAATTCATCAGTTACAGTTTGGGTTTTCCCAGTCCAGTTCTGGTTCCCAGAATTGTGACGGAAGTTGTGATTCTCTATGTTCACCTATCTCTGCAATTTGGGGGAATGCAGTTTGCCCTACGACCTCATTTCTCTGACAGATCTAATAAGAACTGCTGATTATTCAGCTTGCTCAGCTTTTTCCTTCTTGTTTGGAAGGAGTGGAGACCTAAAGCTCCTTACAGTCTTGAAGCCAGACCACAATCTAGAAGTCCTCTCAACTATTTTTTGAAAACTACCAAAACATTTATTTTAGGTAAAAACCAGATTCCTGTTGCTTTCAGGCATACTTTTAACAAATCAGTTACGAACAGTCAAAATCAGGGAGACAAGAGATAAAAGCCCAAAAAACAGGCAATCACCTGATAGCCTTGTCTTATCTACGGAAGTGAAATCACTGTCTCCACTAAAAAACAAATTCCAAATAACTAATTTTCATTAATTAATGAGGGAAAACTGCGTCTGTACAAGAGTTGAGCACCATTTCACAGGGAAAAAAATATTTATTTTAAACTGTTAATATTGGGCAAAGAATAGCAGCAATAGACTAGTGACCTTTGCATATAAAAATAGTAATTTAATGAAAACAGAAAAGGAATCCATGTCACCATCAACTAAACAAATTAACGACAACCTGAAAGTGGAGATTTATTTTATTTGGTGGGGATGTTAAGGACTCTTGAGCCCAGGAGACAACATCTCAGTAGCCCTGAGAAACCTTCCGAGGATGCTACAGCCTGACTCCCTCTCCTGCCTCCTGGGAACAGTTTCTGTATATACCCAGCTATCTGGTTGTGTTTCTGTATACACAAGGCTATAGTATACACTGGTTTGAAACAAAGGGGGCAGGCAGTCTGAATATCAAAGATTACTGATAAGTAAGGAAAACCAGGTATCAAGCCAAGGAATTTAGCATTCTTCTGTGTATGGGAAGATGCAAACCTCTGGGCTCACTGAATTCATTCCTTTCATATGCACCTCAGCTACCTGGGGCCAAATACTGTTTCTTGATTGTTTATATTCCTAATTTCTTGCTCAACACTGCTGTTCAGTCGCTAAGACCTGTCCAACTGTCTGCAACTCCATGAACTGCAGCATGCCAGGCTCCCCTGTCTTTTACTATCTCCCGGAGTTTGCTTCAACTCATGTCCATTGAGTCATCCAATGATTCTATCCAGAGTCTCCTGCTTCTCTTCCTGCCCTCAATTTGTCCCAGCATCAGGGTCTTTTCTAAGAAGTCAGCTCTTTGCATCATGTGGCAGAAGTGTTGGAGCTTCAGCTTCAGCAACAATCCTTCCAATAAATATTTAGGGTTGATTTGCTTTAGGTTTGACTGGTTTGATCTCCCTGCAATCCAAGGGACTCTCAAGATCATTCTCCAGCATCACAATTGGAATGCATCAATTCTTTGGCACTCAGCCTTCTCTATGGTCCAGCTCTCACATCCCTACACGACTCCTGGAAAAACCATAGCTTTGACTACACAGATCTTTGTTGGCAAAGTAACATCTCTGCTTCTTAACATGCTCTACGTTTGTCATCTTTTTTCCAAGGAGCGAGTGTCTTTGAATTTCATGGCTGCAGTCACCATCCACAGTGATTTTGGAGCCCAAGAAAATAAAATCTGTCACTGCTTCCATTGTTTCCCCATCTATTTGCCACGAAGTGATGCCATGATCTTACTTTTTTGAATGTTGAGTTTTAAGCCACCTTTTTCACTCTCCTCTTTCACTTTCATGAAGAGGCGCTTTAGTTCTTCTTCACTTTCTGCCATAAGGGTGGTGTCATCTGTGTATCTGACATTATTGATATTTCTCCTGGCAATCTTGATTTCAGCTTGTGCTTCATCTAGCCCGGCATTTAGCATGATGTACTCTGGATAGAAATTAAATAAGCAGGGTGACAATATACAGCCTTGGCGTACTCCCTTCCACGTCCAGTTCTAACTGTTGCTTCTTGACCTGAATACAGTTTCTCAGGAAGCAGGTCAGGTGGTCTGGAATTCCCATCTCTTTCATAATTTTCCAGTTTGTTGTGATCCACACAGTCAAAGGCTTTGGCGTAGTCAATGAAGCAGAAATAGATGTTCTTCTGGAATTCTCGTGCTTCTTGCTTTTTTTCTATGATCCAACAGTTGTTGGCAATTTGATCTCTGGTTCCTCTGCCTTTTCTAAATCCAGCTTGAACATCTGGAAGTGCTTGGTTCACATAGTGTTGAAGCCTGGCTTGGAGAATTTTGACCATTACTTTGCTAGCATGTGAGATGAGTGCAACTGTGCAGTAGTTTGAACATTCTCTGGCACTGCCTTTCTTTGGAATTGGAGTGAAAATTGACCTTTTCCAGTCCTGTGGCCAGTGCTGAATTTAGTAACATTGTATAGGAGGAGTGATCAAAACCATTCCCAAGAAGAAATGCAAAAAGGCAAAATGGTTGTCTGAGGAGGCCTTACAATAGCTGAGAAAAGAAGAGAAGCAAAAGGGAAAGGAGAAAAGGAAAGATATACCCATCTGAACGCAAAGTTCCAAAGAACAGCAAGGAGAAATAAGAAAGCCTTCCTCAGTGATCAGGGCAAAGAAAGAGAGGAAAACAATAAAATGGGAAAGACAGAGATCTCTTCAAGAAAATTAGAGATACCAAGGGAACATTTCATGCAAAGATGGGCACAATAAAGGGCAGAAATGATATGGACCTAACAGAAGCAGAAGATATTAAGAAGAGGTGGCAAGCATACACAGAAGAACTATACATAAAAGATCTTTATGACCCAGATAACCACGATGGTGTGATCACTCACCTACAGCCAGACTGTCCTAAAGTGTTAAGTCACATGGGCCTTAGGAGGCATCACTACAAACAAAGCTAGTGGACGTGATGGAATTCCAGCTGAGCTATTTCAAACCCTAAAAGGTGATGCTGTGCGAGTGTTGCAGTCAATATACCAGCAAATTTAGAAAACTCAACAGTGGTCAGAGGACTGGAAAAGGTCAGTTTTTTATAGTTTTAGCTCATTTAATTTTATTATTCCTTTCAGGTACATTTTCATGCCTAGTATGAGTTAAAGGTCGAGGCACATTCTGTTGTTGTTTAAAAGACTACCCTTTCCCTACTGAATTACCTTGGCACTTCTGTTAAAAACAGCTGACCTGTATATGTAAGTCTATTTAATTATGTGCTCCATCAATCTATGTCTGTCCTTAGACCAATATCACACTGTCTTGATTACAGTAGCTTTATATTAACTGTTGAAGTCAGTTCATATAAAAAACTTAACGTTCTTTTACACAATTATTCAGATTTGGGAGTCTCCTCTGCATTTCTTTATAAATTTTAGAGTCAACTTGTCAATTTCCACCAAAAAAAGCCTTCTGAGATTCTGACTGCAATCATGGTGAATCTACAGATTTGAAGAGAACTGACATCTTAAAAAGACTGTGTCTTCTAATCCATGAACATAGTATGTCTCTCCATTTCTTTAGGTATTCTTTAATTTCTCCCAGTCTTTGGTAGTTTTCAGCATACAAGTCTTGCATATATTTTGTTACATTTATCACTACATTTTCAGATTTTATAAATTGCAAATGGTAATTTTTATTTCAACTTCCAACTATTTGTTGATGGTATATAGGGATAGTTAATTTTTCTATAGTCACCTTGATAAACTCAATTACTGGTTCTAATACTTTTTTAAAATAAATTTCTAAGGATTTTCTAAATAAATGGTCATGTTGCAACTGTTAAATTACTTGAGTGCTTCAGAGATTTTAAAAATAATTTCTGCAAAAATGTCTAACTTAAACTGTATTCACTTCACAATCCTATAGGGTTCCCTTGTAGCTCAGCTGGTAAAGAATCTGCCTGCAGTGTGGGAGACCTGGGTTCAATCCCTGAGTTGGGACGATCCTGTGAAGAAGGGAAAGGCTACCCACTCTAATATTCTGGCCTGGAGAATTCCATGGGGTCGCAAAGAGTTGGACATGACTGAGCAACTTTCACTTTCACCATCCTATGCCCTCTTAAGTATATCCCAAGCGGTACCTATTATAAAAATCTAGGTTCAATATACAACTTTTTATCACAAACCCACTTATAGTAAGCAGAACAATGACCCCAAAGACATCCAGTATCTAGATCTGTAAATATGTTAACCTTTCATGGCAAAAGAAACTTTGCAGATGGTGTTCTTTTGAATTATCTAGGTAAGCTCAACATAATCATGGTAGTGATGGAAGCAGAGAGGCAGAAAGCGAGAGATCTGAAGACAGCATCATGAAGATAGAGGAAGTGGCCAAGAAGCAAGCATCCCAGGTGACCTCTCTAAGTTGGAAAAGATTCTCCCTAGAGTCTCCAAAAGGAACACATCTGATTTTAGCTCAGTAAGACTCATTTGGAACACCAACCTCCAATATAAGATGATACATTTGTGTTGTTTTAAGTCACTAAGTTTGTGATGATTTGTAGTATCAGCAATAGGAAACTAATATACCAGTGATGATCATTTCACTTCAATAAATATACTTCTGCTAGTTTTTTGGCACCATGCACTATCACCACCCTACACCAAAAGCACCTTTCACAAGAACTGAATGAACTACTACCAAAAGTCTAGACTACACACACACACACACACACACACACACACACACGAGTTGAACGTTACCCAAGCAAAAGAAGAATGAATCGATAGACCTAGAAAATACTACACTTAGTGAAGTAAATCAGACAAGGCTAAGTATATGGTATCATTTATATGGGGAATCTAAAAACTAACACACTGAGAATATCCTGGTGGTCCAGACTCACAGATACAGAAAACAAATAAATGATTATCGAAGGTGAGGGGAGGGACAAATTAGGAGTATGGGATTAACAGACACAAACTACTCTACATAAAACAGATAAGCAACAATGATTTACTATACATCACAGGGAATTACATTCAACATCTTATAATAACCTACAAAGGAAAATAACCTGAAAACATTTATAACTGAATCATTATGCTGCACACCTGAACACATTATAAACCAACTATACTTCAGTTTTTTAAAGTCCAGAATAAATCATAATTTTTTATAAATTTTCTTACATTGAAAGATAAAGCTATCCTAAATATGATTTGTTACAGAATTTTAAAAACTCCTTCAATTATCTTTTTAAGTTTGTATTCAAGCTGATCACTTGAAATGCACTCTTTAAAAAAGATCAATGGGAAACATCTGAGGCTCTGTCATAAATCACTCTTAGAAGCAATCACTTGGATCTCATAAAATGAAGACCAAAGTTGTCGTGGAGCAGGGAGTGGAAAGAATGGAGGTTTACTACCAAGATTATAATTATCTCCTCTTTGGACCCTCAAAGTCCTTACATTTACCACTCGAAATGCATGTGAACATGAAATTAGCACATATTTCCAATAAGTGGAATTACTTCCTCATGTAAGCTCTTATTTTAAGCAAAATACTTTCAAAAAGTCATTTCTTTATGATATTACAGGTAAATGTCATTCACAGTTAACAAAACTCCATGTAACATCTTAGGCAAAAACTACTGACAATGATAAATGTATATGGCTAACTGAAAATGCACCTACAAGTCTCTTCTTTAAAATGATGAGTAAAAGCATATCTTGGCTTTTGACTGGAAGAGGTGGTGACTTCTTTGATTTTACTCTACTCCAAGAAAGCAGTAAAATGAAAAGGTTTCATATAAAAGGACTTCTCAACCAGTAAAGAATATTCCTGTTAGCTACATGATATTCCGAAGCTAATTAAAAATAGTAACAGGTAAATTTGCTCAGCAAGACCTAAGTCATCAGTGCAAAGTCTTTAAAAAGTAATAAAGGTCTGATCATGATTCAAAGTTCAATAAGACCCCCAAATATTTTATACCCTCAGTAATAATAATAGACCCTCAATAACAGAAGTTTTTTAATTAACAATAACAGTAAATACTAGCACAGAAGTAACAAGAGGCAGGGAATTCAGGAAGCAACACAGACCATGAGGGAGCTGAAATAAATCTTTGCAGTAAGGCTCAACAAGGACAGGGACAACTGGTCACCAAGCAAGTTAGAAGCAAAGCTTAGACTCACACCTGGCTTTACTAACTTACCCCAGGACACTGCTTTCCAATTCTACTGTGCTAATTCTATGGTACAAGGAGATAATCAGTACCTGACCTAAGGGTGTAACTGCAGAAACAGAAAACAAAGAAGTTACATGGAAGACCCCCTTCCAAACAAAAACACTAAAGGACTTCTCTATTGATTCGATCAATTCATAGAATAAAGTTTAGTGATCAGAAAAAAAAATTCTGTTTCGTTGAAATTGGTATTTTGAAGTTAGGCTGGTTATGCTATTAAATGCAAAGAGATAAAGTAAAACAAAGGCTCTGTCCGCACTTGAATACATTTAGCAATAACCTCTCTGACAAAGACCTTACGTTTGGTGGTGGTGGTGGTGGTGGTGCTTTAGTTGCTAAATTGTATTCATTGGCTCTTTGCAAACCCATGGACTGAAGCCCTCTCCTCTGTCCATGGAACTTCCCAGGCTACTGGAGTGGGTTGCCATCCCCTTCTCCAGGGGATCTTCCCAGCCCAGGAATTGAACCAGAGTCTCCTGCTCTGCAGGCAGATTCTTTATCAACTGAGCCACCAGGGAAGCCCTTATGTCAGCTTGAAGGTGATAATCTCTTCCTGCAAAATAATCTCTTCTATCACAAATTTCAACTACAAAAGCATATGTTTTCTTTCAAGCATGTAACATGCAGCTAGCAACACACACTCTGGAGCTAGGTCTCCTGGGTTCAAAATCTTGACTCTATGGTCCAGATTCCCAACTCCATCTCATCCAGTAAAGCTGGAAATTTCCTCTAATGCTTATATCTGCTCCTCTGGCTGATACCCCTAGGCTGGGTTCTAGAGCTAGCTGAGATATGCTGAGACGCTGACGTGGTCTGCCGATATTGTCGTTGTTTAGATGCTAAGCTGTGTCTGACCCTCGGTGACCCCATTGACTATAGCCCACCAGGTTCCCCTGTCCATGGGATTTCCCAGGCAAGAACACTGGAGTGGGTTGCCTTATCCTCCTCCAGAGGAATCTTTCTGACCCAGGGAGTGAACCTGAGTCTCCTGCTTGTCAGGGGGATTCTTAACCACTGAGCCACCTGGGCAGTCGGGTCTGCCAACATACTGGAGGAAAATACACACTATCAGTAATGTCGTAAGGTCCCCAAGTCTACCCACGAGTGTGCTACTTCACTAAAAGGACTCACAAGACTCAATGTACGTGTGTACTCATGGCTACGACTTCTTACAGCAGAAGGACACCAAAGCATACTGGCAAAAGGAAAAGGTACAAAAAGCGAAGTCCGGGAGAAATCAGGCACAAGTGGGCAGAAGTCCTCTTCCGGCGGGACTGCACTCAACATACTTTTCAGTAGTGAGTTCTGACAGCGGGTGTGAAACGCTGCCAGCCAGGGAAGCTCATCAGAGATTCCGTGCCTAGGGCTTTTACCTGGGAGCTTGCCTAGCCCAAATGCAATCTCCAGACTCCCAGAAGAAAAGCAGGTGTCCAGCAGAAACCATGCTATTTGCACAATGAGTTTAGGCACAGTGACCGACATCACTTAGGGTAATGAGACCCTTCCACATCCGAGCTTCCGGATGCCAGTCAGGGGCCAACTCTGCAATCATTCCTGCTTCCAACAGACCAGCAAATCCTTTACTGTGGACCTCACCTACCTGTTCCTTGATTTATTCCCAGCTCCCAGAAAAGTGCCTGAAATATATGGTAGCCATCAAAAAAATTTTTCATGAAAAAATTCCTGGCTCTACCATTTCCTAGCTGGATAGCATTGGATAAGTTACTTAAGTTCTGTGTGCCTCAGTTTCCTCACTTGTACTACCAACCTCAAAAGATTATGTTGAGGACTAATTATATGTTAATTAATATGTGTAAAATATTTGATTACACCAGTGGCTGGCAAGAATGAAGCACTATATAATTTGTGTATATATAACCTTATTTTTTTTTGTTTGAACTTTCAACCTTACAGTTTTACCTTCTCCAAGTCACACTGAATTCTCCCAATACTAAATTTCTAATGAACCTATAATCTACACATAGATTAGAATTTAACTGATCATTGTTTCGTATCCACTGAGATCTGTAACTACTTTATGGACCACATCCTAACTTTTTTAGCACATTTGACAGTACCTGACATGATACTTAACCTTTGCAGTGCCCAGAAAATACTGACTCACCAACAAAACTATGTTTGTTAAATCAACTTTTTACAGAGGTCAGAATGTAACCCAGTCAACACTTTTGATAATAATTGCAACTTAAACAAAATGGCTTCCAAGTTTCTTTGATCTTCCTCTATTGAGAAGAGAAAAATGAGTTGATTCCATCCAGGCAAAGACTGGTAATAGCAGCAGCAGCAAGGAAAAGGCTCGAGTTCATAATGTACAGAATTACAGTGTCAATTATTTGACTTTGCCTTACAGAGAGAATGGGCTGGAGTCCATGAAGGCCAGTAAGGGCTATATACACATCTTGTACAGCAAGAATTAAGATACAAATTCACTTAAGTACTGAAATCAAGGCATGAAAGCCTATCCTTTATAGTAACTATTTTTTAATTATTGATTTATTTTTGAGGCTACAAAATGCTGATGTTTAGACACTCATTCAACATAAATGATGGATCGTTCCTAACATATTTCACTTGTTTATAAGCGATAAGTTCTTTGGATTGGATGATAAGCACTTTATAAAGCTGTGTTTGTTTCCACCGTAAGCTTACATCTATCCCCTCCCTCTCCAGCCTCCCTCCCGCTTCCCACCTCCCTACAGCCTCACAGAGCGCCGGGCTGAGCTCCCTGCGTTACACAGCAGCTCCCCACGAGCAGTCTCCTTCACAGACAGTAACGTATATATGTCGTCAGTGCTGCTCTCTCAGTCCACCCACCCTCTCCTTCTCCCCCATGCTGACAGGGCAGTTCTCTACATCTGTGTCTCTATTCTTGCCCTGGAGATAGGTTCATCAGTACCATTTGTCTAGATTCCATATACATGCATTAATATACGATATTTGTTTTTCTCTTTCTGACTCACTTTACACTGTATAACAGGCTCTAGGTGCATCCACCTCAATTCAACAGACTCAAATGTGTTCCTCTTTATGGCCGAGTAATATTCCATTGTGTATATGTACCCCAACTTCTTTATCCATTCATCTGTTGATGGATAGGTTGCTTTCATGTCCTGACTGTAAATAGTGCTACAATGAACACCAGGATATATGTATCTTTTTGAATTATGGTTTTCTGAGGGTGAACATTTCAATCTTTAAGAAAAAGAAGACAAAGACGATGAACTGGGAGAAAAAAAGCAGGGGACCACATGCAGCCTAAGTTATAACTGATGAGTCACAGAGACCTGTGGTTTCCATACCAGCTCAAACACCAGAAGTCTACATATAATCAAAAGGGGAAACCTGAGGATCCATAGAATTTGGGAACAGAGCATCAGACTGAAGTTTAACATTCTGAGAGTAATTTTAGATAGGCAGGTCTCTTCTCTGGGTGCAGCAGACCTGGGTATGGTATGAGCCCTCTTGGAGGAGGTCGCCATTAACCCCACCACAGAGCCACCAGAACGTACACAGGACTGAGAAAAGGACTCTTGGAGGCACAGACAGAAGCTTGTGCACCAGGACCCGGGAGAAGAGCAGTGACCCCACCAGAGGCCGACCCAGACTTGCCCAGGAGCGTCCAGGAGTCTCTGGCAGATGCGTGGGTCAGCGGAGGCCTGCTGCAGGGTCGGGGCACTGAGTGCAGCAGACCTCCTTTTGAAGGAGGTCACCATTATCTTCATTAACTCTACCATTATTGGCCTCAGGTCAAATAACAGGGAAGGAACACAGCCCCGCCCACCAACAGAAAATTGGATTCAAGATTTACTGAGCACGGCCCTGCCCATCAGAACAAGACCTAGATTCCCCCTCAGTCAGTCTCTCCCATCAGGAAGCCTCCATAAGCCTCTTATCCTTCTCCATCAGAGGGCAGACAGGCTGAAAACCACATTCACAGAAAACTAACCAATCTGATCACATGGACCAGAGCCACGTCTAACTCAATGAAACTATGAGCCATGCCATGTAGGGCCACCCAAGATGGACAGGTCATGGTGGAGAGTTCTGACAGAATGTGGTCCACGTGAGAAGGGAATGGCAAACCACTGCAGTATTCTTGCCTTGAGAACCCCATGAGCAGTATGAAAAGGCAAAAGGACAGGACACTGAAAGATGAACTCCTCAGGTCAGTAGGTGCCCAGTATGCTACTTCTCCAAGATGGATAAGAGTGGGGAAATAACTCCAGAAAGAATGAAGAGACAGAACCAAAGCAAAAACAACACCCAGTTGTGGATGTGACTGGTGATGGAAGTAAAGTCTGATGCCGTAAAGAGCAATAATGCATAGGAACCTGAAATGTTAGGTCCTTGAATCAACGCAAATTGGAAGTGGTCAAATAGGAGATGGCAAGAGTGAATGTCGACATTTTGGGAATCAGCGAGCTAAAATGGACTGGAACGGGTGAATTTAACTCAGATAACCAGTGTATCTACTACTGTGGGCAGGAATCCCTTAGAAGAAATGGAGTAGCCATCACAGTCAACCGAAGAGTCTGAAATGCAATACTTGAATGCAATCTCAAAAATGACATAATGATCTCTGTTCATTTCCAAGGCAAACCATTCAGTATCACAGTAATCCAGGTCTATGTCCTGACCAGTAATTGCACTCATCCCACATGCTAGCTAAGTAATGCTCAAAATTCTCCAAACCAGTATGTGAACTGTGAACTTCCAGATGTTCAAGCTGGATTTAGAAAAGGCAGAGGAACCAGAGATCAAATTGCCAACATCCGTTGGATCATCAAAAAAGCAAGAGTTCCACAAAAACATCTACTTCTGCTTTATTGACTATGCCAAGCCTTTGTGTGGATCACAACGAACTGTGGAAAATTCTTCAACAGATGGGAATACCAGATCACCTGACCTGCCTCTTGAGACACCTGTATGCAGGTCAGGAAGCAACAGTTAGAACTGGACATGGAACAACAGACTGGTTCCAAATAGGAAAAGGAGTACGTCAAGACTGTATATTGTCACCCTGCTTACTTAACCTATATGTAGAGCACATCATGAGAAACTCTGGGCTGGATGAAGCACAAGCTGGCATCAAGATTGCCGGGAGAAATATCAATAACCTCAGATATGCAGATGACACCACCTTTCTGGCAGAAAGCAAAGAAGAACGAAAGAGCCTCTTGATGAAAGTGAAAGAGGAGAGTGAAAAAGCTGGCTTAAAACTCAACATTCAGAAAACTAAGATGATGGCATCTGGTCCCATCACTTCATGGCAAGTAGATGGGGAAACAATGCAAATAGTGACAGACTTTATTTGGGGGGGCTCCAAAATCACTGCAGATGGTGACTGCCGTCATGAAATTAAAAGACGCTTGCTTCTTGGAAGAAAAGCTATGACCAACCTAGACAGCATACTAAAAAGCAGAGATATTACTTTGCCAACAAAGGTCCACCACATCAAAGCTATGGTTTTTCCAGTGGTCATGTATGGATGTGAGAGTTGGACCATAAAAAAAGCTGAGCGCCAAAGAATTGATGCTTTTGAACTGTGGTGTTGGAGAAGACTCTTGAGGGTCCCTTGGACTGCAAAGAGATCCAGCCAGTCCATCCTAAAGGAAATCAGTCCTGAATATTCACTGGAAGGACAGATGCTGAAGCTGAAACTCCAATACTCTGGCCACCTGATGTGAAGAACTGACTCAATAGAAAAGACCCTGACGCTAGGAAAGATTGAAGGCAGGAAGAGAAGGGGACGACAGAGGATGAGATGGTTGGATGCATCACCGACTCAATGGACATGAGTTTGAGTAAACTCTGGGAGTTGGTGATGGACAGAGAGGCCTGGCGTGCTGCAGTCCATGGAGTCTCAAAGAGTTGGACACAACTGAACTGAACTTAAAGAAATTATAATTACAGACTTCTGTTTCCATAAATTTATCCTACAAGTATTAACATCATTGTAAACACCAGTTCCTGAAGGTGAACTGTAGTTTTTAGTAAGAATTACTTTGACATTTCAGGGTTCCTATATAAACCTATTTTAAAGGAACAGTTAATGAAAAATGTTCACCACCCTCCGCTGCCTGTAGTGGCCTCTAGGACTGGGTCTCACAACCCCATTTCACTCTTCTAATTTGCGAAGAGGTCAGAAAGCCTCCGGCTCCCTAGACAGTAAAGGACTGTACCTAAGTTAGGTCTGCAGTGACAGGCACGTAGGTGTCACAGGCTTGCAGCTGCCGTCTGTCCACAGTCAGGACAGCCAACAGACATGTCCAACAGGCACTGACTGGCCACGGCAGCCTGGTCCTCCAATCCGCTGCAGGGAGGGATGCAGCCGCGGCAGTGGCAGGAGGCAGTAGTGTGTGGCCTTGAAATCAGAAGGCCAGGAGTGGCTCGCTGACTTCGGCTCCTCCAGCCCTTTCGACAATGTTGTAAAGGGTCTACTCCTTAACAGATATCTTATGATGGCTCCAGTGGCTCCCTTTCCTGTCCTATCCACTGACTTACAACACAGTCACATTAAGACCATTCCCGTCCTCTTACACTCTGGCCTGGACCACAGTGATAACCAAAGGACTAGGTGGCTGCCTCTCGCCACTCCAGCTCTTCCTGTGACCAGTCACCGCCAAGTCTGACCATGCTTTCAGACAGTCTACCCACAGGCCGAAACGTGTACTCTCATCCACATACCTGCCGTCTGTCCTCAGCTCTGTGCTTGCACATCCGCCCTTTCAAAGGTATTTGCTGAGCTGCATCTATCTGATGCATCTCACCTGCTGTGCCGAGGGCTGGGGCTACAAGGCAAAACAAGACAGACAAGGTCTCTTCCGTCTCAGAGCTACAACCCAATCCTTGATTTCCCAATAATTACCCAAATAATGGTTAATTACAACTGTGATGAGTGTAATAAAAAACTCAAGGTGCATCCCACACGTACAAGTGGAAGCCTAATCTAACCTAGGAAGAGCAGGGAGAATCAATTCCCTTGAAGAGACACTTAAGCAGAAACTGGAAGATAGGTAAACTGACCAGATAAAAAATTGTCAGCTTCCTGGGCAGAAGAAAAGAGCATATGCAAAGGCTCTGAGGCAGCGCTCCAGGAGCTGTGGAGACAATCAAGGGACAAAAGCTCGGCACAAGGAGAGCAGCAGTCCACAGGAAGGGGCCAGGGAGGCACTGCTCACGGGCACTAGTCCAACAGTGTGCTGAGTACACTCTGCTGAAATTATTCGTGTGCAAAAATGCAGCCCCCACCGAACAAGCTCCTTTAGGGTCTGACAACAAGTTTAGCTCTCTAACCCGATACGGTGTTTGGCGGCGTCCTCAAGTCCAGATCGTGGAGTGAAGAAATGCGAGTTTGATCTGGGTCAAGAGCCCTCTCCACACCAGGCAGTCTCTAGGGGCCAAGCATTTTCTGCTTCCAACCACCCCAAAACTTACAAGGCAAGAGATGCATTTTTCATGCTGACCTATACATGCTCAGAATGACAGCTAGTATTTACCCCAGACGAAACTTTAAACACTGAAGAGTACACTTTAAGTCAGCAAGGGGCTGACTCCTCCCTGCTCCATCAAGTGCCACCAACCAGTCACCGACAGAACTGCTTTCAAACTCCCGCGGAGAGCCCGCTGAGGCCTGAGAGAGGACGGGCGGCACCACCTGCTTGCTCGTATTCTCCGGTCGCTCAACAGACTTGCTCAGAGTAGGACCAAGAGCAGGAAACTGGCACCTATGCCATCCTTCTCTCCTTCCTCCCTTCCCAAACACCATCAGGAAGCACACACCAGTGACTCAGTAAGAAAATGTCAAAATCCAAGTGACAAACTTCTGCCAGTTGGTAAAAGGCAATAAAGCAGGGAAATCTCTAGCCCTAAATTTTAGTTCTGGTACAAAGAGCAATAGGGGAAACATACTTTTTAAGAAAGAAAATTAAGTTAACTAGAAAATAGCTTCAAAATACATGAAAAGCTTGATGCAGTTTATTAGGAGATGAAGAAAAAAAAATCAATACACATATACAGTATGGAACCACTTATAATAACTGAGCTGTAAAAATAAGACCTTTAGCATGTCTTTTAAAAGTACATTTAATTGTAAAGCAATTATCCTCCAGGGGCTTCCCTGGTGGCTCAGTGGTAAAGAATCTCCCTGCCACTGCAGGAGACATGGGTTCCATCCCACAGTTGGGAAGATCCCCTGCAGAATGAAACTGCAACCCACTCTGGTATTCTTGCCTGGGAAATCCCATGCATGGACAGAGAAGCCTGGCGGGCTACAGTCCATGGGGTCACAAAAGAAGTGGACACAACTTAGCAACAACAGCAATTAAATAATTTTATCCTCCAACTTTTAAAAAAAAGTACATTTAATCAGAATTTCACTACCTACATTTACTATGTCAATTGGCACGTGCATGCGTGCCAAGTCGTTTAAGTCATGCCTGACTCTTTGCGACCCTATGGACCATAGCCCGCTAGGTTTCTCTCTCCATGGGCTTCTCCAGACAAGAATACTGGAATGGGTTGCAAAGCCCTCCTCCAGAGGGATCTTTCTGACCCAGGAATCGAACCCAGGTCTCTTATGTCTCCCCACATTGGCAGGCTAGTTCTTTACCACTAGCGCCACATGAGAGGCCCTGTCATCTGGTATACATAATAATAAATCCAAAATCAAGAAATAAGCCAAGATTTCTACAAAGAGAGCCCCTTAGATCATACCAAAGGCTCAAAAACTTTACAAAATATATTTAATCATAGCAACTGCCTCACCATGTCAATTTTTTTCAATTATTACAACTATGAAATCAAGTTTCATTCAACCAATAAGTGGTTTGAACTATTTGCTTTTTTTTTCCCCTTGAAGGACCAAGATGAAACAATGAAATAATTTAGAAGATCACCTTAACACTATCCTAGATTCAGCAGCATCAGGAAGAAGCGCTGACCTTTCTAAATCTTGCCTGTGGCTCACGCCCTTCACACCACATCCTCCAGCTCTGGGTACTCCCTTCTGTCCCACTTCCTCCACTTCTCAAAAACAAAACCATGCACACAGGACCAAACAAAGCCAAAACAAAAAAAGACATCCATTCAATACATATCTACTGACCTCGGTGGCAATCCAACATGTGAGCAAAACTAACGCTCCCTATTCCTCAGGTCAGAAAAAGTAAAAGCTTTGTCCTAATGTGAGAAATACCTGATTATATCCTTCTCCCACCTCAAAAACCATAAACGCAAATGTCAACATGTGATAAACAATGGCTTTCTCTAAACCTATAAATTATTTTAAGAAATATTAGCGAAAATCTGATTTTACAAAGTACCTTTTGGCAGAAAGAAATCTGAACAAGAATTATTTTTGAATGGTTTCTATAGATAAAGAAAGGGAACTACTAAAACTGTTATTCAATTTCTAATGAATAGATTTGATACTTACTAGCATCTCTAACTATGTGATTGATTCATTACTCAACATGCATAAAATATAAACTCATCCACTGGCCTTTTAAAGGCCCATTTTCCAGTATTTCACTAATGCAGTGATGAGTAATAGAGCCTCAATACAGAAAGGCATTTATTCTCCAAAAACGACACACGTAATCCATATCAGGTAAACAAATACTAGCGCGATAATCCGGCGTTTGCAACTCACTGCCTGAATGGTTGGCCCCAAGTGACTTTACTATGATATTGAAAAGTGCTTCATAAACGGTCCGGTTCCAGTCCAGTCACATGACCTCCCAGTAGCCGGGGACCGTCACGGTAGTAAAAGAACCTGCCAATGGCGTGTGGCTGAGTCTTATCAAGTATCACCTGCCCACTGAGACGTGACTCATTTACACAGCGTTGAGGAAGAACAGGAAAGCTTCAGGAAAAGTCGAGGTCAAACAGTGCAGAAATCTTCAATTACCTTCCCGGGAACTGACTGAGGTTCCGGAGAACCCTCGGTCTCTCACCAGGGACACCAATTCACGAATAAGCCGGGTTTTATTTCCTAGCCGTATGAGGGGTTTGTTTTAAACGAAGAAAAAAAAACCCTCTGAAACGTGTTTCCCATGAGATTACTTATAAGACATTAAATATACATCAGTTCTCCAAAGCCGAAACATATAGGCTAAAAATAGTGTGTCTATTTCAAAGGCTGAGGCAGAAGCCCTCCAACTGAACAAACTAAAATTAGGTTCCTCTCATGTCTGGATCTGAAGAACACCCCTTCGACGTTCAAGAAGCACACAGACCAGGGTCCACATACAGACTCCCCTGGACTACCTAGTCGGAGAGAATCGAATTAAAACCTTCAGCAACAGAAAAAGCCCGGGGTCCAAGAAGACTCACGTTAACGAAACCCCTTCTCATTCGGGCCAAAATCCAGGCTGGAGCACAGTACGAACGCCCAGCCTCAAGCCCTTCCCCAGCTGCCTCGCTGAGCTCGCCCCGGGCGAGGAGCGCCGGGAGGGCCGGCGGGAGGACCACCGCGAGGACCGCCCGGGGGACCGCCGGGAGGACGGCCGGGGATGCCGCCGCGAGGACCGCCCGGAGGGCTGCCCCGAGGACCGGCGCACCGTCAGTCCGCCCGGCCGCCCAGCCCCGCAGCGCCCGGGCGGAGGACGCGGCCCGCCCGGCCGCCCCACCCGCCGCGGCACCTGCCGGGCGGCCCGCGCCGGCCCGGCGGGAGCAGGGGACCCTGGAGCCCCGGCCCGAGGGTCGCGCCGCACTACCTTTGGCCTCACAGTCGGCGCAGTACTTGTTGTCCTCCTCCCTCAGCAGCTTGGACAGGATGAGCTGGTGCTGCTCGTTCAGCTTCTGCGCCTTCTCCCGGCACGAGCGCGTCGCCATCGCGGCGGGGTGGACGCGGGCGGCAGCCGGGCGGGACGGGCGCGGGTCCGCGCAGCTGGACGCGCCGGGGGCCGCCGGGGCCGCTCGAACTCGGCCGGGAAGCGGCGGCCGAGGCGGCTGGAGCAGGAGGAGGGGCGGCGGCGGCGGCGGCGGAGGCGGCAGCGCCGACGTGTCCCGCCTCCTCGCCGGGCCGGCCCCGCACGCACCGCCGAGCCGGCGAGGGGGAGGGGCCGGAGCCAAGACTTCCGGGCGGCGCCGCCGGAAGGATCAGGCGCTTACGCGCCGCGCATGCGCCGGGCCTCCCGCAAACCCAGCCCGCTGGGCGCTTCCGCTCCAGGCCGGCGCACAGGTGGTTCCGGGAAGGTGCCGAGCCTTAGGCGCGTATGGCCTTCCGCCCTCTCTGCAGACGCGATCGTCTATGGGGACCTCGAGTCTGACCCCGTAAAGGACGATCTTTCCGTGTGCTTCTTTGCCTTTGCACCTACGGCACGACATCGGAAAGGCAGAAGTAATCGTAACTGGGCGGATTCTGTCATTCATTCAACGTTTCTTCACTGGCGCGTTAGAAACAGACACTGGCCTTGAAGCTGGAGGCCCATATGGGACCTAATAGGCAAAACTGCCTCTTCTACTGTAGGGGATGTGACATGTGTTATTGAAGGCCGACGTCGGTTGGTGGCCACTGTGCGCCTTGAGCACAGTTCTTATCACAGCTCTGAATAGTGTTGTCCGCATCCTACACATGGGGACATCCTAGCTTCCCAGGTGGCTAGGATGGTAAAGAATCTTCTTGCAATGCAAGAGGTTTGATCCCTGGGCTGGGATGATCCCCTGGAGAAGGGAAAGGCTACCCACTCCAGTCTTCTTGCCTGGAGAATTCCGTGGACAGAGGAGCCTGGTGGGCTACAGTCCATGGGGTCGCAAAGAGTCGGACGCGACTGAGCAACTAACACACTGACACACACATCCTACAGAAGAGGGCCATGTGGCCTGGAGGAGTGAGAGGATTTGGCCCCACTGCTCCATGCAGGAGCTGAGATTCAGCCCCAGAGCAGTAAGGCCTCCCTCGTGTAAGGGCGAGAAGGACTGGGGCCCAGGAACGAAGGGCCCTGGGCTGGGTCGCTTTAAGAAGAAGCTGTATCACAGTCACTTTTTTTTTCCATTTATTTTTATTAGTTGGAGGCTAATTACCTTACAATATTGTAGTGGTTTTTGTCATACTTTGACATGCATCAGCCATGGATTTACATGTATTCCCCATCCCGATCCCCCCTCCCACCTCCCTCTCCACCTGATCCCTCTGGGTCTTCCCAGTGCACCGGGCCGAGCACTTGTCTCATGCATCCAACCTGGGCTGGTGATCTGTTTCACCCTGGATAATATACAATCACTTTTAATGCAAGAAGAATAGGGAAAGAAGACATTTTCTCAGAGCCCAGAGCTTCTCAATCCAGGCCCGTGGACTTTGAACCCTGGGTGAAGGAGTCTGAATGTTTTGGCGTGATGTGGCATACTAGCAATTTCTAACATGGAACCTAAGGAATCAGAACAGATATGGCCCAGGCCTGTGGTAGGACGAATGCTAGGAAAGGTGCTGGGCAGGAATCTGTGCGTTAATCTGGCCAATTCCTAACCCAAGCCCTGCAGAAAGGTGACCCCCAACCCCAGGCTCACCTAGCCCCATTCTTGGCACAGAAGAAAATGTTTTTGGAATTAAATTGAATGGTGATTGCAGTGCAGATGTTGAGTAAATGAATAATTACAACTTAAACTTCATGACTCTTACAAATAACTAGGAGGACATTAAAGTAAGTGCTAATAAGCAGGAAAAAAGTCATGTGGGGGACAGAAGTAGGAGCCATTATCTTGAAGGCTGGCTTGATTTAGAGGGGCCAGGGTGGGAGATTCTAAGCAAGAGCAGCAGGCATAGAAACAAAGACTTCAAGTAGCTTGGAAAACAGACAGAAAGACAGGGGTGCTACTTAGGACAATGAGAGATGAGGCTGGATAAGTCAAGTGCAACAGGACTGAGGAAGGCTTGTGACACCAGACAAAGCAATCTGGCCTCGATGTAGTAGCTGATGATAGAAAACCTGTAGATTCTTCACTAGGAGAGTAAGTTCAGTTCAGTCGCTCAGTCGTGTCCGACTCTGCGACTCCATGAATGGGGAAAAAATGTAAGGGGATGTTTTGGGAAAGTTGGTCCAGCAGCAATCAGTTAACAAATATCTTTTTTTTTAGTGTCTCCCCATCCCCGCCAGAAAAAAATTCCTCCACTGCAAGGATTCAAAAAGGAAAAAACAAAAAACAGAACATAGGCTCACCACCAAGAGATCATCTACATAATGGGTTGAAGGGTCACAGCAACATCTATATTTAATGTATGCCACATGTGTACTTTTAAATGTTATAGTAACCACGTTTAAAAATAAAAAAGGAACAGGAGAAATTAATTTTAATAGTACATTTGATTTAATCCAGTGTATCCAAAATATTATCATTTCAACATGTGAATAATTTTAAAAGTTGTTAGCAAGATATTTTTACATTCTCTTTTTCATATTGTCTTCAAAATCCAGCGTATATTCTACACTTACAGCTTCTTTCACCTTGTACCAGCAGAACTTCAAGTGTTCAGTGGCCATTTGTGGCTACACAACTGAAGAGCCTGGCTGCATGCAGCTGGTCAGCCCGAAGGCATTAAGAACCTAAGTTCAAGTTGATTGTCTGTTACAGATGTAGTAAGAAGAACAGAAGAGACTGGTACCAAGAACAACTTTGTGTTCACTCATCATGTATTCAACAACTTCTGTTCAGTTCTCCAATAATCTAAAACTTACAGTCTATCCAGGATGAGAGACAAACATATTAACAGAAAAATGAAGAGACACATTGTAAAGTCTGCAGCAAATACGAAGTGCTCTGGGAGCCAAAGGAACAGAACAGCAATATAAGAACTGGAAGAACTGGGGAAGGCCTCACCAAGTACGTGATGCTTAAACTTGGTTATAAGGGATGTAGGAAGCTTTCAAGTGAATAGGGTGAGAGAGGAGCAAACAGAAAAGTTTGAAAAAAAATATGTAGACTTCTCAAAATGCATGGTCTGTGCTGGAAGCAGTGGGCCTGGGAGGGACAGGAACCAGCATGTGCATGAAGAAGATGAACAGAGGAAAGGAATCAAGATGAAGAAGAAGGACCAGGAGGTTAAGAGCTTTGTAGCCAAACTACATAGTTGGAATTTTTCCCTATGGGCATAGAGAGCCACCAGAAACCTTTACATGCAGAAAAAACCTGATTAGCTTTGTTTTCTGTAACTACAGCAGCAAGCTGGCGGAGGGGATGGAGGGAAATTTATCAGGAAAACAGATTACAGACAGCTTGTAAAAACAGTCCAGAGAAGATACATTGAGAGCCTATTTTAAGCCAGTAGCATAGGGTTTGGAAGAGACAGAATCAAATGATATTTTAAAATTAGAAACAGCAAGATTTAGCAGCTGACTGTATGCAGGGTTTGAGAGGAAGGAGGTGAGAACGACAGGGAGGTTTCCAAATCGGGAGACAGGTAAACGGTGATGCCATTAAGCCAGATCAAAATAGAAGGGACAGCACAGATTTGGGGTCGGAGGAGAAAAGGTGTTTGCTTGAGGGTGTGTTCAGTATAAGGTGTCCCCAGGTCTATTGGGACATCACATAGCTACTCCTAGAGCTTTTGTCTAGAGACAATCTGGTGCTGGTCACTGGGAGTCCTCTGCATTTAAATGGTCATAGAAGCCATAGGGTGGGTGAGATTCCCTGGAGAAAAACATGTAGATAATCCCGAAAACAAAACTCTGGGGGTTGCCAGCCAAATGAGTGGACAGAGAAAGGTGAAGTGAGGCCAGGAAGAGAACAGAGACCTTTCAAGGAGGGGTTTCTGAGAAGTAAGCATGCGTGATCAGTCGTTCAGTCATATCCAACTCCTTGAAACTTCAGGGACTAGAAGAGTGAACAATGCTAGCTGTTCTGGAAAAGTCATTTATTTTCGCTTTAGGCAACACACACAGCATGTAGTCACGGGTCCATAAGGGGCACTGTTTTCCTGTGTGACTGGCCCCTAGCCAGGAACAAGGGAAGAGGAATCTTCTGCTGAGGCGCCCCAGGGACTGTGATTGCAGTTTAGATAAAATGTTGGGGGAGAGGTGGAGGTGGTTAGAAGAAGAAGAAGATGGAGGTTGATGGGTAGGAAGCAGAGCTTACGTGAAGCATGGGTGGGAGTGGGGAGGACAGGCAGGGAGGTGTCTGAGCTGCATGGGAGAGGCCAGGTAGAGCAGCCCAGTGACCACAGCCTCCCTGGGAGCAGAGGCAGTCAGGAGTCCTTAGGGGATGGATGCTGACAGCTAAAGAAAACAGGTCTGATGGCAGCTCCCAGGGAGGAGCAGGAACTGGTACTGATGAGTCTAGGATGTCATGGTGTCTGTAGATGCTCAGGGCTGGGAGTGAGGTTGAAGGTTTGTTTCTGCGGATTCTTAGAGAGGGGAGGTCCCTTTAGGCTCTGAAATTCCATTTCCAGTTGGGGAGAAAAAGATGAGAAGCAGTTTAGAGAGTTGGAACACAACGGAGCCAGGGTTCCACAGAGGACACCATAAAAGAGGGACGGTGGGAGGGTGGGGAAGTGAGTCTGGATGGAGCGACGTAGACAAGAGAGAGCTTCAGGGTGGAGGAGCCGTGAGAACAAGGGTAAGAGTAGAAGGACTCTCTCTGCATCTTGACAACAACAACCTCAGAGGTAAATTCTACTGAACTCACTATTCATGTCAGAAAATGGCAGCCAGGATGGGCTGAGTCATGCTGAGTAACAAACAACCCCTGAGTCCTGATGACGTCAAACAGCAAGGTGATGCTATATGCGTGTGCTTTGGGTTGGCAGGGACTCTGCTCCACACAGGGACCAGATGACTCTGTCATCTTTCAGGGACAAGGCAAGATGACAACTGTCACAGGGCTTCCCTGGGGGCTCAGCAGTAAAGAATCTGCCTGCCAATGCAGAAGACACGAGTTTGATCCCTGGGTCGGGAAGATCTCCCGGAGAAGGCAATGACAACCCACTCAAGTATTCTTGCCTGGAAAACCCCATGGATAGAGGAGCCTGGCGGGCTACAGTCCATGGGGTCGCAAAGAGTCGGACACCACTGAGCGACTGAACGACAACAACAACAGCTGTCTTAAGGCTTCTCCCTAGGGACACACACCTGCTCCCAGTCTCAACCCACTGGCCAGAGCACGTGCATGACCCCTCCTAATACCAGGGGGACCGGGCAAGTCGACTATGTACCTAGAAGGACAACTGAAATTCTTGCTGCCCAGTCCAGAAACCGGGGCTCAGAGATGTGGAGTACTTTGTTGAAAGTTGTCTAGACATTTAATAGCATAACTGACATTTGTGGTGCATTTTTTGGTGTTCGGGCCCTGCTCTTTTCATAAGATGTGCTACCCCCTCAGGATGGAAAACCATATAGAACAAGTTAGATCCAGCAATGACAAAAAATAAATCAAAGCCAAGTGCGCTGAAGCCAGAGGAACATACACACACACTCAGCGATATGCAAACGCACACAAGACAAACCATCGCAAAGAGCAGAAACCCAGACTTCATTTTTGTTTTGTTTTCAGCCTTGCACCAGTTACGTTAGCATATGTGCGCTTCCTACAATCAGCTGACCTGACGTGGGGCACTCTCCACTGATGTTTAGGGCCACGTGCACTGCGGTGAGCAGAGTGTGCGAGGTCTTGCAGGGGTGTGACTTCCAGACGCTTGCCCCCCACCTGCCTCCTGAAGGGAGTTGTTTCCAAATGTGTGAGTTTGAGCAAGTGTCTCAAGAGCCCACAACATCGCACTCTTCAATATAGGGAAACATAAATTTCCAAACTCTTTCTTTAAAATTGAAGTATAGTTGATTTTCAATGTTGTGTTACTTTCGGGTGTATAGCAAAATGATTTAGTTATATGCATATTCTTCTTTAGATCCTTTTCCCTTATAGGTTATTACAAGATACTGAGTATAGTTCCCTGGGCTATACAGTAGATCCTTGTTGGTTATCTATTTTACATATGATAGTTTATTTATGTTAATCCCAAACTCTTATCCCTTCTAATTTTCTCCTTTGGTAACCAGAAGGTGGAGAAACATAACTTTTTAAGTAACTTTGAAAGAAAGGAATCTGGGGTAGGGCTAGCTAGAGAGCTTGAGATTGACAGTACACAGTTCCATATTTAAAATGGATAACCAACAAGGACCTACAATATAGCGCAGGGAACACTGCTGAATATTACATAACAACTCAGATGGGAAAAGAATTTGAAAAAGAATAGATGCACGTATAACTGAATCACTTTGCTGTCCACCTGAAACTAAAACAACATTGTTTATCAGTTATACTCTAATATGTCAATAAAATAAAAATTCTAAATATGAATTTCAAAAAAATAAAGTAAAAAGGGGGAATCTAATACACAAAAATATGTCTATTTTTGCCCTAATTCACATCTGGTCTGGATCATGTTATATTTTATTGAGTCTTTTACACTTTCCCCACTTAATAGATTTTACGGAGTTTCTGCATGCCAACTTAGAACCGGACATGAAACAATGGACGGATTCAAAACTGGGAAAGGAGTATGTTAAGGCTGTATCTTGTCACCCTGCTTATTTAACTTCTAGCAGAGTACATTATGTGAAATGCCAAGCCGGATGAATCATAAGCTGGAATCAAGATTGCTGAGAGAAATATCAACAACCTCAGATATGCAGATGACACCACCCTTATGGCAGAAAGTGAAGAGGAACTAAAGAGCCTCTTGATGAAAGTGAAATAGGAGAGTGAAAAAGCTGGCTTAAAAACTCAACATTCAGAAAACTAGTATCATGGCATCTGGTCCCATCACTTCATGGCAAATAGACGGGGAAACAATGGAAACAATGACAGACTTTATTTTTCTGGACTTCAGAATTACTGCAGGTAGTGACTGCAGCCATGAAATTAAAAGACACTTGCTCCTTGGAAGAAAAGCTATGACCAACCCAGACAGCATATTAAAAAGCAGAGACATTATTTTACCAACAAAGGTCTGTGTAGTCAAAGCTATGGTTTTTCCAGTGGCCATGTATGGATGTGAGAGTTGGACCATAAAGAAGGCTGAGTGCCAAAGAATGAATGGTTTCAAATTGTGATGTTGGAGAAGATTCTTCATTAAGAGTCCCTTGGATAGCAAGGAGATCAAACCAGTCAATCCTAAAGGAAATTAACCCTGAATATCCATTGGGAGGATTGATGCTGAAGCTGAAGCTCCAATACTTTGGCCACCTAGTGTGAAGAGCTGGTACATTGGAAAAGACCCTGATGCTGGGAAAGATTGAAGGCAGCAGGAAAAGGGGATGAGATGGTTGGATGGCATCATCGACTCAATGGACATAATTTTGAGCAAACTCGGGAGATAATGAAGGGTAAGGAAGCCTGGTGTGCTGCAGTCCATGGGGCCACAAAGAGTTGGACATGACTGAGCAACAACTTACAAAAACTTTGAGTAATCAGAAATGCATGGTCAATTTCAAGACTTAAATCAATCACAACAACAGTGAAGCTCATCTGTAGTCAGATTTTCTGCTTTCACACAGGTAGCCTGGGCAGTGATGTAATACAACTCAGGCCAGTTATTTAATGGAAGACTCAAAGATAATTGACTAAAGGCTATGTCACCTTAATTAGGAGACACAAACACAAGCCAAAGGCTGTGTGTTCTGCCGTTTTTTGAGAATACTGGGCATTTATTTATTTATTTATTTATTCATAATACTGGGCATTTATTGACTTTGTCCTCCCCAAATCCAGCCCCGCCTCTACCAGGAGAAGCACCCCAGGTTTTCCTTGGGGCAGTCACCCCCTTCGTCTGTTGAATCCAGTTATGAAGGAAGGGCTGTCACCCAAGGTCCCTGTACCTCCAGGGGCATGTGACCAAATGAGGTCATTCAGACACTGTCCTCTTGGAAGTTGAGTGTGAGAGGAGTAACCCAAAAACAGAGACAGCTGGAGATGGCTCATCCCTGTGGAGGTCTGTGCACCTGTTTGACCCTGCCCCCTGCATCCTCACACCTGTCCTTTCTGGAGACCGACTCTGTAACCTTCCTGTGGGTTCCTTGCCTGCCTCAATAAGGCTGCGAATGCATTTCTGTTTTGTTTTTATTGTTGTTGTTCAGTCACTTAGCCATGTCCGGCTCTTTGTGACCCCATGGACTGCAGCATCCCAGGCTTCTTCATCCTTCACTCTCTCCTGGACTTTGCTCAGATTCATGTCCATTGAGTCGGTGATGCTATCTAACTGCCTCATCCTCTGCTGCCCCCTTCTCCTCCTGCCTTCAATCTTTCCCAGCATCAGGGCCTTTTTCAATGAATCAGCTCTTCACATCAGGTGGCCAAAGTATTGGAGATTCAGCTTCAGCATCAGTCCTTCCAGTGAATATTCAGGGTTGATTTTCTTTAGGATTGACTGGTTTCATCTTAGATACAAAAAGTCAAACTAGAACTGATTTATATGGAGCACCAAAATTATTGATAATGAGCCGTGTACCATTTGGTGGAAATGGAGGGGCTGTGTCCTTGAAGAACTCAGCCTCTTTGCCTAGTCATCAGAGGAGCCCATTCCTCTTCTTCCAGGCCTCTGAGCTTGGTAACCTTGGTGGGATGAAACATTTTATACATGAAATTTTCTGTCGTTCTCATTCTTGACTTTTTTACCAAAATGGTTCATATTATCCCAGTGATTTTAAACTAGAAGTACCATCATTTTTTAGGACAAAGGGAAAGGAACTAGGCATAGGTTTATTTTTAATTGTCTTTAAAACATTATTTATCCTTTACCACCTTAGGATAGGCAGAGATTTCTTAGGAAATGAGAGGCATTGGCCATAAAAGAAAAAAGATCAATAATCTGAGTTTATTAAAATCTAGACGTTCTGCTCTTCAAAAGATACCATTCAGAAAGTGAAAAGGCACTGTACATGTTAAATTTATACAATGTTTAAGGTAAACTTTGCATGTCAAATTATATTTCAAAAAAGCTGACAAGGGGAAATGTAAAATATGAAACATATATATGTTTATACATAATATATACATAATATACACATATATATATATACATAAATATATACATATACATATATATTTGGTTGTGTTGAAGGGTTTGCAGGATCTTAGTTCCCCAATCAGGGATTGAACCCAGGCCCTCGACAGTGAGAGTACAAAGTCCTAAGTATTGAACCTTCAGAAAATTCCCTGAAAAATATATTTTAAAAAAGAAGATAAGGAGGCAAGCAATAGATTTGGAGAAAATATTTGTAAGGCACCATAAGTAGAACTTATTTAGAGAATATATAAGTAACTCCTGCAACCAATATTAAAAAGACAAACGACCCACTAAAAATGGCAACAGACTTGAGACACGCCAAAAAGAAGATACATGAATGACCAATAAGCCCGTGAAAACGTCTTCAACATCACTAGTCGTTATGGGAGTGTACATGAAAACCGCAGTGAGATTACCACTTACCCACCAGAATGAATAAAATTAAAAGGACTTGACAATACATTATTCATCACTGACCCTCTCAGGAGGGCCTCGAACTTACACAACCTTTCCAGCCACAACTGTTACTTTGATCTTTATCCCAAGAGTTATAAGAAGTTAGTGGAGTGCTTAAAACTCAGGAGTGACATGATCAGATTTATGTCTGAGAAATAGCCATCCCTAGCAGCAAGGCAGGGAACAGACTGGACGCAGGGAGGGCAGTCAGGCATCCTTAGTGGGGGTCTGAGTGGGATAATGAAGACTGGACTGGAGTGGTGGCTATGGAGATGGTCACAAGTGGGTGGGCTTGAGATGTGCGGAGAAGGTGAAACCAACAAGATCTAGTAATGGACAACAGAGGCAAGGAGGGAGAAGGTGAGGTCAGGGATGACCCTGAAGTTATGTTCTGGAGATTTAACATGCAACAGTGAGATTCTAGCTAACGATATTGTGTTGTCTACTTGGAATTTGCTAAGAGGATAAATCTTAAATGCTATTAGCACAAAAAGAAAGAAAGGAGGAAAGAAATTGGGACTTTGTGAGGTGGTGGATATGGTAGTTAGCTAGATTATGGAACACATTTCACAATGTATGCATACACATATATATATAGCAAATCATGTAGTTGGGCCCGTAAATATATACAATTTTAAATTATCAGTTCTATCTCAAAGCTGGGGTGAGGGGGAACCATGAGTGAGATTTCTGCCTGCATTCGTGGTAGTCACTGGGTGAACACCAAAGCGGGAGTATGTTTTAGGTAATCTTGAGCCCGAGAGCCTGTAAAATATCCAGTTGGAGGTGTCGGGCAGGAGGTGGACGTCTGAGCCAGGAGCGTGGTGGGGGAGGGCTGAGCTGCAGGTACAAACTCATGGTTCAATACGGCATTTACAAAGCTGTGGAACTGGATGAAATCACGTGATGAGGGAGAGCTGACTGAAAACAAAGAGGACCTGGATTGAGACTTAAAGATTATCAATATTCATTAACTATCAAGCGAAGCATGATTCCCTGCTGGCTCAGCAGTAAAGAATCCTCCTGCCAATGCAGCAGATGCAGGATCCATCGCTGGGTTGGAAAGATCCTCTGGAGGGAGAAACGCAGCCCACTCCAGTATCCTTGCCTAGAGAATCCCATGGACAGAGAGGCCTGGTGGGCTACAGTCCACGGGGTCGCAAAATCAGACACAGATTAGGAACGAAAGCAACAACAACAAACGTGATTATGGGGACTCCCCTGGCGGCCCCGTGGCTAAGACTCCACACTCCCAGTGCAGGAGACCTGGGTTCCACGCCTGGTCAGGAAACTAGATCCCACATGCTGCAGCTCAGAGTTCAAATGCGGCAACTCTTCCCCATGCCTCAACTGAAAGAACCCGCTGCGAAGACTGAAGATTCCACATGCCCCAGTTAAGGCCTGGCACAGCCAAATAAACAGATAAATATATATATATTTTAAATCTAAGCCTGGAGAAGGAAATGGCAACCCACTCCAGTATTCTTGCCTGGAGAATCCCCATGGACAGAGGAGCCTGGTGGGCTACATACAGTCCACAGGGTCGCAAGAGTCGGACACGACTTAGCGACTAAAACCAACCAACCAAGCATGATGAACCCACACAGGTGACCAAGAAAGAGCAGCCAGAGACATAATCTTTCATCTTACTCACCTAATTGTTTTGTGTAAGAAACCACCCCCAAATTTAGTACCTTAGAACAACCGCCACCTGACTGCTCACAAGCCCGTGGGTCAGCACCCGCCTGGTCTCAGCTGGCTGGTTCCATGGTGTCAAGTCCAGTCCCCCGAGCCCCTGTGATCATCCAGAATGCCCCGGCTTGGCCTCACTGGCTGGCCTCACTCAGGCTGACCTCACTGACCCGTCTGGTGGCCCAGCTGGGGTTGCTGTAGCCACGCACTCCAGGAAACAAACTCACTCAGAAGGACAATGCAGATAGTGGAGTGCAGCTTATTACACGGGCAGGCCCAAAGCAGAGTCTCCTGTTAGCCAAGGACCCTGGACAGTTTTTGTGAAAACCTTATATACCCTAAGTGTATGTGCCCAAATCCACTTCCCCAAATTCTCTGAAACTAGTCTGAACAAAGGAAAAGAACCCGTGATTCATATGCCTTAAGCCTAGGTAGTAACAGTGGGCAATAATCAATAGGCCTGTGGTCATACCCCAATAAGCATAATAGAATGTATGATTCTATTCAGTTATACAGACAATTAGGGTATTCTTTTAGGTTACAGAGAGCCCTGGGGCTCTTCCTTCTGGGGGCCTGGTTTTCCAGTTGGTATGTCATTTCCACAGATACTGGGCATATAGCTCAAAGTCCACAGTCCGGCCTAAGATGGAGTCCTGCTTTCAAGAGAGAGCCTGTTCGGTCTGTTTCCTCCTTCAGGGTGGCTGGGATGACTGGGCCAGTCAGGTCTCTCTCCTCACGGGTTTTCTCTGTCACACGGCAAAGGCAGAATTCCAGAGGAGCAAATCCCAATACACTAAGGTCATGCTGGCTGATACCCTATTGACCAAACCAAATTCCATGTCCAAGCTCAAGAGTCAAGGTGGGAGAAGAGGCAGGAGGAAATCTGTATCTACATGAAAGCGTGGGTGCTGGGGAAGGGTCCTGGGGGAATCAACAGGGGTCACAACCTGCCAGTGATCCCCTGCTAAGGAGCATGCCTCCAAGGATGACGACTTTCCCACCATGGCTCCAAGAGTTCTCACCGCAGTGAGTAAGCAGTAAGTTCCTGCTTACTCAGGAAACAAACCCACTCAGAAGGACGATGCAGACAGTGGAGTGCAGCCTATGGTTCTCCGCTGGTGCTTCACTCGCTGCAGCCTCTGCTGGAGGCGCCTTCTCCACGTCCCAGGCTTCTCGTCTGGCTGATTCCACCCATCTTTCAGGCTCACCCCAATTGTTCGTTTTCTTCCCTCAGCCTGTAACCCTCCTCCCATCCCCACAACAGTCCTACAGCAACAGCCACATCGAATTCTGATCTCAGTTTCCCCATGAAGCCTCCTTAGATGACTTCGGCCTTCATGGTGTTCAACCCTCAAAGGAAAGGCCTTGCAAGTGGGTTTTAGTCCTAGCCTCTAACTTGAAAAAGTAAAGAAGACACGTGTGAAAACAAGAGTTCAGGGTTGATACCAAGCAGGGCCCTCGGCACAAAGCCGTTCTGAGGCCCCGGTCCTTTAATCATAGGAAACAGCCTTCCTTCAGCCTCCAGGACCTTCCCTGACTTCCAATGGGCAGATTTGAGCAGTTGTTAATCAGCAAGGGGAGGGGATATGGAGACAAGGGAGAGACAGTAGGAAACAGTGCAGCCTAGGGGCAGGGTCCTGGTTCTCCGTCAAAGGATACACACAACATCATCTTTGAGATGTTCTGCAGATACTGAAAACACCTCCAGGTGGGGGAAGTGAACAGTTAACGAGGTATGCTGCCCAAAGCTTGTAGACCCCAGGCAGGCTGGAGCCAGAAGGTTGGTGACGCTGACTCCCACCTACCTCACCACCAGTCAGAAGAACGTCCACGAGCTGATCATGCCCTCTCTGAACTCCTCACTACCCACCTCCAGGTGGGGACACACAGTTTTGAGGGCATTAGCCCGATGTGCCCCCCTTTGTCTGGCAAAGCAATAAAGCTTTTCTTTTCTACTTCACCCAAAACTCGGTCTTGGAGATTTACTCCAGTGGCAGGGCACAGAGGCCAGCTGTGGCAGACTCAGGTTCAGTGACCCTGTCTTCTCTTGCCCTAACTTGTGAAGTTGTGTTGGGTTATGTACTTGAGTGATGCTGCTTACAATGGACACAGTCTCTAGCAGTGATTAAGAATCACCTTCCCACACAGCACTGTTGTGGGGGGGAAGTCATTGGACAAGCAAGCCACCAAACAAGTGCTTCTTGGTATGCGCTTTTTAAAATAAAAATAGATACTATCCCAATCAACCTACAATACCAATTAGTCCTGTAAGTGGTTAGTCAGCCTCAATTTAGAAAAGGCCAGCTCTTGTGGAAAACTCATGGTAACAAAAAGACAAAAATAAGATTACTCCACAAGCTATTTTCACATAGCCTCCTAGAGAGGCAGCAGGCATCTCAGTGATGCACGAGACATAGAATTTTCTTCAGACGTATCTGACGCGCTAATCAGCCAGATCCTGTTGTGGGAGTAAATTAATCCCAAATACAAGCAAGGCATCTGCAAAGGGCTTAACTCTTCCAAGTCTCCTGACCTCAGAAATGTATTCTGGAACAACCAGTATAGATTGAATTGAATAGAGAGGGAGCAAAACATTCTGAGTTAGCGTGGTCATTTGGGAAAATCTAAATGTGCTTTCAGATGACCCATTTACACTTAAATAATTTGGAGGTGACAGAAGACAGCTTCTTATATCTGTCAGGGATCCTCAACCCATTTCCAGCCTGTGTTTTCTCCTGCAGTGATTAATTCATCCCTCATGCAATACCTGGATCTTCACCTTTCTTCCCCGCTAAGAAATTCTCAAGCATTTCAATTGTGAGGCTGTTTAACAGAAAATAAGTTCATAAAGGTAATTTCCTGTAGGCTGGTCTTAGTATTTTTTTGCCTTCTAATAATATATACATATATATATTATGCACAGTGGTCTTAAGTAACAAAGATTCAAATAGGTCAGTGACTCACTTTTGGTTTGTTCGTTAGAAAGTGGGGGAAAAGGAGGGACAACCAGAGAAATGGAAGATGATTATATTTAGATAATTTTAGAAACATTTTAACTGGAATGAAATTCCGTGAGGAATCTTCAGGTTCAGTTCAGTTCAGTCACTCAGTCGTGTCCAACTCTTTGTGACCCCACGGACTGCAGCACACCAGGCTTCCCTGTCCATCACCAACTCCTGGAGCTTGCTCAAACCCATGTCCATCTTGTCAGTGATGTCATCCAACCATCTCATCCTGTGTCATCCCCTTCTCCACCTGCCCTCAATCTTTCCCAGCATCAGGGTCTTTTCAAATGAGTCAGCTCTTCACATCAGGTGGCCAGAGTATTGGAGTTTCAGCTTTAGCATCAGTCCTTCCAATGAATATTCAGGACTGACTTCCTTCAGGACTGACTGGTTTGATCTCCTTGCAATCAAGAGTCGTTGAGAGAGGGACTCTCAAGAGTCATCTCCAACACCACAGTTCAAAAGCATCACTTCGGGATGGGGAACACATGTAAATCCATGGCTGATTCATGTCAATGTATGGCAAAAATCACTACAATATTGTAAAGTAATTAGCCTCCAACTAATAAAAATAAATGAAAAAAAAAAGCATCACTTCTTTGGCACTCAGCCTTCTTTATAGTCCAACTCTCACATCCATACATGACTACTGGAAAAACCATAGCTTTGTCTAGGTGGACCTTTGTTAGCAAAGTAATGTCTCTGCTTTTTAATATGCTATCTAAGTTGGTCATAACTTTTCTTCCAAGGAGCAAGCGTCTTTTAATTTCATGGCTGCAATCACCATCTGCAGTGATTTTGGCGCCCAAAAAATAAAGTCTGTCACTGTTTGCATTGTTTCCCCATCTATTTGCCATGAAGTGAGGGGACCGGATGCCATGATCTTCATTTTTTGAATGTTGACATTTTTTTTAAATTATTTTTTAATTGAAGGATAATTGCCTTACAGAGTTTTGTTGTTTTCTGTCAAACCTCAACATGAATCAGCCATACGTATACATATACCCCCTCCCTTTTGAACCTCCCTCCCGTCTCCCTCCCCACCCCACCCCTCTAGGTTGACACAGAGCCCCTGTTTGAGTTTCCTGAGCCACACAGCAAATTCCCATTGGCTCTCTATTTTACATACGGTAATGTAAGTTTCCATGTTACCCTTTACGTACATCTCACCCTCTCCACCCCTCTCCCCATGTCCATAAGTCTATTCTCTATGTCTGTTTCTCCACTGTTGCCCTGTAAATAAATTCTTCAGTACCATTTTTCTAGATTCCCTATATATGCATTAGAATAAGATATTTATCTTTCTCTTTCTGACTCACTTCACACTGTATAATAGACTCTAGGTTCATCCACCTCATTAGAACTGACTCAAAGGCATTCCATTTTATGGCTGAGTAACATTCCATTCTGTATATGTACCACAACTTCTTTATCCATTCATCTTCGATGGACATCTAGGTTGCTTCCTTGTTCTAGCTATTGTAAATAGTGCTGCAATGAACAATGGGATACATGTGTCTTTTTGGTTTCCTCGGGGTATATGCCTAGGAGTGGGATTGCTGGGTCATATGGTGGTTTTATTTCTAATTTTTTAAGGAATTTCCATACCATCTTCCATGGTGGCTGTATCAATTTATATTCCCACCAACAGTACAAGAGCATTCCCTTTTCTCCACACCGTGTCCAGCATTTTTTGTTTGTAGACTATTTGATGATAGCCATTCTGACTGGTGTGAAGTGATATCTCATTGTAGTTTGATTTGCATTTCTCTGATAATGAGCGATGCTTAGCATCCTTTCATGTGCTTGTTAGCCATCTGTATGTCTTTGGAGAAATGTCTGTTTGGGTCTTTTCCCCACCTTTTGATTGGGTTGTTTGTTTTTGTGGTATTGAGTTGTATGAGCTGCTTGTATATTTTGGAAATTAAACCTTTTTTCAGTTGTTTCATTTGCTATTATTTTCTCTCATTACGAGGGTTGTCTTTTCATCTTGCTTATAGTTTCCTTTGCTGTGCAAAAGCTTTCAAGTTTAATCAGGTCCCACTTGTTTACTTTTGTCTCTATTTCCATTACTCTAGGAAGTGGGGCATAGAGGATCTTGCTTTGATTTATGTCATCGAGTTTTCTGCCTATGTTTTCCTCTAAGAGTTTTATAGTCTCTGGTCTTACAGTTAGGTCTTTAATCCATTTTGAGTTTATTTTTGTGTATGGTGTTAGGAAGTGTTCTAATTTCATTGTTTTACGTGTAACTGTCCAGTTTTCCCAGCACCATTTATTGAAGAGTCTGTCTTTTCCCCAGTGTATATTCTTGCCTCCATTGTCAAAAACAAGGTACCCATAGGTGCATGGGTTTATTTCTGGGCATTCCTTCTTGTTCCATTGGTCTATATTTCTGTTTTTGCGCCAGTACCATACCGTCTTGATGACTGTACCTTTGTAGTATAATCTGAAGTCAGGAAGGTGGATACCTCCAGCTCCACTCTTCTTTCCCAAGACTGCTTTGGCTATTTGGGGTCTTTTGTGTTTCCATATAAATTGTGAAACTTTTTGTTCTAGTTCTGTGAAAAATGTCATTGGTAATTTGATAGGGATTGCACTTAATCTGTAGATTGCATTCTGTAATATAGTCATTTTCACAATATTGATTCTTCCTACCCAGGAACATGGAATCTCTCTCCATCTGTTTATGTCATCATTGATTTCTTTCATCAGTGAATTATAATTTTCTGTGCACAATTCTTTTGTCTCCTTAGGTAAGTTTGTTCCTAGATATTTTATTCTTTTTGTTGCAATGGTGAATGGCATTGATTCCTTAATTTCTCTTTCTGATTTTTCATTGTTAGTATATAGAAATGCAAGTGATTTCTGTGTACTGATTTTGTATCCTGAGGCTTTGCTAAATTCAATGATTAGCTCTAGTGATTTTCTGATACTATCTTTAGGGTTTTCTATGTACAGTGTCATGTCATCTGCAAACAGTGAAAGCTTTACTTCTTCTTTTCCAGTCTGGATTCCTTTTATTTCTTTTTCTTCTCTGATTGCTGTAGCTAAGACTACCAGAACTATGTTGAATAATAGTGGGGAAAGTAGACACACTTGTCTTGTTCCTGATCTTAGGGGGAATGCTTTCAGTTTTTTACCATTGAGAATAATGTTTGCTGTAGGCTTATCATATGTAGCCTTTACTATGTTGAGGTAGATTCCTTTTATGCTCATTTTTTTAAGAGTTTTAATCATAAATGGGTGCTGAATTTTGTTAAAGGCTTTTTCTGCATCTATTGAGATTATCATATGGTTTTTATCTTTCAATTTGTTAATATGGTGTATCACATTGATTGATTTGCATATCTTGAGGAATCCTTGCATCCCTGGAATAAACCCAACTTGATCATGGTGTATGGGCTTTTTGGTGTGTTGCCGAATTCTGTTTGCTAACATTTTGTTGAGGATTTTGCATCTATGTTCATCAGTGATATTGGCCTGTAGTTTTCTTTTTGTGTGCTGTCTTTGTCTGGTTTTGGTATTAGGGTGATGGTGGCCTTGTAGAATGAGTTTGGAAGTGTTCCTTCCTCTGCAATTTTTTGAAAGAGTTTTAGAAGGATAGGCATTAGTGCTTCTCTAAATGTTTGATAGAATTCTCCTGTGAAGCCATCTGGTCCTGGACTTTTGTTTTTTGGGAGATTTTTGATCACAGGTTCAATTTCAGTGCTTTTATTTGGGTTGTTCATAGAATGTTGAGTTTTAAGCCAGCTTTTTCACTCTCCTCTTTCACTTTCATCAAAAGTCTCTTTAGTTCCTCTTCGTTTTCTGCCATAAGGAGGTGTCATCTGCAAATCTGAGGTTATTGATATTTCTCCCAGCAATCTTGACTCCAGCTTGGGCTTCACCCAGCCCAGCATTTCGCATATGTACTCTGTATATAAGTTAAGTAAGCAGGGTGACAATATACAGCCTTGATGTACTCCTTTCCTGATTTGGAACCAGTCTGTTGTTCCATGTCCGGTTCTGTTGCTTCTTGACCTACATACAGATTTCTCAGGAGGCAGGTAAGGTATTGTGGTTTTCCCATCTCTTGAAGAATTTTCCATAGTTTGTTGTGATTCCCACAGTCAAAGGCTTTGGAGTAGTCAATAAAGCAGAAGTAGATGTTTTTCTAGAACTCTCTTGCTTTCTCCATAATCCAGCAGATGTTCACAATTTGATATCTGGTTTCTCTTCCTTTTCTAAATCCAGCGTGAACACTTGGAAGTTCTCAGTTCACCTATTGTTGAAGCCTCACTTGGAGAAGTTTGAGGATTACTTTGCTAGAGTGTTAGATGAGTGCAATTGTGCAGTAGTTTGAACATTCTTTGGCATTGCCCTTCCTTAGGATTGGAATGAAAACTGACCTTTTCCAGTCCTGTGGCCACTGCTGAGTTTTTCAAATTTTCAGGCCTATTGAGTACAACACTTGCACAGCATCATCTTTTAGGATTTGAAATAGCTCAACTGGAATTCCATCACCTCCACTACCTTTGTTCATAGTGATGTTTCCTAAGGCCCACTTGACTTCACATTCCAGAATGTCTGGCTCTAGGTGAGTGATCACACCATCGTGATTATCTGGGTCATGAAGATCTTTTTTGTACAGTCCTTCTGTGTATTCTTGCCACCTCTTCTTAATATCTTCTGCTTCTGTTAGGTCCATACCATTTCTGTCCTTTATTGAGCCCATCTTTGCATGAAATGTTCCCTTGGTATCTCTAATTTTCTTGAAGAGATCTCTAGTCTTTTCCATTCTGTTGTTTTCCTCCTTTTTCTTTGCACTGATCACTGGGGAAGGCTTTCGTATCTCTCCTTGCTATTCTTTCGAACTCTGCATTCAAATGGGTATATCTTTTCTTTTCTCCTTTGCCTTTCCCTTCTCTTCTTTTCTCAGCTATTTGTATGGCCTCCACAGAGAACCATTTTGCCTTTTTGCATTTGTTTTCTTGGGGATGGTCTTGATCACTGCCTCTTGTACATATGTCGCAATCCTCCATGCATAGTTCTTCAGGCACTCTATCAGATCTAATCCCTTGAATCTATTTGTCACTTCCACTGTATAATCATATGGGATTTGATTTAGGTCATACCTTAATGGTCTAGTGGTTTTTCCTACTTCCTTCAATTTCAGTATATATTTGGCAATAAGGAGTTCATGATCTGAGCCACAGTCAGCTCCTGCTCTTGTTTTTGCTGACTGTATAGAGCTTCTCCATCTTTGGCTGCAAAGAATATAATCAATCTGATTTCAACCTAAATGCCCAACATTGGGTAAATGGATGCATTTGTATGACAGAGCAACACAGTGGGCCATCATATAAACATTAAAATATTTTTATGAAGAATTTATATAATGTGTAACTGCAGGATCAGAATTACATTCTAATTCATTTGCAACAAAATATCTGTAAAAAATTTCAAAATAATAACAGTAGTTGACTTTGAAAGAAGGACTTGGGTAATCTGTTTATTTATGTGACAATATTTTTTAATTTTCAACAAAGAGCATATGCCAATTTTATGTTTTGGAATATTCTACTTTTATATACAAAAACACATTTTACAATTCACATTTCATAGATTGTTTACTAAAATTAAATGTAATGACTGTCGCAACTGGAAGGCATTACAGTTTACACCACTCTTTCACAAAGATTCTTTTTCATCCACAGCAGCCGAGACTTCAGCACACCACTGATTTCATATCCAGTCAAGCTAATTGTATTCCACTTTCACAGCATGGTATTAGCCTGGCAAATATTTTGGCAGAAATAGATAATCCCCAAATGTAATTTTCTTTATGGCTGGTCATAAAATAAACAATATATTATAGCTTAATAATAAAAAGAGAAAGAAAGCTTACAGAAGTCACCACACTGAAAGTATTTTCAAGCCCTTGGACAAAGTGCTCCATTCCCTTACTGATTCTGTCAATTTAAACCTTTAACACTCCCCCAAGGGCACACACTCAGACTCCACCTTGCTTCCACCCCCGAACACCCACATTTTCATTGCCTTCAACTTTTTAGGAAGAAAAAGAGAAACTGAGTGTATGAGTCCTGGATACCCTCATCATCCCATCATTATAGCCAGGTTCAGGTTCACATGTTTTGCAGGGTTCAATACAAAATGAAAATGCAGGGACCCTAATTTTAGAATTAAGAAAAGAAATGCAGCTACAGGGACTAAAACATAAAGCTTTTTCCTTCAAAAAGATTATATTACTTTTATATTAACAATTGTATATTAAAATAAAAATATTGTATATTAACAACATATACCCTGGTAGAGACGATCTCCTGGAATTGGAAATGGCAAACTACTCCAGTATTCTTGCCTGGGAAATCCCATGAACAGAGGGGTCTGCCGGGCTACAGCCGTGGGGTTGCAAAGAGTGGAACACAAATGAGCAACTGAGCAAGCATGAATAGAATAGAATAGAAAGAACATAGACTCACAAACTGCAAAAAATAATATCTTCGGTATCATAATTGTATATAATACAATATTACAGTATTTTCCTAATGTGACATTCTAATCACAAGATTATTTTGGCTCACTTATCTATAAGTTCTTTAATTAGGCTGGCACAATATTTACTTTCAACAACTTCATTTTCAATTATATTAATTGAAAATAACATCCGTTGCTCTTTTCAAATGCAAAATTGCAGATAGTTGTTGATATTTTTTCGTTTTGAGAAGAATCTTTCTGCTGATGCAACTATTAGCTCTTAAGAGTATTTTATTGGCTATGACAACATTGAGATACATTTCTGACAAATTATTTTGAAATATAAATTTTAGTACATCTAAAGCTGGTGGTTTTTGTGGAACAATTTTTCTAAAAAGGTTTAACTCTTCTTACAAATCAGTTCTGTGTTGTCTGAATTTAATTTTAAATGTAAATATAAACCATGGAAGTTTAATAGACATTTGCTTGGCAGGGTCACAGTGATTTTCAAACCCAGAGATTCTGAACCCTTTGAAATATTCTAACAGCTCCCTGATATATTTTCATGTGTATCCGTGGGCTCCCTGTCGCCTGTCGTGTCTGTGGACCTGAAATTGAGTGTGAGCACATGGTCGTCAGGTACATGTTCCCTGTTCACGGGCATGCTTCTTGGTTCTGTTGGACTCCACATACGAGATAAAACAAACAAACAAAAAAGTTCAAACAGAACGTTATCAAGAATGTGGAAGTGGGCAAGCCTGGACTCCTGGTGAGGCTGAGCATGGCTAGCGCACAGTCACACACCCAGAGCTGGCCCTGCTGATACCTACGGGTTTACCGTCTCTGGCCCAGCCTTCCTCCCTCCCTCTAACTCCAGCAGAGGCAAACTTCCTTTTTGTCCAGCTCTTCTTCCTCTGGGTGCATCCTCTCCTGCTACCCGAAGGACCTGTCTCCACTAGCCTCCTTTCTCTCCAGAACTTTTAAGTGACCATATTATTCTTTACTGACACCTTATAGATGCCTGTGAGCAGCTCAGAACTGTCCATCTAGAGAGAAGCATGCCCATCTTTTTCCTTCTCTTGCAGCAGATTCTGGAGTGCTGGACTGAGATTGTGGTCTTGGGCTTTCCAACGTTTCCCTTGATCTGCCATCAGATTTCCACACTCACAGTTTCACCAAAGTTTGTTCCGACCAAGGCCACCGATGCTTCCCGACTTCTGAAAACCCCTTCAATTCTTCTGAGGGACTGAACGTTGTCTCCCCCAAATTCATATGTTTGAACTGGAACCTCCAGCAGGACAGGGTTCAGAGGTGAGACCTTTGGGAGGTAATCGGGTTTTGATGATGGGATTAGTGGAAGCAGAAGAGAGGACTTCCCTGGTGGTCCAGTGGTTAAGAATCTGCCTGCCAGTGCAGGGGGCACAGGTTTGACCCCTGATCTGGGAAGATCCCACATGCCACAGAGTGACAAAGCCTGAGCGCCACAACCACTGAAGCCCGCGCTCTGCAAGAAGAGAGGCCACCACAGTGAGCAGGCCACACCCAACAACTAGAGAACAGTCCCCACTCGTGGCAACCAGGGCAATGCAGCAACGGAGACCCAGAGCAGCCAAAAATAAGTCAGGGAATAAAAACATCAACAAGCAAAAGAGCAGAGCAGGGATAGAGGCCATCCCCAGTGGTCTGGAGGTCAGGAAACTAGACTCCACGTGTGAAGTCCCGTACGGGGTCACAGGTGCCAGGTCTCACAACCATGGGCTTGGAACAAGGCCCTCGAGTCAGCCTGCTGTTCTCCCAGGTCATCAACTCTCCCTGGTCTCCAGGAGGCTGGCCACTGTGCATGCAGCACCCACATTATCTCTGCTCTTTGTTCTCAATAAATTCTCTCATTTCTGAAATACTGTGTCTGGAAATTCTTTTCCAACCACCACCCAGCCCGTGACATCACGTGCTGCAACCAAGACCCAATGCAGCAAAAAAACCCAAAATTTTTATAGGAAAAAAAAGCCGAAGAGAGACCAGATCTCACCTGTGTTCCCTCTGTGTTTCTGTCTCCATCTCTGCCGTGTGTGGATGGATCAAGGTCTGTAAGTAAGAGGTCTTACTTACAGGAGAGTAAGAGGTCTGTCCCTGGGAGCTGAGTCTGCTGGCACCTTGATCTTGGCCTTCCCAGCCTCCAGAACTGTGGGAACTGGCTGTCTGCTATCAAAGTCCCAAGTCCATGGTGTTTGTCATGCAGCTGGGCTGATGGAGACAACTCTTGCCTTGCTCGATGACCACTCCCCTTCTGGAGAGCCCTTCCCTAATTTCCGGGACACCACTCTCCCTTTGTTCTCATCTGCCCTCCAGCTCTTCTGACCCGCGGGGGCTCCTTCTGTCCACAGGTCACCCTGGGAGTGATGTTTCTTCTTCTCCCTCAGGAACCACTGCTGAGCAGTTCTAGGACCCCGGCCAGAACAAAATGGTGTGTGTCCAAATGACTCCTCAGCTCACGTCTCAGCCCAAGACTGCCCTGACCCAAGATGCCCAGCTTTCTGGCCGTCTTCTCCCAAGAGTCCTTGGACCTTGAACAGTCTGCCCAGCAGAAAGTCAACGTTCCTCCTCTGTGCTTTCTGCCCCTGCCCTGTCCACCATCCAAACACCCTCATGGCAGGAACCAAATTGCCCTCGATGCCCCTTCCCCAGGGTCTGTGCTGCCCCAGATCAAAGAGATGCTGCGCCTTCCCGATTCCTTGGCTTGGTCTTCCCAGTCTCTGCTCCACAGGGCCTGTCTTCTTCCAGTCCCGGTCTTCCCGCTTGGACAACAGTTCTCCTTTGAGCCCACCCTCATCTTCCAGGGGTGTGTCCTGGGATCCTTATCTCCCATTGTTCCTTCAGAGCAGTCTTTCCAACATGCATCAGCTTCTGTTTCCCCTACTGATGACTTTTCAAGGACCCTCATTGCCAGCAAGATGCAGCTCACGCTGCCTTGTTAGCAGGGAAAGCCTCCGGGGATCTGGCCCCTGGGGGTTTCTCCAGCCTCCTCCTGGGCTACAGCCGTGCCGAGCACCTAGCAGTCCTCCACAGAGGTTGCTTTCCTCTTTCCCACTTTCATTTCCTTTTGTTCAGAAAGCTTCTCCACGTTCCCTTACACCCCTGTTGTCCCCCACGCACTCAGGGTTGATCACAGACCAGCAGGGCATGAGCTATGAAAGAGCATGTGGTCTGGAGCAGTCAGGTAAGACCTGGGGTGGCCCGCGGTGGGAGAGACGGGCTCGTCTCACGCTGGATGCGAGGCATGAGACTGAGCACTCAAAGACGACTCCCAGGTTGTTCGGGCTTCTGGCTTGAACAACTGGGGAGAGGAGCTGCCGCCAACCCTGGCTGAGGAAGCCTGGACGTCCCAGAAGACTGGCGCATGCCAGGTTTGAGATGACATTAGACACTCCAGCTGGGATGTGGAGTGGGACGTTATACAGAAGCTTGGCTTTCTGGACACAGACCTAGGTCAAAGACAAAGTCTGGGAGTCAGAAGCATTTAACGCCGCGAGGCTGATTCCTGTCACTGAGGGAGTGAGCGCAAGTTAAAAAGGGAAGCTCAAGGTCTGGAGTCTTTGATGTTCAGAAGGAGCAGCCAGTGAGAGAGGAGAATCAGAAAACCTGCATGTCTTGGAAGTCAAGGAAAGAGAAGGATGAAATAAGATGAAATCTCTGGTAGAGTGAAGAATAAATCAGAGGTTGCAGTGTGGAATTAGAGTGGGTGGTGAGGGAAGGCTGAAGAGAGAAGTTTCCAGAGAAAAATGGGACCAAATGACTTGGTCACAGAGAACACGGGCAATTCTTTTGAGTGTTTTCCGCCCCACCCCCTACACAGGGAAAGAGAGAAATTGTCGTAGTAGAAGAAGGAGGAAAAAAGTGGTGTTTACCAATATGGGAGAAATTGCATCTTGTATTGCATAATGAAAGAAAAGAAGAGAAAATAAATGAAAGGCGGGGCCTGACACAGGAGAGGGGTGAGGCCAGTGAGAGGCCTGTGGTGCCAGGGTCGGGCGGCTGGGCTGGCGCCACAGGAGTTAATAAGCTAAAGCTGGAAGGTGGCGGCTGGGAAGTGAGGGGCTTGACATGGAAACGGTGGCAGTGCAGTCCTCACTTACACAGTGGTCCGGAGGCTCTAGGGTCTGGGGGATCACGGGGAAAGTGGAGGAAAAGAGCGATGGAGAGAGGAGAGCAAGGACCCCAGGGCCAGGGTCTCAGGAGGGTGCTGGAAGCTCTGCGCTTTGTGCGGGGACTAGTTCTGGAGAGCGTGACAGTGATCGGGAGCTGAAACCTCAGACCACCTCGCTCCGGCTCTCCGAGGTGACTGCTGCTCACGTGTTCAATGCGGTCTCCCAGGTGGGCTCCCAGCAGATGGCTTGTTTCCCGTTTCACAGACAACGTGAAATCCGTCTGGAGGGAACTTGCAGCCGCCCGCACCCTACCAGCTCCCTGCATGCCTGCCACATGCAGTGATCTTTGCCCACCCCGCTGCCAGCAGGAGGGCCGGGCATCTAAGCAGCCTCCCCACGGGGCGCCAGATCCCAGTCTCTCAGCCTCCCTGCGCCCACGGCTGCCTCGGACTTCTCTGCTGAGACCTCAAGGGCATCCTCTCATCACCGCACCCTCTTCCTTACCCCCCAGCCTTTCTTTGCACTCACTCCAGCCTGGACTTACACCCTCCAGGACCTGACAACCGTCTGATCAAACCTGCGCCTGCTCCCACAGTCCCTCATTGGGTAAAAGGCACCAGCTGTCACCCAGATGCTCCAGGTCAAACACTGGATTCATCCTTGATTCCTTTCTTTCACATCCATCAGCAAACAATGTCAAATTACCTTGGGAACACATCATCTGTCAGACCTTCACCCACCATCACCTCAGCATCTTCACTCACTCTCTCTAGACTAGTGCCATCCAACTGAAAGATAATGCAAGCCACAGGCATGCTTCTCAATTTTCTAGCAGTCAGATTTTTAAAAAGTAAACAAGAAGCAAGTGATCACCAATGTAGAAAAACAATCTTATGGTTTTGGAGTGGGGAGAAAGGGGAGAGGGATAAATTGGGAAATTGGGGTTGACATACAGGTACTACTATATATAAAATAAGCAACAAGGACCTACTCGATGGCATAGGGAACTCTACCCACTACTCTGTAATGATCTATATGGGAAAAGAATCTAAAAATGAGTGGATATATGTATATGTATTACATAACTGTTTCACTTTGCTGTTCAGCAGACTAATACAACATTGCAAATCAACTATACTCCAATAAAAATTTAAAGATAAAAAATAAAAATACAAAATAGGAAACTTTCTGATATGTATTTTGGTATACATAGTAACACAATAAAAAAGCAAGTGAAACCAATTGCAATTGTGTATTTTATTTAAGAGGCTTCCCTGGTGGCTCAGACACTAGCAACCCTGTCAACTGTGGCATACCAGGCTCCTACGTCCATGGGATTTTCTAGGCAAGGGTACAGGGGTGGGTTGCCATTTCCTTCTCCAGAGGATCTTCCCGACCCAGTGTTAGAACCTGGGTCTCCCACATTGCAGGCAGACACTTTACCGTCTGAGCCAGAGATGGAAGGTCCTTGTTGTTTATTTTATATATAGTAGTACCTGTATGTCAATCCCAATCTCCCAATTTATCCCTCTCCCCTTTCTCCCCACTCCAAAACCATAAGATTGTTTTTCTACATTGGTGATCACTTGCTTCTTGTTTACTTTTTAAAAATCTGACTGCTAGAAAATTGAGAAGCATGCCTGTGGCTTGCATTATCTTTCAGTTGGATGGCACCGGTCTAGGGAGAGTGGTAAAGGTGCTGAGGTGATGGTGAGTGAAGGTCTGACAGGTGATGTGTTCCCAAGGTAATTTGACATTGTTTGCTGATGGATGTGAAAGAAAGGAATCAAGGATGAATCAAATGTTTGACCTGGAGCATCTGGGAGAAGGGAATGGCAAACCATTTCCGTATTCTTGGCTTGAGAACCCCATGAACAGTATGAAAAGGCAAAAAGATAGGACACTGAAAGTTGAACTCCCCAGTTTGGTAGCTGCCCAGTATGCTACTAGAGATCAGTGGAGAAATAACTCCAGTAAGAATGAAGGGATGGTACCAAAGCAAAAACAACATCCGGTTGTGGATATGACTGGTGATAGAAGCAAGGTCTGATGCTGTAAAGAGCAATATTGCATAGGAACCTGGAATGTTAGGTCCATGAATCAAGGGAAATTGTAAGTGGTCAAACAGGAGATGGAAAGAGTGAACATCGACATTCTAAGAATCAGTGAACTAAAATGGACTGGAATGGGTGAATTTAACTCAGATGACCTGAGTTAAATTATATCTACTACTGTGGGCAGGAATCCCTTAGAAGAAATGGAGTAGCCACCATGGTCAACAAAAGAGTCTGAAATGTAGTACTTGGATGCAATCTCAAAAACGACAGAATGATCTGTGTCCGTTTCCAAGGCAAATCATTCAATATCACGGTAATCCAAGTCAATGCCCTGACCAGTAACGCTGAAGAAGCTGAAGTTGAATGATTCTATGAAGACCTACAAGACCTTTTAGAACTAACACCCCAAAAAGATGTCCTTTTCATTATAGGGGATGGGAATGCAAAAGTAGGAAGTCAGGAAACACCTGGAGTAACAGGCAAATTTGGCCTTGGCATACAGAATGAAGCAGGGCAAAGGCTAATAGAGTTCTGCCAAGAGAATGCACTGGTCATAGCAAACACCCTCCTGTAACAACACAAGAGAAGACTCTACACATGGACATCACCAGATGGTCAACACTGAAATCAGATTGATTATAGTCTTTGCAGCCAAAGATGGAGAAGCTCTATACAGTCAGCAAAAACAAGAGCAGGAGCTGACTGTGGCTCAGATCATGAACTCCTTATTGCCAAATTCAGACTTAAACTGAAGAAAGTAGGGAAAACCATTAAACCATTCAGGCATGACCTAAATCAAATCCCTTTCGATTATACAGTGGAAATGACAAATAGATTTAAGGGACTAGATCTGACAGACAGAGTACCTGATGAACTATGGACAGAGGTTCATGACATTGTACAGGAGACAGGGATCAAGACCATCCCCATGGAAAAGAAATGCAAAAAGGCGAAATGGTTGTCTGAGGAGGCCTTACAAATAGCTGAGAAAAGAAGGGAAGTAAAAAGCACAGGAGAATAGGAAAGATATTCCCATTTGAATGCCCATTTGAAAGAGTTCCAAAGAATAGCCAGGAGAGATAAGAAAGCCTTCCTCAGTGATCAATGCAAAGAAATAGAGGAAAACAACAGAATGGGAAAGACTAGAGATCTCTTCAAGAAAATCAGAGATATCAAGGGATCATTTCATGCAAAGATGGGCTCAATAAAGGACAGAAATGGTATGGACCTAACAGAAGCAGAAGATATTAAGAAGAGGTGGCAAGAATACACAGAAGAACTGTACAGAAAAGATCTTCACAACCCAGTTAATCATGATGGTGTGATCACCCACCTAGAGCCAGACATCCTGGAATGTGAAGTCAAGTGGGCCTTAGGAAGCATCACTATGAACAAAGCTAGTGGATGTGATGGAATTCCAGTTGAGCTATTTCAAATCCTAAAAGATGATGCTGTGCAAGTGTTGTATTCAGTATGCCTGCAAATTTGAAAAACTCAGCAGTGACCACAGGACTGGAAAAGGTCAGTTTTCATTCCAATCCCTAAGAAAGGCAATGCCAAAGAATGCTCAAACTACCACACAATTGCACTCATTTCACATGCTAGCAAAATAATGCTCAAAATTCTCCAAGCCAGGCTTCAGCAATACGTGAACCGAGAACTTCCAGATGTTCAAGCTGGTTTTAGAAAAGGCAGAAGAACCAGGGATCAAATTGCCAACATCCACTGGATCATCGAAAAAGCAAGAGAGTTCCAGACGACATGTATTTCTACTTTATTGACTATGCCTAAGCCTTTGACTTTGTGGATCACAACAAAGTGTGGAAAATTCTGAAAGAGATGGGAATACCAGACCACCTGACCTGCCTCTTGAGAAACGTATATGCAGGTCAGGAAGCAACAGTTAGGACTGGACATGGAACAACAGACTGGTTCCAAATAGGAAAAGGAGTACGTTAAGGCTGTATATTGTCACCCTGCTTATTTAACTTACATGAAGAGTACATCATGAGAAATGCTGGGCTGGAAGAAGCACAAGCTGGAATCAAGATTGCCAGGAGAAATATCAATAACCTCAGATATGCAGATGACACCACCCTTATGGCAGAAAGCAAAGAGGAACTGAAGAGCCTCTTGATGAAAATGAAAGAGGAGAGTGAAAAAGTTGGCTTAAAACTCAAAACTCAAAAAATGACCGTCTTGGCATCTGGTCCCATCACTTTGTGGCAAATAGATGGGGAAACAATGGAAACAGTGTCAGACTTTATTTTCTTGGGCTCCAAAATCACTGCAGATGGTGATTGCAGCCATGAAATTAAAAGACACTTACTCCTTGGAAGGAAAGTTACGACCAACCTAGATAGCATATTAAAAAGCAGAGACATTACTTTGCTGACAAAGGTCCATCTAGTCAAGGCTGTGGTTTTTCCACAGGTCATGTATGGATGTGAGAGTTGGACTGTGAAGAAAGCTGAGCACTGAAGAATTGATGCTTTTGAACTGTGGTGTTGGAGAAGACTGTTGAGAGTCCCTTGGACTGCAAGGAGATCCAACCAGTCCATCCTAAAGGAGATCAGTCCTGGGTGTTCATTGGAAGGACTGATGCTGAAGCTGAAACTCCAATACTTTGGCCACCTGACATGAAGAACTGATTCATTGGAAAAGACCATGATGCTGGGAAAGATTGAAGGCAGGAGGAGAAGGGGACAACAGAGAATGAGATGGTTGAATGACATCACCAACTCGATGGACATGAGTTTGAGTAAACTCTGGGAGCTGGTGATGGACAGGGAGGCCTGGTGTGCTGCAGCTCATGGGTTCACAACTAGTCAGACACGACTGAGTGACTGAACTGAACTGACTGATTTTATTTAACCATATATATGCAAATGTTTATCATCTCAGTGTGTAATAAATATGAAAATTATAAAACATGTAGAACATAATTTTACAACATGTTTCAGCTGTCTTCTAGATCCCACGTGCATTTTACTCTTAAAGCCCATCCGAGCCACAGGTCAGGTGCTCAGCTGCTACGTGACACGTGCCTGCCACATGGTATGGTTGTGTCACCACCCACCAGGACTCAGGAGTCGTGTTTTATTGACAAAGGGTCTCCTAGCTGACATCATGTCTCTCCCACTACCCTCCCATGGATATTCTTCCCTTATCAGCAACAAGAATGACCCTTTAAACATGTGAGCGAGGTCATGTCCACAGCCTGCTCAGAGCTCTCCAATGAGTCATCACACTTAGAATAGCATCCAAGAGCTGGTCCTCGCTTACAAAGGCCCATGTGATCTGACTCCTTCTCTGCCCCTCACTGGGGCTCATCCCTCTCTGCCACCCCACGGGGCCCCTGGCTATTCTGCAAATGTACCAAGCCTACTCTCCCCACCGGGGACTTTCTACTGCTGTTCCTTCTGCTTGGAATTCTCTTGGCTCAGACCTTTAAGGGTTTTCCGCTGCACTTCATTCAGACCTCTGCTCGGAGCTGCTCAACAGTGGGCTTCCCCCCAAACAGAACCTCTGCCACGGGGCATTCTTCCTGGGCTGCAGGTTTCTTCCTGACATCTGACCCTGAAGGTCAGCACGACCTGCCTTGCTTTGACATTTGTTTGTTTGCTTAGTTAAATCCCATGTTAGAATATAAACCCCAGGAGAACATCCACCAGCCTCTATTCTCTACATGCTGACTTGTTTGTCTGGGTTACAACTAAGTGTTTGGTCAGTATTTACTGAATGAAGAGTTGGATTGAGAAGGAAAGACAAGAAGAAGCAGGCTCTGACATTCAGGGCTTGCCTGACTGTGGTTGTTGTTGCTGCTCAGCCGCTAAGTCGTGTCCGATTCTTTGTGACCCCAAGGACTGCAGCACACCAGGCTTCCCTGTCCTTCACCAGCTCCCAGATCCTGCTCAAACTCGTGTCCACTGAGTCAGTGATGCCATCCAACCATCTCATCCTCTGTCGCCCCCTTCTCCTCCTGCCTTCAGTCTTTCCCAGCATCACGATCTTTTCCAATGAGTTGGCACTTCGCATCAGGTGGACACAAAGTTTTGGAGCTTCAATTTCAGCATCAGTCCTTCAATGAACATTCAGGGTTATTTAGGACTGACTGGTTTGATTTTCTTGCAATCCAAGGGACTCTCAAGAATCTTCTCCAGCACCACAATTTGAAAGCAACAGTTCTTTGGCACTCAGCCTTCTTTTAGCCCAACTCTCACATCCATACATGACTACTTGAAAAACCATAGCTTTGACTATATGAACCTATGTCGGCAAAGTGATATCTTTGCTGTCTAGGTTTGTCATAGCTTTTCTTCCAAGGAGCAAGTGTCTTTTAATTTTGTAGCTACAGTCACCATCTGAAGTGATTTTGGAGCCCAAGAAAATAATGTCTGTCACTGTTTCAACTTTTCTCCCAGCTATTTGCCATGAAGTGATGGGACCGGATGCTGTGATCTTCGTTTTTTGAATGCCTGACATGGCTGGGCCATGTTATATTCTAATCAAACACAAAGCATCTCAGAGAACACTGGCCTCAGGCAAGGTAACTCTGAGACCATGATAAAATGGGATAAGTAAGGCTAATTTATAGTTTTGTCTAAGGATAGACAAAAGCAAGGCCATGAGTTACCCTGAAGCACCTCCTCTCTTGGACAAAATGAGTGACTGCTTCTTTATAAATGACAGCTTCATCCTCGTCTGCCCTCCTTAGAGATAAGACTTGAGATTCCCAGTCACAGAACTGTTTTGTTTTCTGATAGGAACCAGTCTAGAGCAAAACTTCTTCTCCTCTTCCTTAAAGCTTCCCTCCATCACTCAACCAAGGCACAAACTCGATAATAATTCTTTCGAACACACTTTCTTATTGAGAGACCCTGTGAGTTTCCATGGTGTTCATCCCTCCTCACTCAATGAAAGATAAGTTCAATTTATTTCAACTTCAACTGTGTTCCCAGGGGAGTTTGGTAGTAGTCATTGATGGAATGGATGAATACTTGAACCTTTGCATTTGGAAATTATATGATCATTATTCTCTTTCCTATTTTCTCTGTATTTTCCAATGTTTCTATAAAAAAACAAGTATTATTTTGGAATCAGGAAAATGTGAACACATTTAATTTTAAAATAACAGCTAATACTGATATACCAGAGACATGCATTCTTTTCTTTAAATTTTTTATTTTTTAAATGTATTTGGCTGTACTGTGTCTCGTTGCCGCCTATGGGATCTAGTTCCCTGATCAGGGATTGAACCCAGGGCTCCTGCATTAGGAGCTCAGAGTCTTAGCCACTGGACCACCAGGGAAGTCCCAAGATATGAATTCTTAATAAATAGGAGATCTGGTTTTAAGGCCAACTATGATACTTCATAGCTGAATAAACTTGAGAAATTTATTTAGCCTTTTTGGATCTCACTGCTAAAAGGCAGGAACTGTCTTGAGATCCCCTGTGGTTCTAAGAACTTTAATTAAAATTCTCTCAAAGCAACTGTATTTAATCTGACAGAGTGAGGTTCAGGGATGAGGCAGTGAGATGAGAGCTAAAACATTATCATGAGGGCACATATGTGCACCTACGGTTAATTCATGCCAATGTGTGACAGAAACCAAACCAATATTGTAAAGCAATCACCAATCAATTTAAATAAATACATATTTGAAAAAAGATCAAGTGCCAATTTCTCTTTTTTTTTTGCATGATATTGGACAAATTATTTTATCAGTATTTTTTGAAGTGTAGTTGATTTACAATGTTGTGTTAATTTCTGCTATACAGCAAAGTGATCTGGTTTTATATATATATAAATACACATATGGAGAAGGCAATGGCAACCCACTCCAGTATTCTTGCCTGGAGAATCCCATGGACAGAGGAGGAGCCTGGAGGACCACAGTCCATGGGGTCACAAATAGTTGGACACGACTGGATGACTATCACTCACTTGCATATATATGTATATAGGTACATATATATATTCTTTATAAAATACTCTTTTCCGCTGTGGTTTATTACAGGATCTTGACAGAGCTTCCCTGTGCTATACAACAGGCCCGCGCCATGTACCTACAGTAGTCTGCAACCGCTAATCCCAACCTCCCACTCCATCCCTCCTCCAACTCCTTCCCCTTGGCAATCACCAGTCTGTTCTTTATTGGACAAATTATTTCAAAACCTTGACTTCTTCATCCTTACCTGTAATTGTAAGTTGCAACATCCTCCCTTATATGGACATTTCTGGGTGTCATTTTATACATTCGTGTTTAGGTAGATTATCAGACACATTCACGCAGCATCTCTGCTCAGCAGCCCCACTATGGAAGCCCAAGGCGCCGCCCTTCCCTTAAGCGTCTCTAGCAAGGGGGTCAGCGGAGATTGCAACAACTGGCTGGAATACAGCATGAGGCTGTCACTGAGAGACCCGTGCCCCAGACACAAGAGGCACGGTGTTGGGGGTATGGGGGGAAAGTTTTCCAGAAGAAGAATGATTGAGAATGTGAGGGGGGGTGAGGAAAATGGAACTCGCCGGACGAGGGCATCCTGCAGGGTAAGCCTTTAAATGTGCCGTGGCACCATGGGGTCAAGGACACACGGGCAGCTTGGTGTCAGTGGGGGCAGGGGCAGGGGCATCGGGAGGCGAGAACAGGGCTGTTGAGCGGGTTTAGTTCACACCCTAGCTCAGGGCAGGGACTTCTAGGCTTTCTGCCTGCGTTTTCCAATGTGGTCACCTCTACCCTCATAGGACTGCTCGTGCTAAAATCACTCAGAATAGCTCGGTCTCTCAGTCACACCAGCCTGGTTTCAGGAGCGCTCCCCCGACGTGGCAGTGGCACCAGTCACGGCAGGACGGATGGAGGACGTTTCCGAGAAACCCCGGAGCGTTTCCCACCAGATCGGGTCATCAGTGATCCCAGCTCTCCGCGTGAGCCGGCGAGGCCTACGGACACGTGTGAACTGACAGCCCTCAGACGGCAGGCACGCCTCACGGGGAGCCCAAGGAAGCGCTGGATGTGGAAAGACACAGGATACCGGCCCAGGATGACCGAGATGCCTGTGAAAGCAATGACCGCAGCAAGCCCAGACTCTTACCTGTCCCCATATGTAGAAAAGTGCTGAATTCCTTATCTTGAATACCTGGCTTCCTCTAATTAACAATGATCTTTCGATGTTCAGACTACCTGCCCCTGTTGCAGAACTTCTGTGTAACCCTTTGCCTCCTGGGAGCAGTTCTCTAAGGGTTTCTTGAGATGCTGTTTCCCGGGCTTGTGGTCCTACACGTTCCCGCCGATAAGAGGTAGCTCCCAGCTTTCAGGCTGTGACTGGTGTTTAAGCCGCCGTCGCTGTACTGCAGGAGGTTCCGTCGGACAGTGTTGCTCCAAGCGCCCCAGTCGATGGCATTCGTCCTGCATCTAGGGGGGCGGGGGGGGGGGGTGGCTACTTGCCATTTTCAGAGAGCTCTGTTTGCTGGAACCTAGTTTCAGATACTTCACCCCATCACGTACCTCTCTCCGATTTCTGGAAAGGGACCTTAGTTCTGTGTACAAACGTAACCTGCGTTCACATGTCCCCCGCCTGCTGCTCTTTGCGCAGCGTCCTGCATCCCTCTTGTTTCTCTGCCCCAGGCCAGTCCCCCAGCGCTTCCTCCCAAGGCTGCTCACAGACCTGTTCTGGGGGAAGGGGTCCACTCTCGTAGCCCTCACGGTCTGTGTTTCCCCAAACTGAACTCTATCTCAGTTGTGGTTTGATCCGCAGAAAATAGAATTACTGCTTTCCTGGGCACCGAGCGCTTTATTTCCATAAATGGAGGCTTTATTTTTCCTTCTGGTTTTTTTAAGCATATATCATCCTGCGGTGAATATTAAGCTCGTCGGCCAATAATATCCCGGCCCCACTTTCTCCTAAGCACAGTTTCTTTTCTAATAAGTCTTCCTGAGGCTGCATCACACAAGTAACATTTCTTTTTAAACCCCTAATTTCTTGTTGCTGAGGAAAATCTGTTATGGGAACAGCAGAGTAATGAGAAAAGTCACAGAGGTAAGAAATAATTAAGAAATGTCTTATGATTTATTATTCAAGTTGCCTCATAAAAATATTAAACTGGATATAAAAGAAAATATAAAAAAGACAAATGATAACCTTTGGCTATCATTTATTAAATGTAATAAATTTACATTCATTTACATTTAATGTTTGAAGTCCTAAAAATTTACAAAATAAACTTTATTTATTTATTAAAATGTAATAAAATTGCCGATTGAAGATGGATTGACTATAAATTTTTCCTTCCAGTAAATGACTCTTAAACCCTCTTAATGCATGTGCTGAATTATTAAGCAATACCTTTTGCCATACTAATACCTCTATAATGCATAATAGCTTTGGCTCATGTTTGGAGGCTCAAGGGTCTGTGTGAGTGCACCTGCAAACGGCCCGGGAAGGCACACACGTGTCCCTTCCTGCCCCTGAGCGAGGCCCCTATCCACCTGCATTCTTTACGTGATGGAGGAAAAGTTCCCTTCATTCCTTTCCTTTGGGCTCAAATGTGCCTTCCCAACTGTTAATCTGGGTTCTGAGTTATTAAAACTGTCTTCTCATCCCTATTCATCTTTACCCACCTTTGAGATGACAGTTTCCCCAAAGCAAGATGCTGTGGGAAGTTTGCTACCAGGACTATGAGTCTGGGGTTTTGGTTCTGGGTATTTTGTTTCCTCCAATCTTAGTGTGAGCGTTTCTGCCCCACCATCCTGAAGTCAGCTTCCCTGGAGGCTCAGACAGTTATCGAACCTGCCTGCAAGGTGGGAGACCTGGGTTCGATCTCTGGGTTGGGAAGATCCCCTGGAGAAGGGAATGGCAACCCCCCACTCATATTCTTCCCTGGAGAATCCCATGGACAGGGGAGCCTGGGGGCTACAGTCCATGGGGTTGCAAAGAGTTAGGCATGACTGAGCACCTAACACTTTCACTTTCATTTCACTTTCACTTCACTTTCATTCTGAAGTCACCTCATGTCAGTGAGGTTTCAGTTTACACATGTTAGTGAGCAGAGCTGTTCCCCTGTGTTCTGAGCCAGTGGGTCCACAGTGGCTGTCTTTTAAGAAAACTCCAGAAGGCTGACGGCTGAGTGTCAGGCTACTCTTTCTGGGGAAGTTTTCAATGTGACTTGCACATGCTGAGTAGTGAAATGATAAACAGTCCCTTAGACATGATCAGCCTCTCAATCCCATCCCTCACCGGCTCCCTGTGACCCACCTGGAAATCAGTGTAGCAGAAGTAACTCTCCCTTACGTAGGAAGAAAGTTGACTGTAGAAGACCTGATTTGCTCGAGGTGACAGGGAAAGGAAGTTGAAAGCCTGACACAAACAGCAAGGGACTTTCTACTCCACCCTGACTGACGCCTTCTCTGCGTTGGAGAGGGACGTGCCTCTAAAACTTACCCTCAGGCTTCAAGGAGCCAGCCTTTGTAGATTATTCACTTCATCCTGGAAAGAAATAAGCAAACTTACTCTATGGCACATTCTGATGCAAACCTCTGGTGACAAAATTAAAATACGCAGCAGTACCTAAGTCTCCAAACACATGAACAATCATTTTGTGATGTTCATACCTCGAATCATAGCGGCTTCTTGAAGTGTCTCTACTGAACAGTGTAATGCATAATAATGATATAATACAATTTTGGTTCTGGAAGGAATTTTCATCTTTTGAGCATTTTAAAATGAGCTCTTTTTAATTGAAAAGGTAATACATGCATATAGGGAAAATTCAAATAGGGTAAGAAGGTCTTTGCCTTTTTACATATGGGTATACCTATATACCTTCTTAGACTATTTTAATTTTCTTACCCTATTTCAACACTTGAAAAAAAATATTTTTAACATGTCGTCCCCTTAAGCACAATGACGGACCGCCCCGCCCCCCCAACACAGGCTCAGACAGCAGTGAGCGAGCTGCGCCTGCTGTCCTGTGTCTTGCAGTTTTCACCAAACAATACACCCTGGCGGCTGTCACTCAGCAGGGCCTCGTCTCCAGGGCCACACAGTGTTCTGCACTACAGCCGATCCATCAGTCCTGACGATGACTGGAGGTAGGGGATTATATTTAGTCTTTTGCTACTATAACAATACTGTAATCCTAATCTTAAGTACAGCTTAAATAAAGGTGGAATTGCTGGACCAATGTGCACACATTTTTAGGGGGCTCTTTTATGACTGTAGGGCTTCCCTGGTGGCTCAGCTGGTAAAGAATCCAGGCAATGCAGGAGACCTGGGTTCCATCCCTGGGTTGGGAAGACCCCCTGGAGAAGGGAAAGGCTACCCACTCCAGTATTCTGGCCTGGAGAATTCCATGGACCATATAGACCATGGGGTCACAAAGAGTTGGACCCGACTGAACGACTTTCACACACACACGTTATGATTGTAAGGGGCTTCCCCAGTGGCTCATGGTAAAGAATCTATCCGCAATGCAGGAGACCTGGGTTTGATCCTTGGGTCAGGAAGATCCCCTGGAGAAGGGAATGGTCAGCCACTCCAGTCTTCTTGCCTGGAGAATCCCATGGACAGAGGAGCCTGGCCAGTTACAGTCCATGGAGCTGAAAAGAATCAGACACAACTGAGCGACTAATACTTTCATTCCCCACCACCCCACCCCCAAGCAGATAAGAAAGCAAACAGGCTTCCTGAGAATCTTAACGTGGAGGCAGCAGCTCGCTTCTAAGTCAAGAAGATGTCTATGGGCTCGACTATGAGTTTCATCTACAGCCTATGTTAGTCTTTGAAATGGCTGAGTGTGGAGGAAAGTACTACGTGAACATTTACCATAGATGCCTCCAGTAAAACAAATTCAGACCGGAAATCTGCTATTCTAAGCTAGGGACAGCTGACACGTAGTGTGAAGAGCGGCCCTGGGGCGGGGTGGGAGGAGCTTCTGAGCAGCAGGTCAGCGCGGTCCTCACTGGGCTCCGCCCCTCTGTGACCGGCTGCACCTGGAGCTCATCAAGCTCTTCGCAGATCTATAGCCTGCGGTCAGGACCTCAGCCATGACTCCAACGTAAGCACTTACCTTCACCCGCATCCTTCCCCAAACCCGCAGTCCCATCCCTCAGAGTCGCCATCTGCCCCACCCTGGTTCTCCCTGCGACACGGGACTCAAGGCACTGCTCTCAGCTCTGCAAGAACACGATCCGGGCATCGGCCTGTTCTCACTTGCCTCCTTCCATCTTTACGTTGCTTTTTTTAATCCACGAATGTTGATTGGTTTTGACATTCCGGACAAAGCATTGTTTCAGGTACAATGAAGAGAGGCACGGAAACACAGTCAGAGTCGCTGCCCTTGTGAGGCTTACTATTCAAAGACAAAGACATCCTCTCACTTCAGGATAACTAGCAGTTTGTGGAAACTGATGCACACCCTACAAGGGCAGATCATTCCGGGAGCAGGATAGGGAGGACCTGGATGGGCCGAGAGAGAGGAACAGGCTGCTGCATGGAAGTCCCAGGGTCGGGGATGCAGTTAGCAGAAGCGCAGACCCTGTTACAAGTAAGCAGGGGTGAGGCCGACAGGTTGGGTGGAGCGCTATGGTGGAGGCAAGTGTGGCCTTCATCCTTTGGCAACAGAGAAGTGATAGAAGTGAATAGCCTCACAAAAGTAGATTTTGGAAGGTTAATGGGCAGCACCGTGTAGAAGACAGTGGAGATGAACTTTAATGTATTTAGCGGAGCAAGGAAGGGAGATTTTAAGCAGGGAGTCTGTGACTCTAAAACGAAAGACTAGGGGCAAAAATAAAGAAGATGACTGCAATAATCCATGGGAAGGGAAAGGAAGAGATGAGAGGGTTTCGTTTGTTTGTTTGATGACTAATTGGATATGATACAATTCTTTACTGACTAAAGAGTAAGTAGAGTTCTTTACTGACTAAGGGGAGGGAGGTGACCAAGTCTGCAACACCCTCTCTGTTTTACTGCCCTCTTTTGGGGGCGGGTCTCAGCCCTGTAACTTACTCCCCAGGCAGCAGCAGGTGTTGATTAGTCGCTCAGTCACGTCCCATTGTGTGCGACCCCATGGACTGTAGCCCACCAGGCTCCTCTCCAGGCAAGGATACTGGAGTGGGTTGCCATTTCCTTCTCCACATCCTTACCTTTCTTATAGGTTATGGCTGATAAAGCTTCAGGGGAATGAGTCACTTTATTTATATAAAATTTTATAAATATAAAATAAATTGACTTCCTCTTTGTAAAATGATCCTGCATTCAGTGGCTAAAACCACCTTAATGATTTTCTACTAAGGGAGGGTACAGGACAGTTTCCTGCAAACCTGCCTTTTCATTGTCTTAAAGGAGAATTTTTGAAAGTTATTCAATAAATCAGGTGATTTAGCAATTTTTATTGATTATTAGTTGTATTTATCAAATATAACAAATGCTTTTACATAATTTTTTGTGATTTTATAAATATAGTTTAACTGTTGTACTTTATTTCCTGTATCTCCCTCCTCTGTGTGACTGGGTGAAGATGCTCTGATTACAGAAGAGTGTACAGAGGCTTCCATTTTCTCTCTGAGTGGGAGGTTGCTATTTATGTGATTTAAAAAACTGCAGACTGATTTTCATTTTTAAACTAAGGAAAAATCAGAGTGGGGATATCACAAATGAATTTGAGCAGAAATGGGGCATTTCTTTGATTTTTATATAACTGGAAGAAAAAAATTCAGGCTCCCATATTCTTGGCCCCTGGGGACTGACTCTGAGGAGATGCATGTTTTTCCATCCCTTTCCTGCTGCCTATAGGGTCTGCTAGGAGAATGGGTTCTTCCTACACATTTTATATAGGATATAGTAAAGAAAAATTGTCACTGCAACATTTTGTTACTAAGCCTGTTGACCAGGAGGAAGTGGCAGTTTTGACTTTTTTTGTGTGTGCCCATGTGTATAGAAGCCATAAAAGTTTTGAATGGCAGAATGAAAGGAGAGTATCCTGAAGTAAAACACCAGCAACTGTGGAGGGTGAGTGAAAAAAGGAGACACCTGGTGAGAAAAGGCAGGAGGCAGGAGGAGGGGACAGCTAAGGGAGTGCTGAGGACACAGATGTCAAGTGTGGTCCTCCGACCCATCCCTGGCACTTACCCCCCACCCAGGGAAAGGAAAGCACAGGCCTACTCTTTGGGTATGGGTAGAGTGGGCAGGTCCTTCCCCTCCTGGAGGTAGTATAAGTGTCTGTAACTGCATCCAGTCAAGAGTCAGGGAGACCCTCTGGCTGCTGGTTGACCAATGCGGACAGCAGTTAGCATTCTGAAAGCTCCCTAGGTCTATTCAAAGGCTCCTTTGAATAGGAGGCCTCCTTCACACCAGGCTCGGTAAAGGTCTCTTGTGCACTGTTACAGGGTGAAATGTGTTTCCCTGGAAAAGATATGTTGAGGCTCTAACCCCTGGAACCTCAGAATGTGACCATATTTGGAAAAAGTGTAATTGGTTAAGATGAGGAGGGTGGGCCCTAATCCAGCGTGACTGGTGTCCTCATCAGAAGATGGCCATGTGAACCCAGAGACACAATGAGAAAGCTGTGTGACTGTGGAGGGAGACACTGGACCTGCAGAGGAAGGGCCCCCAAGGACGGCCAGTGTCCCTTCAAAAGCCAGGAAGAGACGAGGGAGGCGTGTCCCCTGTGGGTCTCAGAGGGACTCCCGGACTTTAGGCTTCCAGCATCTAGAGCTATGACAGCATACACTCCTATTGCTTAAGCTGGTTTGTGCTGCTTCATTGTGGCGGGCCCAGGAAACAAGTGCAGTTTTCGAGGCTGTGGCCTTGGCCTTTAGCCCCAAGCATCCTTGCTCCATCCCCCGCAGGGGTGTTTCCACCGGCTGCTGCTTTGGGTGGGGGAAAGCTGAAGCCACAGCCTGAGCCCTCCTCCCTTCTTCAGAGGCAGTCTGCGTTAGTGCCCCTCCAAGAGCCTGCATCATAACAGCTACTTACTTCCCTGATAGAGTAAGAGAGATGGGAAACATCTTAAAAACATAACATTCGCCTCTGCTTACTAGGCTGGCAAAGTGAAAGTGAAAGTGAAGTCGCTCAGTCATGTCCAACTCTTTGCGACCCCATGGACTGTAGCCTACTAGGTTCCTCAGTCCATGGAATTCTCCAGGCAAGAGTACTGGAGTGGGATGCCATACTAGGCTGGCGAGGCCATCACAATGAAAGGAAACCACTAACCTAAGGACTGATGCTGAAGCTGCAGCTCCAATACTTTGGCCACCTGATGTGAAGAGCCAACTCACTGGGAAAGACTCTGATGCTGGAAAAGATTGAATGTGGGAGGAGAAGGGGATGACAGAGGATGAGATGGCTGGATGGCATCACTGATGCGATTGACATGAGTTTGAGTGGACTCCAGGAGTTGGTGTTGGACAGGGAAGCCTGGTGTGCTGCAGTCCATGGGGTCACAAAGAGTTGGACACGACTGAGCGACTGAACTGACGTGAACCTAAGAACCAAGTTCAGTGGGTTTTTCCTGAACAACCGTCATGTTAGTGTGGGGCCGTCCCTGCCGTGTGCTGCCCCAGACGCAGCCTCGGTTGCCCCGCACCCTCAGGAGAGGCTGCGTGAGCCCCAGGGGAAAGGGACTCTGCCCTGCAGGAAGCACGGTCTTTCCAGCCGCCCTCCTCGAGCCTGGCTGCGTCTTCAGCATCCCACCAGAGGTGGTGGGGAGGGAGGCATAGACGGGCTGTGAGCCACAGCAGGGAGGACCCCACTGCACCGAGGACTAATCACACAGGACAAAGGGACACACCCCTTCTCCCAAACACGCCAGGGCAAGAAGGAGGCGTTCACCTGGGTTACACTTACATGGAAAGGTAGACGGGGGCTGTCTGAGGTATTGAATATTTGGAAATAGAGATTCGCTTAAGGAATAAAACAGCTGCCATGAGTCTAACTGCCATTTTTTCAAAGGAAAAGTAATGGAAACATACTATGTAATCAAAGAGAACTGAATCAATAATGCTAATTTTCCTGAATGTGAAAGATGATGAAAATTTTCAATGTATTTTCTAAAATTTGTGAAATCCCCGTTCCTGGTGTCTAAGAGCAAGTGATAGAACTGAAGAGTGGAGACCCAACAGGCTGTCATCATACTCGCAACAGGATGTTTAACCCAATGTCATTATGAGTATTTTACACCTAAAATAAATACCTTGAAGTGAATATATGCACAATCTTCCTATACTTAAGGTGAAACCTTAAAAGAACAACCTTTTTTTTTCTTTTTTTGCTTTGCATTCAAGATCAACTTTTTCTCAGAAAAGGTGTGTCGGGGGAGTGTGTAATTTCCTCAGTTCTGTCTTGTCACAACACAAATTTGAAGCGACAGACCAGTTTTACAGCCCAGCACTCAGATGAACCAGTGTTACAGCTCCGTGTTACAGCTCAGTTTTATTTAGAAAGTAAAGGAAAATACATCCTGGAGGCATGAGGGCCTGCCGACCCAGAAGACAAGAACAGAAGAGAGGCCCCCCGGCCCAATTTTGGCTCCTCTTTTTATATGTTTTTTCCTCCCCCTGGGCCTGCCCTATGTAAACTGGGCTAGCCTGAGTTTCCACCGGCTGCTGCTTTGGGTGGGGGAAAGCTGTTTCTCCTGAGGCCCTCCCTCTGGTCCTTGGACCTTCCTTTGTTGTATTTTCACGGGCTTTCCCCTTCCTTGTCTTTTAGCCACCGCCATTCTGGACTCCTGTTTCCTATTCTAAACACCTAACAGGTATACTTTACAAATCCCTTGACTTCAGCATCCTAGCTCTGGGCTAGTGCCTCCTTCATGCAGACACCCCCAAGTGTCAGCCCCGAGCTAGACTGGCTGCTCGGCCAGGGGCCATTCTCTGAAATCCTCTGAAACCTGCTTAACTCCTCTATATGAAAATGACACATTCAGGCTCAAGTTGTTGGCTGGAGAGTATCTTACAGGGAAGGAAAAGTGTTAAGCGGGTAATGAAACAAAACTAATAACTCAGATGAACACCAGCAACTGTTAAACTTCGGTGATGGCTACACAGGGGACACATTGTGTTACTCTTTTTACTTCTGTGTATTTTTGTGACTTTCCACAATAAGAGTGTAAGCAGCAATAACAAAGACGACACGTCTGCTCTCTTTCCACAGGGCCCTGCTTAATGCCCAGCGGCAAAGGATGTGGCAAAGGTCTTTAATGCTTTCTAATGACTGGTCATAGCAAACACGTTCTTCCAACAACACAAGAGAAGACGCTACACATGGACATCACCAGATGGTCAACACTGAAATCAGATTGATTATAGTCTTTGCAGCCAAAGATGGAGAAGCTCTATACAGTCAGCAAAAACAAGAGCAGGAGCTGACTGTGGCTCAGATTATGAACTCCTTATTGCCAAATTCAGACTTAAACTGAAGAAAGTAGGGATAACCGCTAGACCATTCAGGTATGACCTAAATCAAATCCCTTATGATTATACAGTGGAAGTGAGAAATAGATTTAAGGGACTAGATCTGATAGACAGACAGCCTGATGAACTATGGACGGAGGTTCGTGACATTGTACAGGAGACAGGGATCAAGACCATCCCCAAGAAAAAGAAATGCAAAAAGGCAAAATGGTTGTCTGAGGAGGCCTTACAAATAGCTGAGAAAAGAAGGGAAGTGAAAAGCAAAGGAGAAAAGGAAAGATATACCCATTTGAATGCAGAGTTCCAAAGAATAGCCAGGAGAGATAAGAAAGCCTTCCTCAGTGATCAGTGCAAAGAAATAGAGGAAAACAACAGAATGGGAAAGGCTAGAGATCTCTTCAAGAAAATTAGAGATACCAAGGGAGCATTTCACACAAAGATGGGCTCAATAGAGGACAGAAATGGTATGGACCTAACAGAAGCAGAAGATATTAAGAAGAGGTGGCAAGAATACACAGAAGAAATGTACAAAAAAGATCTTCACGACCCAGATAATCACAGTGGTGTGATCACTCACCTAGAGCCAGACATCCTGGAATGTGAAGTCAAGTGGGCCTTAGGAAGCATCACTACGAAGAAAGCTAGTGGAGGTGATGGAATTCCAGTTGAGCTATTTCAAATCCTGAAAGATGATGCTGTGAAAGTGCTGCACTCAATATGCCAGAAAATTTGGAAAACTCAGCTGTGGCCATGGGACTGGAAAAAGTCAGTTTTCATTCCAATCCCTAAGAAAGGCAATCCCAAAGAATGCTCAAACTACCGCACAATTGCACTCATCTCACACGCTAGTAAGGTAATGCTCAAAATTCTCCAAGCCAGGCTTCAGCAATACGTGAACTGTCAACTTCCAGATGTTCAAGCTGGCTTTAGAAAAGGCAGAGGAACCAGAGATCAAATTGCCAATATCTGCTGGATCATCAAAAAAGCAAGAGAGTTCCAGCAAAACATCTATTTCTGCTTTATTGACTACGCCAAAGCCTTCGACTGTGTGGAACACAATAAACTGGAAAATTCTGAAGGAGATGGGAATACCAGACCACCTGACCTGCCTCTTGGGAAACCTGTATGCAGGTCAGGAAGCAACAGTTAGAACTGGAAATGGAACAACAGACTGGTTCCAAATAGGAAAAGGAGTGCGTCAGGGCTGTATATTGTCCCCCTGCTTATTTAACTTATATGCAGAGTACATCATGAGAAACGCTGGGCTGGAAGAAGCACAAGCTGGAATCAAGATTGCCGGGAGAAATATCAACAACATCAGATATGCAGATGACACCACCCTTATGGCAGAAAGTGAAGAGGAACTAAAAAGCCTCTTGATGAAAGTGAAAGAGGAGAGTGAAAAAGTTGGCTTAAAGCTTAACATTCAGAAAACTAAGATCATGGCATCTGGTCCCATCACCTCATGGGAAATAGATGGGGAGACAGTGGAAACATTGTCAGACTTTATTTTTTGGGGCTCCAAAATCACTGCAGATGGTGACTGCAGCCAAGAAATTAAAAGACGCTTACTCCTTGGAAGGAAAGTTATGACCAACCTAGATAGCATATTAAAAAGCAGAGACATTACTTTGCCAACAAAGGTCAGTCTGGTCAGGGCTATGGTTTTTCCTGTGGTCGTGTATGGATGTGAGAGTTGGACTGTGAAGAAAGCTGAGTGCCGAAAAATTGATGCTTTTGAACTGTGGTGTTGGAGAAGACTCTTGAGAGTCCCTTGGACTGCAAGGAGATCCAACCAGTCCATCCTAAAGGAGATCAGTCCTGGGTGTTCATTGGAAGGACTGATGCTGAAGCTGAAACTCCAATACTTTGGCCACCTCATGCGAAGAGTTGACTCGTTGGAAAAGACCCTGATGCTGGGAGGGATTGGGGGCAGGAGGAGGAGGGGACGACAGAGGATGAGCTGGCTGGATGGCATCACCGACTCGATGGGCATGAGTTTGAGCAGACTTCGGGAGTTTGTGATGGACAGGGAGGCCTGGCGTGCTGCGGTTCATGGGGTCACAAAGAATCAGACTCACCTGAGCGACTGAACTGAAATGAACTGAACTGAATGAGCAATGCCTGTAACTTGAAACAAGTGAGGATCTGGAGGGCCTCTGGGAGGTGACTGATGTGAGGAGTGTCAGAGAGCATAGTGGGGAAAGAGTGGGGAAATGAAAGTTTGTGGAGCAGACTTAAACCCTGATATGAGGTCTTGAAATAGTTCTGAGCATGTCCTGCGAGATCTATCTGGCACTCTAATTTTGAAGAAAAACGGAAACTGTCTTATATTTCAATGACTGAAATAGCTATGACATTTCACGCCTAAGCATCTTTTTAGTGACCCAGCCTGAGAGCAGTGACAAGGCCTGCCCACTGGCCTGCAATGGGGGCGGTGGGTGGGTGGAGGGCCTGGCAGGCCAGCTGGGGCACCTCAGCCCTGCACTGACCCTTAGCTGAGCCGGGCTGCTTGCAGCCAGAAGCGGAGCTTTGCTTCAGCACAGCTGAAGCAACGTCAGCAGGATTCTTTTCTGAGACCATCCTTGCCTCTCACATTTCAGGTGCTGTAAATTTTGGAAAGTATCTGAATATGGTAGAGAGTTCTATAATTTGGCTGGAGCTGACTCCCATTTCTAGTCATTCTTTTTAGGTTTCCTCAATAAAAAATGCAAATAATACTGGTAGTTTAACTGAATGTAATTGTTCTAAAAAGTGGGGTGGGCTTTAAAAAGTGGGCCTGTGTAAGGGCCTGAGGGTCGTGGTTCATTTGCTGAGAGCGAGGGCAGTGCTGAGGTGCAGTTTGCATCCTTAGAACAACTGCCGTCAGACCAGGACGTGTCTCAGACCGAGACCGAGCCTGTCTCTGGGTTAAACCCCCCAGCCCTCCGTCTCTCAGGCTGCACACAGGCCGTGCCTGCCCCCCCTTCACCTTTCTTAACAGCCGCCCACCTGTTCTCATCCCACGCCATGCAACTCAAGCAGAACTTTTTGCTAACCTGTCTCATATCGACATCAGAGGCCTGAGAAAATTCCAAACCTTTTAGTATTTTTGGATGTTTTCAAGAAAAAAAAATGCATTACTCTTTAATAAATAAACTCCTGAAAGAATTTGCAGGGTATCTTTACAGCAATTTAAAGTTGATTTAGGATTAACTATTGTATCTCGCCTGAGGGAGGCAGCTGGCCGAATTCTAGAGAACCATCCGGGCTAGGAAACCTATTAAGGGAACACTATGAGAAGGAAGAGTCTCATCTTCCCAGCAGTCAGCGAGACCAGGCTGCGGGCTGCTGCAGGAAGCTGAGTGAAGCAGAGCAACACCGCACACAAAAATGTCACAATAAATAGCAGGTAGAGCTCACTCACAGGATCCGGCCCGGGGAGCAGGCTCACTGTGAGGAAGCCAGAGTGGTCTGACAGGCTGACGGAACACAGCAGGAAGGAGCCTCAGAGCAGGAACTGGGGAAGTGGCCCAGAGAAGAAGGCCTGGAGGTAGCAGGGCTTCGTTTCTTCTGAGACAGAGCAACAGCATGGCAGAGCAGGTCTGAGAGCAATTGTGTTGCACAACTAGTGAAAAGAAGGATCCAGTTAATCAAAATGCTGTGTCTTAAAACCAGCCGAGTCCTTGGTGCTGAGGTTCAAGGCCGATGCCCTAGTAACACCAGCTTGAACACTGTAGCCAGCTTCCTGTTGCTGGTAAAACAGCAAACATAATCTACAGCTTCCCTGGGTCCAGAGTCTGGGTTCTGGGGAGTTGGGTCCTCTGCTCCGGGGTCTCACCACACTAAAATCCAGGCGTCAGCTGGAGCTGGGATTTCATCTGAGGCTCAGAACCTGCTTCAAACTTCATTCAGGTGGTCTGCGGGATTCAGAGCCTTGTGGTGGTAGGACTGGGGATCACGCTCAGCTCTTGAAAGCTGCCTTTGGGGCCCAGCCAATGGCACTCTCACAACAGAGGGTCTTACTTCAAAGCCAGCAGGAGACTCCTCCCCTGGCTGGCTACAGTGGATTCTTACAAAGGTAACTTGACCACCGGAAGGACTATTCCATCACCGTTGCCATATAATGTAGCCTAATCAAGGGAACGGCTTTCTCATCCTACTTATGTACACCAGGGAGAAGGAGTCTTGGGGGCCACTGGAGTTCTGCCCACTACGAATAATGAAGGGTCAACACTGAGCCGACATCTGCTGAGTGTTTACTCACTGGCCAGCACCATGCTGCAAGTGGGGCACACAGCTGGCAAAATAAACCAGGTACGAGACAGGCAAGGCGTCCACAGACTGACGGGAGACAAAGAATTAAAATCAACTGCGAAACAACTTAGTATGTCTGTAATAGCTGGCTGTGGAAGTAACACAGGAAAGATAGTCAAGGACGTGAGGCATAGATCACCAGGCGCTTTCTGGGCAGACGGTAAGGAAGAGGGCACTGCATGCGGAAGGTTGTCGATCCACTTTCTTGTGGAGGTGCTGAAAAGCCCGTGTGTGCGGCTTGACTGGGAAGGAGGGGCCTCGACAGAGGTCAACGGCCAGACCAGGAAGCATGCAGTACTTAAGACTTCATCACGGGCAGGAACCACCAAGGAACTTGGGAAGGGATCCAGTAATTAAGGTCACAGAAGCCAAGTTATACAAAGAGAAAAAAAAAGTCTGACTCCACTAAAATAAGAAAAACTTCAACACAAAGACCACAAGGGAAAAGCAGAAGTTTAGTACAAATCGATAACAAAAGACCAATAACCAACAGGGAATGAGTGAGAGATAAGAGACAGCAATTAACAGGAGATGACGAAAGCTGACTGGAGAAGAGCGTTTAACATCACCTGTGACTAAAAAAGTGAAGATTAAAACAGTGAAACGTCATTTTCACTATGAAATTGTTAGGAATAACAGATACAAAAAGCAGGTATACATACTTAGATTATTGAAGAACATCAAAGGTTAAGTGAATACAGAGGTTTTATAGATGATTTTCATTTTCTTCTTTATACTATGTTTTCTATATTTCCACAACGAACCTGTGTAAATTATTTAAAATAATTTTTTAAATTGCAGTACAACTGCTTTACAACGTTGTGTTGGCTTCTGCTGCACTCCAGTGAGAATCAGCTCTGTTTAAGCACATCCCCTCCGGCTGGAGCCTCCCTGCCGCCACCCCCATCCCACCCCTCCAGGTCGTCGCAGAGCACCGAGCTGAGTTTCAGCATCAGTCCTTCCAATGAAGACCCAGGACTGATCTCCTTTAGAATGGACTGATTGGATCTCCTTGCTGTCCAAGGGACTCTCAAGAGTCTTCTCCAACACCACAGTTCAAAAGCATCAATTCTTCAGCGCTCATCTTTCTTCACCGTCCAACTCTCACATGCATACATGACTACTGGAAAAACCATAGCCTTGACTAGATGGACCTTTGTCAGCAAAGTAATGTCTCTGCTTTTTAATATGCTATCTAGGTTGGTCATAACTTTCCTTCCAAGGAGTAAGCGTCTTTTAATTTCACGGCAGCTCTCCACCAGCTAGCTGTTGTACATGGTGGTGTATATGTGTCAAGTGTTACTCTTATTCATTCCACCCTCTCCTTATCCTGCTGGGTCCACAAGTCCCTTCTCTCTGTCTGCACCTCTGTTCTTGCCCTGCAATTAGGTACATCAGTACCATTTCCCAAGATTCCATATATATGTGTTAATATGTACAAATTCTTAAAATAGTACCTAATATTTTCATTTAAGAAATGAATGAAACTACTTTCAGCTCTTCTGCTTGATTCTCTGGGTATCTACTGCCAGATTTCTAAATCATATGCATACGCTGTCATCCCTGGATTCATCAGTTTCACCAAATATCTCTTGACTTCCTATAGTACAGTCAACAGTATCATCCTCTGCCCACTTCTTCCCCCTCCTCTCCATACAGGTAAGGATTTGTTAGGATTGTGTGATAATCACATACCTTCTGAGCCAAATAGTGTACTGAAGCTACATATCCTTTTTTGTACAAAAAGTTTTGTTGTTCCTGGAGTTAATAATTTAAGAACTATTTCATTTTTTAATTTAATTGTTTTCTTGGTACCTGTTAATATTTCCTAAATTCTCCATTATTTGTCAAATGTTTTAAATAAGTTTTCTAATGTTCAAGCCAACAAAGGTCCGTCTAGTCAAGGCTATGGTTTTTCCAGTAGTCATGTATGGATGTGAGAGATGGACTATAAAGAAAGCTGAGCGCCGAAGAATTGATGCTTTTGAACTGTGGTGTTGGAGAAGACTCTTGAGAGTCCCTTGGACTGCAAGGAGATCCAACCAGTCCATCCTAAAGGAAATCAGTCCTGAATATTCATTGGAAGGACTGATGCTAAAGTTGAAACTCCATTACTTTGGCCACCTGACACGAAGAGCTGACTCACTGGAAAAGCCCCTGATGCTGGGAAAGATTGAAGGCGGGAGTAGAAGGGGACAACAGAGGATGAGATGGTTGGATGGCAACACTGACTCTATGGACATGAGCTTGAGTAAACTCCGGGAGCTGGTGATGAACAGGGAGGCCTGGCGTGCTGCACTCCACGGGGTCACAGAGAGTCGGACACGACTGAGCTGAACTGAATGATTGCTCAAGCGTGTTAAATGACAGACCACCATTTCCACCTCCCTGCCTGTTTCCCCTACCACACGCTTCCCACTTCACTGTCCTCTGGAGCAAGTCCTGAAACTTCCCTCGTGTTGAAGCTCTTACTTCTGGGACCCATGTGTTGTTGTTTTGTTTGTTTTGGTTATGCTCTTTTCCTGCTAAGGCACAGTTATCAGTAGTTTTCTAAGATGAAGTACATGTGACTCAAGTTGTTCCTTTTCCCCTAGGATTTACTGTGTGAAAACAGTTTTATTCTGTTCCCCTACTTGGTTTTGTATATTGTATGTTTACACTCGATTGGCAGGCTATATTGGCTGCATTTAATTCTAAATTAAAAAAAAATTCACCCTCAAAATTCGTATCAGATTGCTTTTTACTATTTTCCTGTATTCTATTGGAAAGCTCGGTACCTATTTTTTTTTTCCTATGTGACATTTAAAAATGTCTCTTTTTTGGAAGCTTTTTGATGTTATCTTTATTCTTAATCACCTGTAATTTCATGGAGTCACTGGTGGTGGACTTTTTTAGTCTGGCAGCATATCCTCTGATTCTGCTAAATAGCCTTGTATTGATCCTTTAATAATTTCTACTCCTCTGTTTCTCTTTTCTTCTTCTCTGTTTCTCTGTCTTTCTGGAAATCCTGTTAGCTGTGGAAGGACTGCCACATGGGTGGTCAGGTATCTGGAGAGCTGCAGACTACACAGAGGAAAGGGGCGGGCGAGTCCAGGAACGGAGCTGAAATGACGGTCTATGTGTAGATAAATACCGGACAGTCAAGGTTCATCACGGAAAACAGAAATTGCTCCAGCCATTCTAAACAGAAAGGTATTCAAGTGCCGACCACATTTCTGGAAGGGCTGGATGGGCAGTGACTAGACTAAGCTTCTAGGAATAACTTCAAGGAAAAGGTCTCTAGAGTGGCTTCTGGCAGGGGTGACACTCGCCCCGTTGCAGCGAGGGAAGTGGTACTCACTTCTCCGTCCAGAACTGGTCAGGACAAGGACACTACCAAAGCAGCTGCCCAGCCCTCGGGAGTCACGGGTGTCCCCACGGCCGCGCCTCTGGGCCCCGCAGGGCTAGTGAGTGGATGCTGACGTGGGCCATGGGCAGAGCCAGTCTCCACCTGTGCCAGGGACCACAACAGTCAAGCAGGACCACAGCCTCCTCACGCCCCCTTTCAAATCCCACTCAGAGCACCCAAGTGGCAGAACTTAACCTGCGCTCAGAACCCTCACTAAAAACGCAGTTTGGGGAATTCTAACCCCTGCAGAGTTTTCCAGGCGTCATGTACGGATGTGACAGTTGGATCATAAAGAAGGCCGAGAGCAGAATCCCTTGGACAGTAAGGAGATTAAACCAGTCAATCCTAAAGGCAATCAACCCTGAATATTCTTTGGAAGGACTGATACTGAAGCTGAAGCTCCACTATTTTGGCCACCTGATGCAAACAGCCAACTCACTGGCAAAGACCCTGATGCTGGGAAAGGCTGAGGAAAAAGGGAGAAGGAGGTGACAGAGGATGAGATGGTTGGATGGCATCATCGACTCAATGTATACAAGTCTGAGCAAACTGCAGGAGATAGTGAAGGACAAGGAACCTGGCGTCCATGGGGTAGCAGAGTCAGACAGAACTGAGCAACTGAACAACAACCACCCCTACAGAACAGAAAAACTCCCCAGAACACTGGCCTGGAGGACCAGGGCCAAGTCACCAGAAGCAGCACAGCTCACGTGTGCGTGAGGGCAGGGCTCTGCCAGCAGGAGCTGCTGGCGGGGTCATGGGCTCCTGGGGCTAACGAGCTGGGGAAGCATTAGGGTCTGACAGGTTTTGGTAGTAGAGAAGAGCATTTCACAATTCTACTTTATGCCTAGCCTCATTCTACAAAGGACGAGAGGCGGACGAGACTCGATGGTAGAGGAAGGCAGGGCGTTCTAGTCAGCATGAGCTTACCAACATAAATCCGTGAAATAACAAGATCCGGATGTTTTGCCCTGCTGGAGCATTTGGAATGTACGTATGGACAATGGCAGGGCCGTGACTCATATAATCAAGGGCCCAGACTTGATATGCAACCACCCACTCAAAAGTTCCAGACTTCTGACCAGCAGATGCAAATTAGAAAATGTCAAAAATAAAATCTTATGTAAGCTTTTTTAAAAATAAAAGGATTTACCTGAGTCATTGACTTAGGAATGAAACAAAATATAAACCTCTTCTGGTAAACCACAGAATCCAAGTGTTATATAACTTTGAAGTTGTAGATGCCACTTTGAACACAGAGACCCCCTGTGTTAGGGAACACACAGTGGTTTAAGACAGTGGTTACCGTCCACAGTCTTTAACATGTCAGTTTATAAATTCAGGTTTTTCCAAAAGGGCTTCTTAAAGGCAAGCCTGCAAAGACACTTTCCTGGTTTTCCCCTGTGCATATTCTCAATCTCCAATATTCCCTTGTAAATTGCTTCTAAAATGCTCCTTTGATGTCCGTGTCCTTCCCACACCTGCACCAACAGCAAACTGCTTCTCAATGTGTCCTTGACTCCTTCCACCAGCAACTGCTAACAGGACTGCAGACTCAAATCCTCGGACAAGATTTCACTTGCTACAACTAGGTTAGAAACACAGGGCCTAAAAAAAAAAAAAAAAAAAAAAAAAAAAAAAAAGAAACACAGGGCCTAAATATACCTAAGTGGTATTTTAAAAGAACACAGGCTAAATTTTAACCAATTTTCATGTAACTAATTTTTCATATTCATTATAACGAAGGCTGTGTAAAAGGCATACAAATAAATCACAGGCTCCAATGTCCAAACTTTACAGAAGGAGTCTTCAAATGATCAGGAACAGACCTTGAACACGTTTTAGGGATTATTTAAACTTTATTTTTACACTGCTATTATGGAAACATTCTTCAAATGAGCAGGAATAGCCATGTAACATGTTTGTGTGTGTGCTAAGTCGCTTCAGGCATGTCCTTTGCGACCCTATGGGCTGTAGGCTCCTCTGTCCATGGGATTCTCCAGGCAAGAATACTGGAGTGGGTTGCCATGCCCTCCTCCAGGGGATCTTCCCCACCCAGGGATCGAACCCACATCTCTGAGGTCTCCTGCACTGGCAGGCAGGCTCTTTACTGCTAGCGCCACCTGGGAAGCCATGTTTGAGGGATCAGTAAACCGTTTACACGCCTATATATTTCATATATTTCACACTTACACGTTGTATGCCCCGATGAAACTGCTTCTCAGCTAGTTTTCTCTGATGTTAGTGGTGGACAGGTAACGTCTGCGTCTGCCAAAATTCTCTGGAACCCCATCTCTGCAGATGGCTCCCCAGAGTGCAGCCTGCCTTACCCACCCTGAACTTGGTACCAGCGCACCTACCTGCCATACAGGGCCCGCCCCTGCCCCAGGGTGCAAACCTCCACCTTCAGGACCCACCCACAGCAGAGAGGAGGAGAGGAGGAGAGAGAAATGCCCTGGACTTGATTTTGCCGGTGTGGTGGGCGGCAGCCTCAGCGGTCCTGGGGCCCGTGGTGGTGAGAGCAGCAGCGTCCTGCCCGCAGAGGCGCCGCTGATGACCTCAGGCCGCAGCTTCCTGCACGCCAGTGCTCTCTGGAGCTCTGAGATTTGGTCTTGGAGGCCCCACCTGTTCTGCTCGCCTTTCTGAGGAGTCTGTATTTAGTACTTCCCCTGTCACTTAAGTCTGGCTTCCCTGATGAGTGGCTCAGACGGTAAAGAATCTGCCTGCAATGCAGGAGACCCGGGTTTGATCCCTGGGTCGGGAAGGGAAGTAAATACCACCCACTCCAGTATCCTTGCCTGGAGAATTCCATGGACAGAAGAGTCTGGCAGGATACAGTCCATGGGGTGGCGAAGAATCAGACATGACTAAGCAATTAGCACACTTTCAACATAGGTCAGCTCAGCAGTTCTTGGAAGTGTGTGGTCCAAGGACCCTGAGACCTTTCAGGGGGTCTGTGAGACACTCTCTTTTCTATTTACATATCTGTATAAAGACATCTTTTCTTCCTTACACCACAATTAAAACATTATCCCAACAGATGATATGAGATGATACGGCTGCCTTTTATTAGACATTGAAGACAATAAACATAGAATGCAATGTCACTTAATCTTTTTTGTTTCAGAAAGTTATTTTACCTTAGTTGCTTTTCAAAAAGATGTTACTTTATGTTAACTTGTGATGGGCTTATTATTAGGTTATTTTAAAATGAATTAAACATTTTAAAGATTGCTCATCTTTCATTCCTAATATAGCACGTATTGACAGATATAACACACAACATTACACATTGTTATATACACAGATATAACCCACAACAATATAACATACAACAAAAGTTCATTGGTGTCCTACACCATTTATGGACTGTAAAAGATTTTAGAGTACAAAAGGGCCTTAAGACTGAAAAGGTTAATAACCACTGACATAGAGTAGATTCTATCATCTTTATCTAAAACCCCTCAACAGTAGAGACCCAGGGATCAAACCCAGGTCTCCCACATTGCAGGTGGATTCTTTACCAGCTGAGCCAAAAGGGAAGCCCAAGAATACTGGAGTGGGTAGCCTATCCCTTCTCCAGCAGATCTTCCCCACCCAGGAATCGAACCGGAGTTTCCTGCATTGCAGGCGGATTCTTTACCAACTGAGCTATGAGGGAAGCCCCAAAAGTAGAGAAGCCTATATTTTTCTTTAATTCTTTACCCAGATTCGGGTGATCATAGAGAGAGGTTAGCTTAGAGAGAGTCTATGGTATAGCTCTCCCAGCAGGGAGAAGGAGCAGGATGGGGAGACGCACAAACAGCGTCTGTGAGAACCAAGCCCCAGAGGCAGCTGGAGTGTCAGAAAGAGGTCTTATAAGTGAAGGATCTGAGGAGGGACACGCAGAACAAAGTGCCCAGAGGACCAGAACTGATATCGAACACTTACTAATCACAAATACTTAATATTCACAGGTCATTCAATAATTCTTATCATTCACTGAGCAGCCAGTCCTGGCAGCTTTGGCTCCAGTGGCTGTAAGAGGGATGCCCACCAAGAAAGCTCCTCTTGGGCCAGGGATGGCTTGAGGACACTATACATGTCTTTTTGTTGTTGTTCAGTTGCTCAGTCGTGTCTGACTCTTTGCGGCCCCATGGACTGCAGCATGCCAGGCTCCCCTGTCCATTACTAACTTGCTGAGTTTACTCAAACTCATGCCCATTGAGTTGGGTGATGCCATCCAACCATCTCATCCTCTGTCATCCCCTTCTTCTCCCTCCTTCAATCTTTCCCAGCATCAGAGTCTTTTCCAATGAGTCAGTTCTTTGCATCAGTAGCCAAAGTATTGGAGCTTCAGCACCAGTCCTTCCAATGAATATTCAGGGTGGATTTCCTTTAGGATTGACTGGTTTGATCTCCCTCCTGTCCAAGGGACTGTCAAGAGTCTTCTCCAGCCACAGTTCAAAAGCATATATTCTTCAGCACTCAAATTCTTTGTGGTCCAACTTTCACAACTGTACATGATTACTAGGAAAACCACAGGTTTGACTCTACAGACCTTTGTTGGCAAAGTGAGGTCCCTGCTTTTTAATACACTCTCTAGGCTTGTCACAGCTTTTCTTCCAAAGAGAAAGCATCTTTTAGTTTTGTGGCTGCAGTCACTGTCCTCAGTGATTTTGGAGCCCAAGAAAATAAAATCTGCTACTGTTTCCACTTTTTCCTCATCTATTTCCCATGAAGTGATGGAACCGGATGCTATGATCTTAGTTTTTTGAATGCTGAATTTTAAGCCGGCCTTTTCACTTTCCTCTCTCTCTCTCATACAGAGGCTCTTTAGTTCCTCTTCACTTTCTGCCATTAGAGTGATATTATCTGCATATCTGAGGTTGTTATTTCTCCCAGCAATCTTGATTCCAGCTTGTGATTCATCCAGCCTGGCATTTTGCATGATGTACTCTACATATAAGTTGAATAAGCAGGGTGACAATATACAGCCTTGACATACTTCTTTTCCTATTTGGATCCAGCCTATTGTTCCATGTCTGGTTCTGTTGCTTCTTGACCTGCATACAAGTTTTTCAGGAGACAGGTAAGGTGGTCTGGTATTCCTATTTTCCAGTTTGTTGTGATCCACACAGTCAAAGGCTTTAGTGTAGTCAATGAAGCAGATGGTTTTTGGAATTCCCTTGCTTCTTCTATGATCCATCAGTTCAGTTCAGTTCAGTTCAGTTCAGTTGCTCAGTCGTGTCCGACTCTGCGACCCCATGAATCGCAGCACACCAGGCCTCCCTGTCCATCACAAACTCCCGGAGTCTGTTCAAACTCATGCCCATCGAGTCAGTGATGCCATCCAGCCATCTCATCCTCTGTCGTCCCCTTCTCCTCCTGCCCCCAATCGCTCCCAGCATCAGGGTCTTTTCCAATGAGTCTATGATCCATCAGATACTGCCAATTTGATATCTGGCTTCTCTGCCTTTTCTAAATTCAGCTTGTACATCTGGAAGTTCTCAGTTCAGATACTGTTGAACCGTAGCTTGAAGGATTTTGAGCATTATCTTGCTAGCATGTCAAATGCACACAACTGTACAGTTTGTACAGTGAATGCAATTGCAGTAGTTTGAACATTCTTTGGCATTGCCTTTCTTTGGGACTGGAATTAAAATTGAACTTTTCCAGTCCTGTGAACACTGCTGAGTTTTCCAAATTTGCTGACATATTGAGTGCAGCACTTTCACAGCATCATCTTTTAGGATTTTAAATAGCTCAGCTGGAATTCTGTCACCTCACTAGCTTTATTTGTAGCAATGCTTCCTGAGGCCCAGTTTACTTCATACTCTAGGATGTCTGGCTCTAGGTGACTGATCACACCATCCTGGTTATCTGGGTCATTAAGACCATTTTCGTACAGTTCTTCTGTGTATTCTTGCCACCTCTTCTTAATTTCTTCCACGTCTGTTAGGTCCATACCATTTCTGTTCTTTATTGAGCCCATCTTTGCATGAAATGTTCCCTTGGTATCTCTCATTTCCTTGAAGAGATCTCTATAGTCTTTCCCATCCTATTATTTCCTTCATCTTTACCTTGTTCACTTAAGAAGGCTTTCTTGCCTCTCCCTGCTATTTTCTGGAACTCTGCACTCAGTTGGGCGTATCTTTCTCTTTCTTCTTTGCCTTCTTCTTCTTTTCTCAGCTATTTTGTAGGGTTCCTCAGACAAGCATTTTGCCTTCTTGCATTTCTTTTCTTGGGGATGATTTTAGTCTCCTCCTGCTGTATAATGTTACGAACATTTGTCCTTCTTTAGGCACTCTGTCTACCAGATCTAATCCCGTGAATTTATTCATCACCTCCACTGTGTAATAAGGGATTTGATTTAGGTCATACGTGAGTGGTCTGGTGGTTTTCCCTACTTTCTTCAATTTAAGTCTGAATTTGGCAATAAGGGGCTCGTGATCTGAGCCACAGTCAGCTCCAGGTCTTGTTTTTGCTGACTGTATAGACCTACTCCATCTTCAGCTGCAAGGAATATAATGGACTTGATTTTGGTATTGACCATTTGGTGATGTCCATGTGTAGAGTCGTCTCTTGTATTGTTGGAAGAGGTAATAGTAGGTTTAATAGTTTAATAGCTGACAATATTGTATTTTGGCTTATGGTGGGTTATAGCAACTGACATCAAAGTAAGAAAAAAATGCCAGACATGATTCAATTCCACCAAAACACCTACTAGGTACAAGACTCAGACTACGGCGCTCTGTACACCAATGCTGAACCTACAATTTCCCAAAAATCTCCAATGTAAAATTAGTGTTTAAATTATAATTATACTCGAAAAAGCCACAAACTTTACATGACATTTTCTGAAAACCTGTAAGTTGTTCTTTTATAATTATCCATGTTTAGTTTGGTTTCTCTGAGAAACAGATGCTAAGATGGGATTAAACATGAAAGAGATTTACTGGGGCGACATTTGTGAGCTATAAACGGAAGGAGGAGGCTGAGTCTGACACCTGTGAAGGGGGGAGAGCGGGGAAGAAGGGTTGGGAGGGAAGAGTCTCACTCAGCAACACAGCCATGAGAAAAGCCTGCAAGGCTCGTGGGGAGTCTCTGGGGGCCAGGCCAGCACACTCATTCACTGCAGCCCCACCACACCCACTCACTGGTGTAGCTTCATCAGGAACACAGTGGTGGGTCCCAGGGGCAGCAGCTGGGGTCCTCCATCCACTCTGCTTCTCGAAGATCTGAGTAACACACTTCCATTGCCACCACATCATCTTCTGTGAGTCTTCAGGTTCTTTCATGAATGTTTGATGGACATAAAGACTATACATTAAAAAAAAAAGACTATACATGTTTTTATGCCACCAGATTTTACCTCTTAATATATTACTATCCTGAAACATGCTATTGTTAATGGAGGTTAAGGATTCTATTATTTTAATACACTTCATTGCAACATATTTTATATTTGTTTTTGAAGTATATACATTGTCTTTTGTGTATCACATATGATGATTAGTGTGGAACACAAGCAAAACTATATGGTACAAAATAACAAATTAATTAATATTAATGAACTAATTGAATATAATATTTCTGGAATGTTAAAATTAGCAAAAATTCACTGGAGGTTGACTATAGAATATTTTTCTTTTGTTTTTGTTTTTTTTCATTTATTTTTATTAGTTTGAGGCTAATTACTTTACAAAATTGTAGTGATTTTTGCCATACATTAGGTCAGGAAGCAACAGTTAGAACTGGACATGGAACAACAGACTGGTTCCAAATAGGAAAAGGAGTACGTCAAGGCTGCATATTGTCCCCCTGCTTATTTAACTTATATGCAGAGTACATCATGAGAAACGCTGGGCTGGAAGAAGCACAAGCTGGAATCAAGATTGCCGGGAGAAATATCAATAACCTCAGATATGCAGATGACACCACCCTTATGGCAGAAAGTGAAGAGGAACTAAAAAGCCTCTTGATGAAAGTGAAGGAGGAGGGTGAAGAAGTTGGCTTAAAGCTCAACATTCAGAAAACTAAGATCATGGCATCTGGTCCCATCACCTCATGGGAAATAGATGGGGAGACAGTGGAAACATTGTCAGACTTTATTTTTTGGGGCTCCAAAATCACTGCAGATGGTGACTGCAGCCAAGAAACTAAAAGATGCTTACTCCTTGGAAGGAAAGTTATGACCAATCTAGATAGCATATTAAAAAGCAGAGACATTACTTTGCCAACAAAGGTCCATCTGGTCAGGGCTACGGTTTTTCCAGTGTTCATGTATGGATGTGAGAGTTGGACTGTGAAGAAAGCTGAGCACCGAAAAATTGATGCTCTTGAACTGTGGTGTTGGAGAAGACTCTTGAGAGTCCCTTGGACTGCAAGGAGATCCAACCAGTCCATCCTGAAGGAGATAGGTTCTGGGTGTTCATTGGAAGGAATGATGCTGAAGCTGAAACTCCAATACTTTGGCCACCTCATGCGAAGAGTTGACTCGTAGGAAAAGACCCTGATGCTGGGAGGGATTGGGGGCAGGAGGAGAGGGGGAAGACAGAGGGTAAGATGGCTGGATGGCATCACCGACTCGATGGGCATGAGTTTGAGCAGACTCTGGGAGTTTGTGATGGACAGGGAGGCCTGGCGTGCTGCGATTCATGGGGTCACAAAGAGTCGGACATGACTGAGCAACTGAACTGAACTGAACTGACATGAATCAGCCATGGGTTTACATGTGTTCCCCATCCTGAACCCCCCTCCCACCTCCCTCCCCATCCCATCCCTCTGGGTCTTCCCAGTGCACCAGCCCTGAGCACTTGTCTCATGCATCCATTAAAAAGAATTCATTTGAATCAGTTCTAATGAGATGGATGAAACTGGAGCCCATTATACAGAGTGAAGTAAGACAGAAAGATAAAGACCAATACAGTTACTAAATTATAGAATATTTTTAAAGCAATGTGGTTACTACTTCGCAGCAGACACAGTAACTGTAATTAGAAGAACAAATGCTAACTGAGAGAGATAACTGATAAAAAGACTGAATAACTAATCACAGTTACCACACTGGTTGGTTTGAAGTAGGATACCCTTTTTAAACAGTTTATTTTTTTTCCCCAAAAAAAAAAAAAAAGTTTATTCTCTTAAATAAGCCTTCCTACAATCTTCTCAGATAATACTGCACTTATAACTCATATCACATAATCACCAGCCTACTGCATTCTACATGCTCTGCAAACCTTCCTTCCCAAGTTATTTAAATGTAGACTGGGGGCTGAAGGTCCAGTCTGGGTGGCTGCATGAGGCCAGAGGAGAGCAAAGGACACCTTACAGGGGTTCAGCAGATCCCAGCTCTGTAAGCTAGACTTGACTCTTCCCGACCCAGTTATCCAAAGGCCACAGGGTAGGAGCTTTTGAATGCTCAAAACTGATTAACTAAGCTGGCCCGTTTCATCCCCTGCTTTTCTCATATTAGCTTGAACTTAATGTCTAACATAAACTACATTTCAGCTCAGTTCATCCATGCAAATAATCACTAATATCTAACTAGTGGTTTTTTATATGTTATATTCATATAAAACAATTTCAACTCAAGTATTTCAAATGTCAGTTTTTAAATCTTTCCCCCCAGGCAGCCTAGAGACCTGAGAAAATACATTTATGATGCAAGGATCACTAACTCACTGAGAGGTATGTGCTATGCACTGCTCCAAGTGGTTTACACATAGTCACTTATTTCATCGCAACTGTCCTATGCGGTGGAACTAGTATTATCTCCAATTTACACGTAAGGATTCCAAAGCACAGAGAAGTTAAATAACCTACCCAAAGTTACATAAGCTAGTGAGCAGTAGAGCTGGGATTTGAACCCAAGTAATTGGCCCCAGAGTTAAAGATTTTCTGTTGTTACTGTGGCCTTACCAAACTGTAGTGCACTACTTAACTCACGTTGAAAAAGTCACAATTACTTAGAACATGGCAACAGAATCATTTTTAAAAAGTTTTATTTACACTTGTATCTTATAAACCACTGATCAACTTAAACTGAAACATGATGAAATGAAAGTTTGCAGTCCTAATCATCCCTTAAATACCCCAAAACATTAAAATTAAAATTAATATGCTAATGTAAAAATATTTCCTCTTTCCTAATTTATAGCAGCATATTTTCTTCGAAAGCTATCACATATATTTTAAAACACATTATAGAAATTAGGAGACTTAAATGATGTACAGAAAGACAATAATCAAAAATAAGTTAATTCAGATGTACACTATCAGAAAAAGATACTGCAGTTAAACAACATGTGGCTTAAAAATCAATACAGCGACCTTTTCGTTCCCAATCTCCATATCGGGTAGGTTCTGGGCCTCTGGGTCCACCTTTCTCTTTTGTAACAGGATTAATATCATCTGGAAATTCTGAAGAAATAATAAGTTAAAAAAAAAAAAGCAGTTAATGGAGGTGGGAAAAGCATTATCGTCAATTCTGCAGATGAGGGTGCTGAGCTGACAGTTAACGAGGCTGGATGCTACTGATGAAGCTACTACTATGCAGTCCTTAAACACTCTAAACGTGGTTCTTTCCAGCTTGAGAGATCACTTTAGGATATAATCTTCATACTCAATCAACTTTATTACTTGCATTAATGACTTAGAATTCTCAGACCCCTCTCAGGCTCTCATCTGGGGACTGGCTGGATTAGAACAGTAGGAAAGGGGTACAGAGAATACAGACTTCAAATCCACAGGGTTTGAAAAGCTGTGAAACAAGATTACTTTGAACATTACTTTGACTCAATGCCTTATTTTTCTTATGAGTGAACTGGGGACAATCATACCTGCCTTGTTATCTTGAGAAATAAAAAAAGAAATGCATGTAAAGGGTCCGGCACAGTGCCAGGTACATAAGAATGCTCAATTAATTCTGGCTATGAGTATTAATTTTCCTCATCACACGGTTTTGGCTTCAGCAACTGGCTACCTGAAACTGCCATTTCTGTGCATGTGCTCAGTCACCCAGTTGTATCTGACTGTTTGTTACCCCACGGACCACAGCCTAACAGGCTCCTCTGTCCATGGGATTCTCCACGCAAGAATACTGAGCGGGTTGCCATGCCCCCCTTCAGGGGATCTTCCCAACCCAGGGATCAAACCCAGGTCTGCTGCATGTGCCTAACAGCTGCTATTACTGTTAACACTAGGTGTTCATAATAGGAATGTTCTTTTTGAGTTCATGCTCAATTCTGAGGACTTTATACATATTAATTAATTTACTGCTCATAATAATCCTTTGGGACAGGAACAATTATTATCTCCACTCTACAGATGAGGAGCTCAAGGTTACACAGCTACTAAGTGGTGAAAGTGAGTTTGAATTCACACATTCTGGCTGCAGTCTTGCTCTCGGCACACACACTGTACTGACTGCACCTGGGGAGAGCAGGAGAGGAACCAGCCTTTAGAACCACCCAGTTCTTTTTCCAAAGGTATTTACATAATGAATATTCATTTATTTGACTACACTGGGTCTTAGCTGTGGCATACAGGATCCTCCCTGTGTCACAGGGGATCTTCCGTTGAGGTGCATGGACTCTCTAGCTGTGGCACGTGGGCTCCAGTGCGTGAGGGCGTTGGGAGCTGCAGCTGTGGGCTCAGGAGCTGAGGCTCAAAGACTCTGGAGCATGTAGACTTCAGTAGCTGTGGAGTGCAGGCTCAGTAATTGTGTCCTTGCACTGGCTTAAGCTGCCCTGTGGTATCTGGAATCTTCCCAAACCAGGGATGAAATTCCTGTCCCCTGCACTGGCAGGCAAATTCTTAACCACTGTACAACCAGGGAAATCCTGAAGATAGTAGTCTATATCTCTTAATCCCATACCCCTATCTTGGCTTCCCCACTTCCCTCTCCCCAGTAGTAACCACTAGTTTAGTTTCCTATACCCGCTAGTCTGTTACTGTTTTGCTATATATCCCGTTCTTATTTTTTAGGCTCCACATATACGAGATGAAAAGCAAGTATTTGTCTTTCTCTTTTTTTGCAGCAGAATATCTTGAGGTCCATTTCCATTGTTGCAAATGGCAGATTTCATTCTTTTTAATGGCTGGATAATATTCCTGTGTGTGTGTGTGTGTGTGTGTGTGTGTGTGTGTGTGTGTGTGTGTGTGTGTGTGTGTGTGTGTGTGTGTGTGTGTGTGTGTGTGTGTGTGTGTGTGTGTGTGTGTGTGTGTGTGTGTGTGTGTGTGTGTGTACACACCACATCTTCTTTACCCATTAATCTGTTGGTCATTTAGGTTGCTTTCGTATCGTGGCTATTGTAAATAATGCTATGAACACTGGGGTGCAACCTGTCTCTTCAAATTAGTGTTTTCACTTTCTTTGGATATATACACGCTAGTGGAATTGCTGGGTCATGTGGTAGTTCTATTTTCAGGTTTTTGAGGAAACGCTATAATATTTTCCATACTATAAGAACCAATTTACATTCCCACCAACAGTGTATGAAAGTTTCCTTTTCTCCACACCTTCTTTAGTATTTATTTGTTGACTTTTTGATGATGGTCACTCTGACCACTGTGAGCTGATACCTCACTGTAGTTTTGGTTTGCATTTCTCTAATAATTAGTGATGTTGAACATTTTTTCCCATGTGCCTACTGGCCACCTCTATGTCTTCTTTGGAAAAATGTCTATTCCCATCTTCTGCCCATTTTTTGATTGGGTTTTTTTTTTTTTTTAATATGGAGTTGTATGAGCTGTTTATATATTTGGACATTAACCCTGTGTTGGTCAAATTGTTTGCAAGTATTTTCTCTTATTTCACAGGTTGTCTTTTCATTTTATCCATGGTTTCCTTCATTGTGCAAAAGTTTTTAAGTTTAATTAGGTCCTATCTGTTTATTTCTGCTTTTATCTCTTTTGCTTAGGAGACAGATTAAAAAAAATATTGCTACAATTTATGTCACAGAGTGTTATGTCTATGTTCTCTTTATGGTTTCAAGTCTTACATGTATATACTTAATCCACTGAGTATTTCTGTATGCCATGTGAGGAAATGTTCCAATCTCAGTCTTTTACATGAAGCTGTCCAGTTTTCCCAGCACAACTTTCTTTTTCCATTGTATAGTCTTGCCTCTTTTGTTGTAGATTAGTTGACCATAGGTGCATGGGTTCATTTCTGGGATCTCCATTCTGTTTCATTAATCTCTGTGTCTGTTTTTGTGCCAGTACCAGGCTGTTTTGATTACTGTGGTTTTGTAGTACAGTCTGAATTCTGGGAGCTTGATATTTCCAGATCTGTTCTTCCTCTGGATTATTTTGGCAATTTGGGGGTCTTTTGTGGTTCTATATGAATGTTTGGATTATTTACTCTAGTTCTGTGAAAAATGACATGGTTATTTTGACAGGGATTGCCTTTAATCTGCAGATTACTCTGGGTAGTATGACCAAGAGTAGTAATTTTAACAATATTAACTCTTTCAGTTCAAGAGCACACGATATCCTCCCACTTCTTCCATCATCTTCTATTTCCTTCATCACTGTCTCAGTTTTCAGAGGCAGAGGTTTTTCACCTTTAGGTTTATTCCTAGGTGTTTTATTCTTTTTGATGTGATTTTAAAGAAGTTTTTTTTTTTTTTTACTTTTTTATGATATTTCATTATTAGCGTATGTAAAAGAAACATATTTCTGTATATTAATCATATTCTGTAACTTTACAGAATTTATTAGTTCTAGTGGTTTTTGGATTGAGACTTTAGGGATTTTTATATACAGTATCGTTCATCTGCTAATAGTGACACTTACTTCTTTCACATTTGCATACATATTTATCTTCCTTGTTCTACTGCTGTGGCTAGAACTTCCAATATGATGCTAAATAGGTGGCAAGAGTGGGCATCCCTGTCTTGTTCCTGAATTAGACGAAAGGCTTTCAGCTTTTACTGTTGAATATGATGTTAGCTTTGGATTTGTCATAAGTGGCCTGTATCATGTTGAGATATGTTCCCTCTATATACCCACTCAGATGAAGAGTTTTATAATAAATTTTTTCAAAGGTTTTTCTGAATCTATTGAGATAATCAGGTGGTTTATATCCTTCCTTTTGTTAATGTACTCTATCACATTAATTGATTTGTAAATACTGAACAATCCTTGTGTCTCTGAAATAAATTCAAATTGATCATTGTATATAATCCTTTTAATATAATTTTGGCTTCAGTTTGCTAATATTTTGGTGAGGATTTTAGAATCTATATTTATCAAAGATACTGACCTGTAACTTTCTTTTGTTGTAGTGTCTCTGCATGGTTTTGATATCAGGGTCATTACTGGTGGTCTTGTAGAATGAATCTGAGAGTGTTCTGACCTTTTCACTTTTTTGGAATAGGTTGAGAAGGTTAGGTATTAGCTGTTATTTACACGTTTGGTAGAATTCTCCTTTGAAACTGGCCAGTCCTGGATTTTTGTTTGCTGGGAGTTTTAAAATTACAGACTCAATTTCACTATAATGATTGGTCTGTCCAAGTTGTGTAAGTCTTCTTGTTTCAGTCTTGACAGGTTGTATGTTTCTACAAATTTATTTCTTCTAGGTTGTCCAATTCGTTGGCATATAACTATTTGTGATTCTTTTGTATTTCTGTGATTTTCATTGTTAGTTCTCCTTTCATTTACTTGGGTCTTCTTTTGTTTTTTTTTTTGGTGATTCTGACTAAACTTTACCAGTTTTGTTCATTTTTCCAAAGAGCCAGCTCTTGGTTTCACTGATCTTTTCTATTGTTTTCATTGATCTTTATTTCCCTCTAATCTTTACTTTTTCCCTATTGCTGACTTTGGGCTTTGTTTGTTCTTCTTTTCCTAATTCTTTTAGGTGGTAGGTAAGGTTGTTTTCTTTCTTGAGGAAGGCCTGTATTGCTATAAACTTTCTTCTTAGAACTGCTTTTGCTGTACCGCATAGATTTTGGAGTGCTGCATTTTCATTTTCTTTGGTTTTGAGGCATTTTCTCATTTCCTCTTTGATTTCTTTATTGACCCATTGTTTTTTAATAGCATGCTGTTTAGTGTCTAAATATTTGCTCTTTACCCATTTTTCTTTCTGTAATAAATTTTTAGTTTTGTACTGCTATGGTCAGAAAAAAATGTTTGATATAATTTCTATCCTCTCATATTTGCTGGGACTTCTTTTATGGCCTAGCATGTGTTCTATCCTGGAGAATGTTTCACGTGCACTTGAAAAGAATGTGCATTCTTTTGTTTTTGGATGTAATGTCCTGTACATATCCATTAAGTCCAAGAGGTCTATTGTATTATTTAAGACCAGTGCTTCCCTACTAATTTTCTGTCTGGATGATTTGCCCATTAATATAAGTATGGTGTAAGTACCCTACTATTTTTGTGTTATTATCAATTTCTCTCTTTCTTCTGTTAATATTTGCTTTATATGTTTAGGTGTTCCTGTATCAGCAGCAAATATGTTAATGATAATATCCTCTTATTAAATTGACCCCTTTATCATTATTATAATGCCCTTCTTCATATGCTGTTACAGTCTTTGTTTAAAGTCTACTTTATCTGAGTATTGCTACCCCTGCTTTCTTGCCATTTTTATTTGCATGAAATAACTGTTTCAATTCCTTCACTTTAAGTCTCTGTCTTTAGTTCTGAAGTGAGTCTCTTGTAGGCAGCATATAGAAGGACCTCATTTTTAATTAAATTAGCCACCCTAAGTCTTTAGAGTATTTAGTCCTTTGACATTTAAAGTAATTATTGATAGGTATGAGGCTTCCCTGGTGGTTCAGTGGTAAAGAATCCACCCACCTGCTAATGCAGGAAATGCACAAGATGTGGGTTTGATTCCTGGGTCAGGAAGATCCCCTGGAGAAAGAAATGGCAATCCACTCCAGTATTCTTGCCTGAAAAAAATGTCCCATGAACAGAGGATCCTGGTGGGCTACAGTCTATGGGGTCACAAAGAATTGGAGAAGATTGAGTGTGTGCACACTTATTTAAGTGGTGGTCCTTCAGTTCAGTTCAGTTCAGTCGCTCAGTCGTGTCCAACTCTTTGCGACCCCATGAATAGCAGCACGCCAGGCCTCCCTGTTCATCACAAATTCCCGGAGTTTACTCAAACTCATGTCCACCGAGTCGGTGATGCCATCCAGCCATCTCATCCTCTGTCGTCCCCTTCTCCTCCTGCCCCCAATCTGTCCAAGCATCAGGGTCTTTTCCTACGAGTCAACTCTTCGCATGAGGTGGCCAAAGTATTGGAGTTTCAGCTTTAGCATCAGTCCTTCCAATGAACACCCAGGACTGATCTCCTTTAGGATGGACTGGTTGGATCTCCCTGCAGTCCAAGGGACTCTCAACAGTCTTCTCCAACACCACAGTTCAAAAGCATTAATTTTTCGGTGCTCAGCTTTCTTCATAGTCCAACTCTCACATCCATACATGACCACTGGAAAAACCACAGCCCTGATCAGACGGACCTTTGTCAGCAAAGTAATGTCTCTGCTTTTTAATATGCTATCTAGGTTGGTCATAACTTTCCTTCCAAGGAGTAAGCGTCTTTTAATTTTATGGCTGCAGTCACCATCTGCAGTGATTTTGGAGCCCCAAAAAATAAAGTTTGACACTGTTTCCACTGTCTCCCCTTCTATTTCCCATGAGGTGATGGGACCAGATGCCATGATCTTAGTTTTCTGAATGTTGAGCTTTAAGCCAACTTTTTCACTCTCCTCTTTTACTTTCATCAAGAGGCTTTTTAGTTCCTCTTCACTTTCTGCCATAAGGGTGGTGTCATCTGCATATCTGATGTTGTTGATATATCTCCTGGCAATCCTGATTCCAGCTTGTGCTTCTTCCAGCCCAGCGTTTCTCATGATGTGCTCTGCATATAAGTTAAATAAGCAGGGTGGTCCTTAGTCCTCACTATACATTTGCCTTTTATAGCAGGATTTCCCCTTTCCTATAGTGGACTGCTTTTCCACTTAGAGAAGTCCCTTCAACATTTCTTTTAGGGTAAATTCAGTAATGATGAATTCTGTTTTCGTTTATCTGAGGTGCTCTTCATCACTCCTATTTTAATGATAATCTTGCTGGGAAGAGTACCATGGGTTACGGGTTTTCCCTTTTGGGATTCTGAATATATCTGCTGCTCCCTTCTGGTCTGTAAAGTTTCTGCAACGAAATCAGGTGATAGATTTATAGGGATTCCCTTGTATATGATAATTTTTCTCTTGCATCCTTCAGAATTCTCTCTTCAACATTTGCCATTTTAACTATGGTATGTCTTGGAGAGCATTTGTTTGGATTCATCTTCTTGGGACCCTCTTCCAGTACCTGTTTTCTTCTTCAGACTGTGAAATTTTTCAGTCATAATTTCCTCAAATACATTTTCCATCTCCTCGTTCTCTCTTCTCCTTCTAACCCCCTCATATGTTATCCCAAAGATTTCCTGGATTGTTTTCGCTTTTAAAAATTTGCCTTTCTTTTTGCTGTTCTGACTGGGTGGTGTCCATTATTCTGTCTTTCAGATCACACATGCATTCTCCGTGTCACTTAGCCAGCTACTCACTCCTTTCAGTGTGCTTTTTTACTTCAGCTAAATAATTCTTCATTTCTGATTGAAGTTTTTTTATATTCTCTAGTTCCTTCTTAAAAATATTGCTATGCAGATATATACTTTCCCCTAATTCAGTTAACATTTTTTATAACAAATGCTTTAAATTTTTAATCTAGTCAGTTATCTATTTCACTAGTTGTTTTTTCAGGAGTTTGCTACTGCTCTATTGAGAGAAATTCCTCTGCCTTTTTATTTTGCTTAACTTTCTCTTCCTTAAGGAATTTAGATCAAACACTTTGTCCAAAGGAGTACTCTTATGAGGGAGTGCCCCTATGCACATTGTGAGTGCTGAATGCCTTTGGTGGGAGACCTGAATCTGACATGGCTTCAGGTCACATCTTTCCTCTGGCTGTGCGGATAGCTGTCTCCTTGGCAGAAGGTGGGCCTGGTGGTGGAGGGGCGAGAGCTGGAGTCAGGTGTGGGATAGGACTCCCCTTGCCACAGCTAGGTGACTATCACTGCCCTACTGGGGGTGAGGTATGACCCCGCGTCGCTGGAGCTGAAGCCCAAAGGGCAGGCATGAGCTGGTTCTGTTCCCTTTAAGTGTGTCTTTTCCTCTCTCCTTGCCCCAGAGTGGGAAGTTTCAAAGCAAATGGAGAATGTCCAGGTTCTCAACTCATGCCAGCCACGCTGGGACTGGATCACCTCTGCATCCTATGGCTGAATATTCTTTCTGGCTGTGGCTACCAGATTCAGGGCCACACGACATGGTGTGAATGGGGCCAGAGAACTGGCTTGTCTTGGGTTGAGGTGCACACTGACGTAGTCACAGGAAAGCTGGCAGCTGCTGGAGCAGACCTCTCTCTGTACTGCCTCTGGGTTAAGCCTGCATGCACCCTCCTCATAAGCAGAGTCCAGGTATCCCACTGCCTTCCTGTTAGTCCCAGTCACCATCCAACCAGCCAAGGGGGCTTGCCTCCACTGTGTAAGATACCAGGACGGGAGCACCCAATCTGTGGCTCTCACGGCTCATTCCCTAGAGTATGTCTCCATCATGTACTCTCCCATTTCCTCTGAGTCCTCTCCCAAGGGCATGGGTCCTGACCTGATCACTTTTCTTTCCTTCCAACCCAATTATGTGTGGATCTTTCTTACAGCCTTGATTATACCACTCTTTCTGCCAGTTTCCATTGAAAACTGTTCCATATGTAGTTGTATTTTTGACATGTTCATGAGGGAAGTTGAGCTCCATGTCCTTTTACTCCATCATCTCAATCAACCTCCCCAAACTATGTCTCTTTAGAAAACTAAATCGTCATCCAAATCTTGTAGTCCCTCTCTAAGCAAAATAAAGGAGATACAGAATTTACCTAGAAAATTTTCAAATATTCATTCCTTTAAAAATTCTATCTCCACTGTGAATAAACTGTCCTTCCCCCTCATCATTATTCTGTTTTCTAAAGAACTCCTTGCTTTGACTTCCTTTGAAAGCCTCTTGAGTGGAAGCTTTCCCTCTCCCGCATCTCTGGGACTCACTGGTGCCTTAGTGCAGCCTGGGCTGCCATAATCAAATACCAGAAACTGGGTGGTTTAAAAAACAGAAATTAATTTTCTTATAGTTCTGGAGGCTGGGTGTCGAAAATCAACTCCAAATCATGTTCTGAGTCTCATTCTAGATGAATGCAATAGATTTCTAACTCACCTCTGTTTTCTAACTCTCATGGCTCCAGCCTAACCTGCACAGAAAGCTGAATTAGTATTTCAAAAACAGAATACCACCCCCATTCATATTAAATGAAACAAGGCAGACACAAAAGACTACCTACTGTATGATTTGGCTAAAATTCTACAAAAAGAAGGCGTAACTATAGTGATAGAGATCAAAGGTTGCCAGGGGGATGTGAGAATGAGACTAAGTATAAAGAGGCATGGGAGTCTTTGAGGAATGGAACTGTGTTATTCTTTGTGTTGGTTACACGACTGTAATCATGTTAAAATTTAATGAACTGTTTCATTTAAAATGGGTAAATATTATTATATGCAGATTATACTTTAAGATGATTAAAACAATCTCCATCCAGTAACATTCAGTGTATTCCTCACTGTCCACTGCAAAAAGCCCATTTACTTCAAGTCCTCTCAGATTTGAACCGAATCTACTTTTCCAGCCTTATTTTCTATTAATCCACTATACACAGTTTATGCACTGGCTACTTCTTTCATGTGTCATGTTCCCAGTCCTTTCTTTCTGATTCCTTTTTCTCTTTATTGGAAACATTCCCCCACAACTCCCATCTACTTATCACGGTTTCACTGTTCCTTTAAACCTCAGCTCAAATGTTCTCTCTTTTGTCTACTTCTCTCTGACCTTTTTCTGTGTATCTCTCATGATGGTTACCACACAGTGTCCTGTTCATAGTAATCTACATATTTCATTCTCCTTTCCTCTTTTCACCTTTGCATCAGACAGGGTGGCTAGCCATAAAGTATGTACTGGAGGCTGTGAGACTAGATTAGAAGGAAGACGACAAGGAAGAGGACAGACTTGTTAGGAGACCAAAAGAATTAGAGACAGCCAGAATTTAGGCTCTATTAATAGGATGGACTCCTTGGACTGCAAGGAGAGAAAACCAGTCAATCCTAAAAGAAACCAACCCTGAATACTCATTGGAAGGACTGATGGTGACGCTGAAGCTCCAATACGTCAGCCACCTGATGAGAAGAGCCGACTCACTGGAGAAGACCCTGATGCTGGGAAAGACTGAAGGCACAAGGAGAAGGGTGGCAGAGGATGAGATGGTTAGATAGCATCATGGACTCGATGGACATGAAACTGAGCAGACTCTGGGAGATAGTGAAGGACAGGGATGTCTTGCGTGCTGCAGTCCATGGGGTCGCAAAGACATGGACGCGACTTGGGGACTGAACAACAACAGAATGGAAAAGAGGGGGTGAATTTGAGAGATGTTAAGAAAGTAGAACCAAAAAGACTTGGTTAGTGATTGGATCCAGGCCACAGGAAGAGGTAGGAGTGCAGGATTATCCCCAGATTTCAGGCTTGGGTGACTGGGTTGATGGGGTATACTGGGAATCCAGAAGGAAGAGGACTGGAGTAGGCCTGGTGGAAGGGAACACTGGGAAGAGGATGAGTTCAGTTTTAGATGTATTAATCTGAAATATATCTGGAATATGCAAATAAAGACATTGTAGTCATAGATAGGAGCAGCTCAGGAGAGAGGTGTGACTAAATGTATAAATGTGTAATCATCAACACATACATGATATTTCTGATAATCTCAGGAAGATATGAGGTCTTCCAGGAATGTTTAGTGGAGAAGGAAATGGCAACCCACTCCAGTATCATTGCCTAGAGAATCCTGTGGACAGAGGAGCCTGGTGGGCTGCTGTCCATAGGGTCGCACAGAGTCAGACATGACTGAAGTGACTTAGCATGCATGCATGCATTGGAGAAGGAAATGGCAACCCACTCCAGTCTTCTTGCTGGAGAATCCCAGGGATGGAGTAGCCTGGTGGGCTGTCGTCTATGGGGTTGCACAGAGTCAGATATGACTGAAGCAACTTAGCAGCAGCAGCAGGAATGTTTAGAGGGCTCAGCACAAAGATCTGGCAAATACATACATTCGGGAGTTGAGCAGATACAGAGGAGTTTAAAAAAGAGACCAGGAAGAAATGTTTAAAGAAGTAGAATGAGAAACTAAAGACAGCATAACCGAAACCAAAACAGAAGATTTCCATAAGTAGTACTCGTTACTGTCAAAGGTTGTAGACAGTTCAGATAAAATGAAGATTGCAAATCATCTGCTGGATTTGGTAATGTCTCTTCAACATAAACTTCAGTAACCCAAAAATTAAGATGAATGCGTAGCAATGTCAGACAGATGATTAACTGTTGAAATATGCTTTTTTCTTTGTATCTAGTATATATTTAACCATTTATAAGGGTACAATTCAGTGACATTAAACATTCACAACGCTGTGTAACCAAAACACTATGGCCCAAACTTTTCATCATCCCCAGTATAAACTATGTATCCCCTAAACAAACTTTCCCTTCCCCCTTCCCGCTAGACCTTGGTGACCTCTAATCTACCTTCCGAATTTATGAATTTGCATACTCTGCATACCTAGTGTAGGTGAAATCATATAATATTTGTCCTTCCGTGTCTGTCTTGTTTCACTAAGCATAATGTTTCAAGGTCCACCCATGTTATGGCATATATTAAAATGCCGTTCCTTTTTAGGACTGAACAGTACCTCACTATGTGTACAGAACACCCTTTGTTCATCTATTCATCAACGGACAGCTAAGTTGTTTCTATCTTTTGGCTATTGTGAATACAGCATGGATGTGCAGATATCTGTTTAAGTCTCTGTTTAATTATTTTGGATTTATATGTAGGAGTAAAATTGCAAGGTCACATGGTAGTTCTATATTTTACTTTTCGGGAAGTTGCAAAACTGTTTTCCATTGTTGTATCATTTTACATTCCTACCAGAAACGTGTGGTTCCAGTTTCTCCACTGTCACCATTAGTTATTATTTTCCAGTTTTTCTTAAACTACAGAGATGGTGTGAAATGGTGTGTTGCCGTGGTTTTGATTTTTATTTCCTTAATGATTAGTGATGTTGAGCATCTTTTCAAACATATGTTGGTCATTTGTATATCTTCTTTGAAGAAATGTCTATTCGAGTTGTTTGCCCATTTTTGAATTGAGTTGTTTTTGTTGTTGAGTTGTAATTCTTTTGTACTCTGGATATTAATTCTTTTCAGACATATGACTTACAAATATCTTCCCCCATTCCGTAGGTTATTTTTTTCACTTTCTTGATAATGTTCTTGGATAAACAAAATTTCTTAATTTTGATGGTGTCTTATTCATGTATTTTTATGTTTGCTGGTTGGGCTTTTGGTGTCACATGCACGAAATCATTGTCAAATCCAAGGGCATAAAGATTTTCTCCAATTTTCTTCTAAGAGTTTTACAGTTTTGCCTCTTAAGTTTAGGTCTTTGATATACTTACAGTTAGTTTTTGAATATGGTATAAGGTAAGGGGTCCAATTTCATTCTTTTGCATGTGGATATCCAGTTTTCAAAGCACCACTTGTTGAAAAGACTGTTCTTTTCCCCACTGAATGGTCTCGGCACGCTTGTCAAGAATTACTTAAGCATATATGTGAGGGTCTATTTCTGAGACTGCTGCTTTTGTGTGAGACACTATAAGGAAATCTTTCCTCTCAGATTTTTGTGCTTAGCTAAAACCTTCAAAGGAACATTTTACCTCCAGATTATAACAACTTTTAGAAGTCTCCATCATCTTGGCTGGTTGATCTGCTTATTAGACTGGGCTTGGTACAGTGACATAACTGAAATATTTCACAAGTGAGCAAAATCCCAAAGTTTTATGTTCTAGAAAGAATTCCAGGCACAGGTCCCTGTATCCTCTATTGGTATAGTCTCACCTAGGATGCTTCACTATATAGATGGGTTACCTCTCATGAAACTGGAAAAATCACACAAGCAGGGCAACCTTGCAAAAGTTAAAAAGTGGCATGTTTACATTTATGCTGTATGAGATACTACTTTTTGAATAGCTAATGTTTGCACATTTTCCACAATTCAAAGGTACAGAAGGGTACAGCATGAAAACAAAGCAGTACTTTAAAAAAAACCAGAGCTTTAACACATGAGCCAAAATTTGTACATACTGAATACAAAATAATGTTTGGTCTATCATCCTTCCTCTCCAGAAAAACTCTTTGTTCTCCAAACTTCCCCTTCTTTCCCCAAATGACATGGTCACAGTGAGAACAACCTCTTTCACTTGTGACCCAGGACCCTGGCCACTGGCTGACTTAGCTGTGGACACCAGATCCAAGCTGGGCCAGTGAGTTTTCTTCTTAAGAAATTTGAAACTAAGACTAAGAAACTGTATTCTCAGTTTAGTTAGTCTCTTGAACTGAGTAGCTGCTGGGAGCAGTTACTTTCTGCCCAGTGGACTCAGAAGGGAGTATGGAGACAGAAAACAGTTCAGTGTCGGCCAGAGACAAGAGAAGAAGGGAAACTATCTGGTTTCCACAGTGCTTAGTCCTGAGGTCCGTCTTCCTCCAATGGCCAGCAGCATCACTGCCCTAGAGAGCCTAACCTGTTCCCTGCACCTTACTAACAACACACCCTACCTTCTGTTTAGGCTGTTTAAGTAGGTTTCCATTATTTGCATCAAAGTAGGTCTTAATTCATATATTTTTTTCATGTCAATAATGGAATCAATACATGAGCAAATATAATCAATCACTGCCAAGGGGCTATCAATCTCTTTTTAAAACCCATACATATTGATGGTCAATACAGCAATTTTATTCATTGTTGAAATATTCTTTATTACTGTTAATGAAGAATTATAAACAATAATATGCATCTTTAATTTTTTTCTCAGTAACAGAAACACTTTGAGACCTCAGACATTAAGAGAGGAGTTTAAGTATACTCACTTGTCAGGGGTTCCTTCTCTAAATTGGAATCTTCTGGCGCATCAAAACGACCTTCTGGTAACTTTGGCTTCTTAAGAGGTTGTTTGCTAGGTTCAGGTTTTCCTCCTTGAGAAGTTATTTTCCTCAAAGAATTACACAGAAGGGGTGATCCTGGCAGAGTGAAGACTGTGAAAAAAACAGAAGCTGTTCATTTATTCTACTCCAAAATTTAATATTTTTACTTACTTGTTTTAACCTTATACATTCACATTTATCAAAATTTTAAGTACAAAAGGAAATATAGTGACAATTCTTCCTTTTGCCCCTTTCAGACAGCCAGTTCCCTTCTTTGGTGGCAACCAATGCTATCAGTTTGAAAAGAGCTTTGAAATAAGTTAATATCAAAATTGTAAAAACATATATAATGATTCTTATTTGAAACAATGCCCAAATACCAGGAATCAGGTCACTAAGAGTAACTAAGTAGTAGGAACTTTTAAATGATAATACTTAGTATTTAAATTTCAAGATGTCACAAGGAATTGTATTTAGGACTCTTAAATTCTAATAATGGTCCTCTTTTTCTGTCAATTAAACGTTTTCAAATGTACCGGGCACCTGTTGTTGCTGGTGTTTTAGTCATTAAGTCATGTCCGACTCTTTTGCGATTCATAGAGTGCAGTCTGCCAGGCTACTCTGCCCATGGGATTCTCCAGGTAAGAATACTGGAGTGGGTTGCCATTTCCTTCTCCAGGGGTTCTTCCCAACTCAGGGATCGAAACGATGTCTCCTGTACTGGCAGGTAGATTGTTTACCACTGCGCAACCAGGAAAGCCCACTGGGCACCTGCAATGTATAAATGTGATCACTTTCTATGTTATAATGAGAAAGGAAAATTTACAGAATATTCATTAGAAGGACTGATGCTGAAGCTGAAGGTCCAATACTTTGATCACCTAATGGGAGGAACTGACTCATTGGAAAAGACCCTGAGGCTGGGAAAGATCGAGGGTGGGAAGAGTTGGGGACGACAGAGGATGAGATGGTTGGATAGCATCGCCGACTCAATGAACATGAGTTTGAGTAAGCTCCGGAAGCTGGTGATGGACAGGGAGGCCTGGGGTGCTGTGGTTCATGGGGTTGCAAAGAGATGGACACGACTGAGTGACTGAACCACAACAACAAAAGTGTTCAGTATTATGAAAGTTATCCAACCCTTATTGAGATAATGTTCAATAAGGGCAAAACCACTCTGAAAAACCACCTCTGGGATGGGGGGTTTCAAGTCTGTGAAGGAATGGCTTTAGAGACAGAGGTGGGTACTAGTTCCAGTCACACCACTGTGGCAGCACTTTAACGGCCCTGATGTAGGGTGAGAACCTAATATCCAGAATCTTTGTGTGGGTTAGGTCAGATGGTGGAAGAGAATTAGGTAGCAGATGGAACTGAAGTTGCTAATCAGATGACCCTGATCTAGGGAGACTGTCCTGAACGATCTGAGTGGGTCTACTTTAATCACAAGGGTCCTTAAATGGGGAAGAGAGAATTAGAAGAGAGAACCAGAGAGGGGGCAGTGTGAGACAAACTTGATGATGTTGCTGACTCCAACGATGGAGGAAAGGGCCACCAAGATAAGGAAACTGGGCAGCCTCTGTGAGTTGGAAGAGGGAGGAAACAGATTCTCCCCAGGAACCTCCAGAAGAAACACAACCCTAACACCTTGGTTTCCACACAGAGAGGCCCATTTCACATTTCTCACCTCCAGAACTATAAGGGTTTTTAAGCCACTGAGTGTGTGGTATTTCATTATACCAGCAATAGGAAACTAAAATAACTGCTACTAGTTGCTTGATCCTTGTTGAGTTATTTTCCCTTTTAAAATCCATTTCTTCCCCCTCTAAATTGAAGATAATAGTACCTATCTGATGAGATGACTAAATAGGGCAATTCATTCAAAGCACCTAGCAGAGTGACAAATTGTATCTATTATTATTATAGAATTATCTGGAAGCTCCTGGTAGTACTACATATAATTAAAATTTTCTTTCATTACACATATTTTATTCATTTTCTAACAAGCACTACATCATCCTACCCCTGCTTTAAAAAATTACATACACACACACACACAAATATACACACATACAAGTATTTGAATGTATGTATGTCTCTGTGTGTGTATACATATATACCTTCCACAGCCAATTTGGAATTTACATGACTTGTTTGCAAGATTACAAAAAGTTAACATCACAAACTACATTAACAATTTCAAGATAATACATTCTGCATATCCACTGCACAGATCTCAGTGACTGACAACATGGCTGACTCTCTGAATGACCAACTGTAATGCAAATTAGTCTTCTTCCTCAATGAAAGGGCCCATAAAATTCAACGATTAAGAAAATAAATATAGTGAGAATAAGATGGTGGAGGAATAGGTGGACATGGAATACATCTCTCTCCGTGGATACATCAGGAATACACCTTCAGACACAGAAGTGCATCAGTCCTTCCAGTGAATATTCAGGGAATATTTGATGTTTGATGAATGAATGTTTGATCTTCCTGCAGGCCAAGGAACTTTCAAGAGTCCTCCAGCACCACGATTTGCAAGCACTAATTCTTTGGAGCTCAGTCTTTATGGTTCAACTCTCACATCCATACGTGACTACTGAAAAACCATAACTTTGACTATACACGCCTTTGTTGGCAAAGTGACGTCCCCACTTTTTAATATGCTGTCTACGTTTGTCATAGTTTTTCTTCCAAGGAGTAAGTGCCTTTTAATTTTATGCCTGCAGTCACCATCTGCAGTGATCTTGGAACCCAAGAAAATAAAATCTGTCACTGTTTCCAATTTTCTTCATCTATTTGCTATGAAATAATGGGACTGGATGCCATGATCTTATTTTTTTGAATGTTGAGTTTTAAGCCAGCTTCTTCACTCTCCTCTTTCACCCTCATCAAGAGGCTTTTTAGTTTCTCTTCGCCCTCTGCCATTAGAATGGTATTATCTGCATATCTGAGGTTGGTTACATTTCTCCCGGCAACCTTGATTCCAGCTTATGACTTACTATTTAATCCAGCATTCTGCATGATGTAATCGGCACATAAGTTAAATAAGCAAAGTGACAATATACAGCCTTGACGTACTTCATTCCTGATTTTGAACTAGTCCATTGTTCCATGTCCAGTTCTAACTATTGCTTCTTTACCTGCATATTGCTCTCTGAGGATACAGTTAAGATGGTCTGGCAGTACTCAGTTGAGTCAAGTTGCTCAGTCTTGTCTGACTCTTTGCGACCCTATGGACTGCAACACGCCAAGCCTCCATGTCTATCACCAACTCCTGGAGTTTACTCAAACTTATCTTCATTGAGTGATGCCATCCAACCACCTCATCCTCTGTTGTCCCCTTCTCCTCCTGCCTTCAGTCTTTCCCGGCATCAGGGTCTTTTCGAATGAATCAGCTCTTTGCATCAGGTGGCCAAAATACTGGAGTTTCAGCTTCAGCATCAGTCCTTCTAATGAATATTAAGGACTGATCTCCTTTAGAATGGACTGATTGGATCTCCTTGCAGTCCAAGGGATTCTCAAGAGTCTTCTCCAACAACACAGTTCAAAAGCATCAATTCTTTGGTGCTCAGTTTTCTTTTCTTTTTTCTTTCTCAGTCACTTTTTTTTTTTTTTCCATTTATTTTTATTAGTTGGAGGCTAATTACTTCACAACATTTCAGTGGGTTTTGTCATACATTGACATGAATCAGCCATGGAGTTACATGTATTCCCCATCCTGATCCCCCCTCCCACCTCCCTCTCCACCCGATTCCTCTCGGTCTTCCCAGTGCACCAGGCCCGAGCACTTGTCTCATGCATCCCACCTGGGTCAGTTTTCTTTATAGTCCAACTCTCACATCCATACATGACCACTGGAAAAACCATAGCCTTGACTAGACAGACCTTTGTTGGCAAAGTAGTGTCTCTGCTTTTTAAAATGCTGTCTGGATTGGTCATAACTTTTCTTTCAAGGAGTAAGTGTCTTTTAATTTCATGGCTGCAGTCACGATATGCAGTGATTTTGGAGCCCCCCAAAATAAAGTCTGCCACTGTTTCCCCATCTATTTGCCATGAAGTGATGGGATTGGATGCCATGATCTTAGTTTTCTGAATGTTGAGCTTTAAGCCAACTTTTCCACTCTCTCCTCTTTCACTTTCAACAAGAGGCTCTCTAGTTCTTCTTCACTTTTGCCATAAGGGTGGTGTCATCTGCGTATCTGAGGTTATTTGATATTTCTCCCGGCAATCTTGATTCCAACTTTGTTTCATCTAGCCCAGCATTTCTCATGATGTACTCTACATATAAGTTAAATAAACAGGCTGACAATATACAGCTCTGAGGTACTCCTTTTTCTATTTTGAACCAGTCTGTTCTTCTAGGTCCAGTTTTAACTGTTGCTGCCTGACCTGCATACAGATTTCTCATGAGGCAGGTCAGGTGGTCTGGTATTCCCATCTCTTTCAGAATTTTCCACAGTTTGTGGTGATCCACACAGTCAAAGGCACGGCATAGTCAATAAAGCAGAAGTGTTTTGGAACTCTCTTGCTTTTTTGATGATACAATAGATGTTGGCAATTCGATCTCTGGTTCCTCTGCCTTCTCTAAAACCAGCTTGAACATCTGGAAGTTCACGATTCACATATTGCTGAAACCTGGCTTGGAGAATTTTGAGCATTACTTTACTAGCATGAGTGCAACTGTGCAGTAGTTTGAGCGTTCTTTGGCATTGCCTTTCTTTGGACTGGAATGAAAACTGACCTTTTTGAGACTGCATCCAAGTACTGTGTTTCGGACTCTTTTGTTGACCATGACGGCTACTCCATTTCTTCTAAGGGATTCCTGCCTACAGTAGTAGACATAAATTAACTCAGGTCATCTGAGTTAAATTCACCCATTCCAGTCCATTTTAGTTCGGTGATTCCTAGAATGTCGATGTTCACTCTTGCCATCTCTTGTTTGACCACTTCCAATTTCCCTTGATTCATGGACCTAACATTCCAGGTTCCTATGCAATATTGCTCTTTACAGCATCAGACCTTGCTTCTATTACCAGTCACATCCACAACTGGGTATTGTTTTTGCTTTGGCTCTGTCTCTTCATTCTTTCTGGAGTTACTTCTCCACTGATCTCTAGTAGCATACTGGGCAGCTACCAACCTGGGGAGTTCAACTTTCAGTGTCCTATCTTTTTGCCTTTTCATACTGTTCATGGGGTTCTCAAGGCAGGAATACTGAAGTGGTTTGACATTCCCTTGTTCAGTGGACCACATTTTGTCAGAATTCTCCACCATGACCCGTCTGTCTTGGGTGGCCCTACACAGCATGACTCATAGTTTCATTGAGTTAGACAAGGCTGTGGTCCACATGATTAGATTGATTAGTTTTCTGTGACTGTGGTTTTCAGCCTGGTAGTACTATCTCTTTAAGAACTACCCACAGTTTGTTGTGATCCACAGTCATAGGCTTTAGTGTAGTCAATGAAGCAGAAGTAGATGTTTTTCTGGAACTCCCTTGCTTTCTCCATGACTGAACTAATGGTGGCAACTTGATCTGTGGTTCCTCTGCTTCTTCAAAACCCAGCTTATACATCTGGAAGTTCTTGGTTCTGCTGAAGCCTAACTTGAAGGATTTTTGAGCATTACCTTGCTAGCATGTGAAATCAGTGCAATTGTGTGGTAGTTTGAGCATTCTTTGGCGTTGCCCTTCTTTGGGATTGGAATGAAAACTGACCTTTTCCAGTCCCATGGCTACTGCTGAGTTTTCCAAATTTGCTGGCATATTTAGTGCAGCACATTTAGAGCATCATCTTTTAGGATTTGAAATAGCTCAGCTGGAATTGTGTCACCTCCATTAGCTTGTTTGTAGTGATGCTTCTTAAGGCTCACTTGAATTCACACTCCAGAATGCCTGGCTCTAGGTGAGTGACTCTACCATATGGTTATCTGGGTCACTAATATCTTTCTTATATAGTTCTTCTGTGTATTCTTTCCATCACTTCTTAATCTCTTCTGCTTCTATTATTAATAGTTCTTTACCATTTATCAGTTCCATCCATGCAAGAAATGTTCCCTTGGTATCTCTAATTTTCCTGAATAGATCTCTAGTCTTTCCCATTCTATGGTTTTCCTCTATTTCTCTGCATTATTCATTGAAGAATGCCTTCTTATCTCTCCTTGCTATTCTCTGGAATTGTGCATTCAGTTGGATGTATCTTTCTCTTTCTCCCTTGCCTTTCGCTTCTCCTTTCCAAGCTATTTGTAAAGCCTCCTCAGACAACCAGTTTGCCTTCCTGAATTTATTTTTCTTGGGATGGTTTTGTTCACTGCCTCCAGTACAATGTTACTAACCTCTTTCCATAGTTCTTAAGGCACTGGGTCTACCTCAAGATCTAATCTCTTGAGCCTAATTGTCACCTCCACTGTATAAGCAGAAGGGATTTTATTTAGGTCACCTGAATGGTCTAGTGGTTTTCCCTACTTTCTTCAACTGAAGCCTAAATTTTACAATAAGGTGGGAAAGGAAATGGCAACCCACTCCAATATTCCTGCCTGGAGAATTCCATGGACAGAAGAGCTTGGTGTACTACAGTCCACGGGGTCATAAAGAGTTGGACACAACTGAGTGACTTAAAACACTCTGCAATAAGGAGCTCATGATCTGAACCACAGTCAGCTCCAGGTCTTGTTTTTGGTGAGTGTATGGTATGTTTCAAATTTTCTAGAAGTTCCTAAGTATTTATGCGAAATAAAAATGGCACAAAATCCCTGGCTATCAAGTATAACATAAACAAAGCCTGAAGCTAAAATTTTGCTTCTTAAATGATGCAGACATGACAGTAAATAATAAAAGTAATATTATGCATTAGGTGCCAATGTGCCAGGCCCTGTGTTAGGAGCTGGAAAAAATGTCAACTTATTTGTATAATTGCGATTTATAATAATTCTGTTTAGTATGAACATGATCATTTTCTGGAAAAGGGACACTGGGCAGATGTGTAAAGACTGCTCAGTGTGTCCAGCAGCCAAGCTGCATCCCCCCTTCCACTGAGCTCGAGAACACCCACTCCCACCGTCTGTGATCAAGTTGAGCAACAGGCCACTCACTTAGGGATCACATATCCCAGCCTTCCCTGCAGCCAAGCAGCCACATGTCCAAGTTGTGGCCAGTGGGCTGGGTTAGGAATAACATGTGCAAAATATTCAGTTCAGTTCAGTTGCTCAGTCGTGTCCGACTATTTGTGACCCCATGAATCGCAGCACGCCAGGCCTCCCTGTCCATCAACAACACCCAGAGTCTGCTCAAACTCATGTCCATTGAGTCGGTGATGCCATCCAGCCATCTCATCCTCTGTCGTCCCCTTCTCCTGCCCCCAATCCCTCCCAGCATCAGGGTCTTTTCCAATGAGTCAACTCTTCACATGAGGTGGCCAAAGTATTGGAGTTTCAGCTTCAGCATCAGTCCTTCCAATGAACACCCAGGACTGATCTCCTTCAGGATTGACTGGTTGGATCTCCTTGCAGTCCAAGGGACTCTCAAGAGTCTTCTCCAACACCACAGTTCAAACACATCAATTTTTCGGCACTCAGTTTTCTTCACAGTCCAACTCTCAGATCCATACATGACTACTGGAAAAACCATAGCTTTGACTAGAGGGACCTTTGTTGACAAATTAATGTCTCTGCTTTTTAATATGCTGTCTATAAGAAATGTCAAACTCTTCAATAATAAACAAATAACCCTTTTCTAAAGCTAGCTTGAACATCTGGTAGTTCACGGTTCACGTATTGCTGAAGCCTGGCTTGGAGAATTTTGAGCATTACTTTACTAACGTGTGAGATGAGTGCAATTGTATGGGAGTTTGAGCATTCCTTGGGATTGCCTTTCTTAGGGATTGGAATGAAAACTGACCTTTTCCAGTCCTGTGGCCACTGCTGAGTTTTCCAAATTTGCTGGCATATTGAATGCATCACTTTCACAGCATCATCTTTCAGGATTTGAAATAGCTCAACTGGAATTCCATCACCTCCACTAGCTTTCTTCGTAGTGATGCTTCCTAAGGCCCACTTGACTTCACATTCCAGGATGTCTGGCTCTAGGTGACTGATCACACCACTGTGATTATCTGGGTCGTGAAGATCTTTTCTGTACAGTTCTTCTGTGTATTCTTGCCACCTCTTCTTAATATCTTCTGCTTCTGTCAGGTCCATACCATTTCTGTCCTCTATTGAGCCCATCTTTGCGTGAAATGTTCCCTTGGTATCTCTCATGTTCTTGAAGAGATCTCTAGTCTTTCCCATTCTGTTGTTTTCCTCTACTTCTTTGCACTGATCACTGAGGAAGGCTTTCTTATCTCTCCTGGCTATTCTTTGGAACTCTGCATGCAAATGGGAATATCTTTCCTTTTCTCCTTTGCTTTTCGCTTCTCTTCATTTCACAGCTATTTGTAAGGCCTCCTCAGACAACCGTTTTGCCTTTTTGCATTTCTTTTCCATGGGGATGGTCTTGATCCCCGTCTCCTGTACAATGTCACAAACCTCTGTCCATAGTTCATTAGGCTGTCTATCAGATCTAGTCCCTTAAATCGATTTCTCACTTCTACTGTATAGTCATACCTGAATGGTCTAGTGGTTTTCCCTACTTTCTTCAATTTAAGTCTGAATTTGGCAATAAGGAGTTCATGATCTGAGCCACAGTCAGCTCCCTCTCTTGTTTTTGCTGACTGTATAGAGCTTCTCCATCTTTGGCTGCAAAGAATATAATCAATCTGATTTTGGTGTTGACCATCTGGTGATGTCCATGTGTAGAGTCTTCTCTTGTGTTGTTGGAAGAGGGTGTTTGCTATGACCAGTGCGTTCTCTTGGCAGAACTCTACTAGCCTTTGCCCTGCTTCATTCTGTACTCCAAGGCCAAATTTGCCTGTTACTCTAGGTGTTTCTTGACTTCCTACTTTTGCAAAATATTTCTCTTATTTCTGCACAGTACATGATTAGACAGGACACTGGCCTCCTTTACAGAAATGAGGACATTCACCATAAAGCTCACATCTTCTTTTTCAAGGGATGCTTTGGCCTTATCCAAAGCCTATTTACAATTGTGTCTATAAGAACATTACAGGCAAGAAGATGACTTTCTAAGAGAACTAATAAAAGGAAAAGGAAAAAGAATAAACTGTCACTAAAAAATAACTTTCAAAACTTCTGTTCTAGCAATTTGATAGAGATGCCAAAACTGTATAGCCAAAATCATCCAAAAAGGTAAAAAAATTAAAATATATATATATATATATATATACACACACACACACACAAAACACTTCTAACTCAGAGAAAGAAATGTTAAGAAAGGAAACAATGATAAGAGTATCAAAGCATTCCTGTACCATAAACAGTTAAGCTGGTATATAACCTGTGTCTTTCTCCCCTAGAGTTTAGTGTACGGAGGTCTTAGGACAGCTGCTAGAGCACAGTCTTTTGAACCCAAGCAAAACAAAAAGCCTACTAGAGGCCAGAACCCAGGAAGGCTCATGCACTGAGAAAAGACAGTGATTCGGAAGATTTTTAAACGTGCATATAACTACCTGGGGAAGATCTTACTAAAATGCAGATTCTTAGTAGATTTGGTGTGACCTAAGATTATGCATTTTAACAAGTTCCAAGGTGATGCTCCCGTTGCTGGTCCAAAGAGCAAGGGATTAGAAAACAAACTCTAGTTAATGAAAACCTTTGTTCTGTGTAAAGATGTTAAAAAGGAAGGCCCTCTTGATATTTTAAAGCACTGGTTGAGCATATCTGTGTTTATGTCAGATTACACACTATGTGCAAGATTCAAAGACCCTCAGAGGAGCATCTTTATACAACATGGATTAGTCTGAGGCTGAAGTGCTTTCAGACACATGGCAGAAGCAAATCCTCTGAGGACAAATAGTTTTTCAACTCACATCTTATGGAAGTCTCAAAGAGGGAATACAATAAAACATTCAAGGAAACAAGCTATTATATGCAATATCAACAAACAATGGAGCTAGGACCATAAAGATCTGTACACTGAAATAAAAATTAAAATAACTAATATGTTTAAGGAAATAAAAATGGAGCCAAAGAGAAAAATGAGTAAGAGACTGTGAAAATTCACTAGGCCAATATTTAAAAAAAACAAAACCCAAAAACAAACAAACAAACACCCCCAAAAACCACAAATTTAAATTTAAAGCTCAATAAAAGGCCTGAATAGCAGAAGAGATACAGCTGAAAAGAGTTTGTGGTGCAGAATAAAGTTCTGAAGAAATTATACAGAAAAAAGCATAGTAACAAGGAAATAAAAATAATAAAAGTGAAGTTAAAAATATTTGGAGGATAAAATGAGGGCTAACAAATGTTTGTTTAATCATAGTTCCAGAAGGAGATAATGAAAAGACTAGGATACGTCCAACAGACAGGAATCTTCAGATGTAGGAAACACAGAGAGCTGCAAGTAAAAAAAAAATTAAATAAGAAAAACACATCTAGACACAAAGTACAATGAAGAAGCCAACATTCTTCTTTTTTAGGAAGATCTAAAAAGTAGCTAGGTAAAGGAGAGATTACTAATGAAGGAACAAACATTAGACAGAGGACCTCCCAACAGCTATAAAGAAAGCCAGAAGAGAGAGTGCTGTGAGACAATGATACATTTATTGAAACTACTTTGCAAGAATGAGAGAAATAAACCATATTTTCAGATTAAAAATAAAATACATGTTTAAAAAAAAAGCACTGAGAAACTTTATCACAAGACTATCACCAAAGGGAACTTCTAAACAATGTATTGTAAGAAATTGAATCAAGAAGTGTGAGATAAAAAGAGAAAAACAGAAGTTTTAAACATTGACTATATAAAAATGTAATATGTTGATTTGTGTTACTACACAATTCCACCCTAACATATACACAAGAAAACATACACTCACACACACACAACCCTAAAAGGCTGAACAACAGAGTAGGAGGGTGAATGAATTCAAAGCATTTCTAAGCTTTGTACTGTTTAGGAGGAACATGAAGATATTAATTAACTTCAACTTCCTCAAGCATGCATTCAGATTTCAAGAGTAACCAATAAAAAGCAATGTGTATCTTCAAAATCACTGAGGAAAAAAAATGAAAGAAGAAAACATTTAATTGAAAGTATGACAAATAGAAGGTACAAAAAATGAGATGGCAGAAATGTCAATTTTATCAGTAAATATACAGCATTGACTATGCCAAAGCCTTTGACTGTGTGGATCACAATAAACTGTGGAAAATTCTGAAAGAGATGGGAATACCAGACCACCTGACCTGCCTCTTGAGAAACCTGCATCCAGGTCAGGAAGCAACAGTTAGAACTGGACATGGAACAACAGACTGGTTCCAAATAGGAAAAGGAGTGCGTCAGGGCTGTATAGTCACCCTGCTTATTTAACTTATATGCAGAGCACATCATGAGAAATGCTGGGCTGGAAGAAGCACAAGCTGGAATCAAGACTGCCGGGAGAAATATCAATAACCTCCGATATGCAGATGACACCACCCTTATGGCAGAAAGTGAAGAACTAAAGAGCCTCTTGATGAAAGTGAAAGAGGAGAGTGAAAAAGTTGGCTTTAAGCTCAACATTCAGAAAACTAAGATCATGGCATCTGGTCCCATCACTTCATGGCAAATAGAGGGGGAAACAGTGGAAACAGTGTCAGACTTTATTTTTCTGGGCTCCAAAATCACTGCAGATGGTGACTGCAGCCATGAAATTAAAAGATGCTTACGCCTTGGAAGGAAAGTTACGACCAACCTAGATAGCATATTAAAAAGCTGAGACATTACTTTGTCAACAAAGGTCCGTCTCGTCAAGGCTATGGTTTTTCCAGTGGTCATGTATGGATGTAAGAGTTGGACTATAAAGAAAGCTGAGTGCTAAAGAACTGATGCTTTTGAACTGTGGTGTTGGAGAAGACTCTTGAGTCCCTTGGACTGCAAGGAGAGCCAACCAGTCCAACCTAAAGATCAGTCCTGGGTGTTCACTGGAAGGACTGATGCTGAAGCTGAAACTCCAATACTTTGGCCACCTGATCCAGAGAGCTGACTCACTGGAAAAGACCCTGATGCTGGGAGGGACTAGGGGCAGGAGGAGAAGGGGACGACAGAGGATGAGATGGTTGGATGGCATCACCAACTCGATGGGCATGAGTTTGAACAGACTCCGGGAGTTGGTGATGGACAGGGAGGCCTGGTGTGCTGTGGTTCATGGGATTGCAAAGAGTTGGACGTGACTGAGCGACTGAACTGAACTGGAGTCCCCGATAAACAAAAGAGTTCCAGTCTGAGAGTGTTTGTAAGTCCTACTTGTTCATAAGTCCAACAGAGATCAGCTGGTAAAGAATCCGCTTGCAATGCAGGAGCCTCCAGTTCGATTCCTGGATTTGGAAGATCCCCTGGAGAAGGGATAGGCTACCCACTCCAGTATTCTTGGGCCTCCCAGGTGGCGCAGATGGTAAAGAATCCACCCATAGTGTGGGAGACCTGGGTTCAATCCCTGGGTTGGGAAGATCTGGAGGAGGGCATGGCAACCCACTCCAGTATTCTTGCCTGAGGAATCCCCATGGACAGATGAGCCTGGTGGGCTACAGTCCATGAGGTTGCAAAGAGCTGGACGCAACTGACATGACTGAGTGACTAAGCACAACATACAGTAAGTCCCCTACATACCAAAGTTCCAGTCCAAGAGCGTTTGTTAAGTCCTACTTGTTTTGTAAGTCCAACAGAGTTAGTCTTCCCCTGTTAAAGGTAGCTCAATTGGTAAAGAATCCACCTGTAATGCAGGAGACCCCGGTTTGATTCCTGGGTCGGGAAGATCCCTTGGAGAAGGGATAGGCTACCCACTCCAGTATTCCTGGGCTTCCTCCGTGGCCCAGCTGGTAAAGAATCCACCTGCAATGCAGGAGACCTGGGTTCAATCCTTGGATTAAGAAGATCCCCTGGAGAAGAGAAAGGCCACCCACTCCAGTATTCTGGCCTGGAGAATTCCATGGACTGTATAGCCCATGGGGTGGGTCGCAAAGAGTCGGCCATGACTGAGCAACTTTCACTTTTCACCCAAGTATCACAGTGGGCTATGTAGTACTGTAAGTTTATAAAACTTCTCACAAAAATAATACATAAAAAACAAACACAAAAATAAAGAAAACATTTTTAATCTTATGGTACAGTACCTTGAAAAATACAGTATGACAGCTCAACAACTGCCATACAAGGGCTGGCATCAAGTGAACAGGCAAGAGTTACTGCCTGGAGGAAGGAGAGGAGGTGGAAGATGGTAGAGCTGAAGAATCATCAGCAATAGATGCAGGGCAAGCTGCAATTTCAATCTCACCCTACATTGACGGAACACATGTTCACATCTTTGAAAGTTCACAACCTGAAGATGTAGGTGACTTACAGTGACTGCAAATAGATCAAGTTCTCCAGTTAAAAGATATATACTATCAGACTTCAAAATAAAAACTCACCAAAATCTAGTCTTATGCTGTTTATATATAAGAGAATTATCATGGTTCCAGTGTTACCTGTTGGATATTCCAGGCAAGAATACTGGTGTGGGTTGCCATGCCCTTCTCCAAGAGATCTTCCCAACCCAGGAATCAAACTTGAGTCTCTGAAGTCTCCTGCACTGCAGGCGACTTTATTCCTGGTAGAAAAAAGACTTAAATACAAGAAAGCCAAACTATAGACCTTTAAAGAGAAAATATAGGCAAATATCTAAGATTTCAATCTTAAAGAAACGGACGAAAAGACTCTTAAATTCCTTGTAAGAGGCTAGAATAACTTTAATTTCAAAACTAGAAAAGGAAATTACAAGAGAGGAAAACTACGGGGCAGTTTTTAAACAAAATATCAGCATATTTTGTTTAATATCACACCCAATATTATGATAACATAACCATTCTGATACATCTGAATATTTTCTAGGAATCCAAGAGTAAATCAGCACTAGAAAAACCTGTAATTCACCAACCCACTGTATTAAACAAGAAAAATGAATTAAAAATAAGATGAAGAAAAATGAATTTTTCAAGATTTCTTCTTAAAAACAAGATTTCTGTCTTAAAAAAACAGATAACTGCATAAACAAACAAACAAAACCCCAATCCTTCTAGAAATGGCAAGGAACTTCATTAACCTAATGAAGGGCACATCTACAGCTAATATTGCATGATGAAATATGAACACATTCCCTTTATAATTATGAACAAGTATGCCTACCATCACTTCTAGTCAACACTGTACTGAAAAACTTGACCAAGAACAGAAAAACAAGAGAAAATAAAAAATATATAAAGACTAGAAAGGGAGAAATAGATTTTCATTATTTGCAGGCAATATCTGTGTCTACCCAACACCACCCCCACCGAAATCTGCAAATAAATTATTGAAATTAATAAAGTAATATACCCAGGTTACCAGATACAAAATCAATAAACAAGTCAACTGTGTTTCCATACATAAGCAGCAATTAGAAAATAATAATCTTAGAATATACTGAGCAGTTGTAACCAAATTCCAGCAGAAACTTTTTAAAAATAATTTTATATGGAAGCAGATATCCAAGAATAGCCAAGACACTTCTGAAAAACAACATGAAAGGACTTACCCTACTAAATATTAAGAGTTGTTACAAAAGTATGGTTATTAAGATAGGTATTACATCACAGAAGAGACAAATAGATCAATGAAACTGAAAAGAGAGCCAAGAAATAAACCCAGGTGCCCAGGTGTCCATGCACATGTAAGATAGCTGCATTTCATCGGGGGGTGGGGGGAAGTCCAACATATGGACATGGGACAACTGGTTGCTGACCTGGGAAAAAAGTGAAATCAGTTTCCTGCCTCACGCCATGCATGAAAATAAATTCCTGGTAGAATAAAGACTTAAATATAAAAAAGCCAAACTATAGACCTTTAAGGAGAAAATATAGGAGAATATCTTTAGGACCTTAGGGTTGGGAAGGCTTTCTTACAGAAGACTACAAAGCACTGGTAACAAACAAAAGGATCAAGACAAGAAGATAACATTACAAATTTGTTTACCAAAAGATACCTTTCCTTTGAAGCTCTGAAATTGTACAATCAGATACATAATTTTATTCTGTCTACTGCTGAAGATAATTTTATTTTAAATTTTATTTTTGGCTTTATTTTTATTTTGGGTCTTCTCGCTCTGTGGGCTTTTCTCTAGTCACAGCGAGTAGGGGCTACTTTCCAGTTGCGGTGCAGAGGCGCATCACTGCAGAGCCTTCTCCTGTTGCCGAGCACGGGGTGGATGGGCGTCAACAGTTGTGGCACATGGGCTCAGTGGTTGAGTCCACCGGCTCTTGGGCACAGGCTCAAAAGCTGTGGTGCACAGGCTCAGCCGCTCTACAGCATTTGGGATCTTCCTGGACCAGGGATCGAACCTGTGTCTCCTGCACTGGCAGGTGAATTCTTTACCAATGAGCCACCAGGGAAGCTCTGAAGATAGTTTTTTAAGAAAGACACCATAAGAGTGACAAAAACAGCTCACAAACCTAGCTTGTACGGCTGATATCTTAAGTGACATCTTGGGCCTACATAGTTCCTCCAGTCTTTCCGCTGACCCTACCCAGGACTGTATGGGGTAAATCGCTCTCTGTTGTCAAGGGCTCAGTAGTTGATAGATACTGTTTAATAATCATTAGGATCAGGTGACCCCTAAATTGTTTACTCCCCTTAAACAAGGATGAAAACCTTAGCTGACATATTCCCAGCCGCCACGAGACCAATTAGTTAGTTAGTTAAGTTGCTCAGTTGTGTCCGACTCTTTTCGACCTCATGGACTGTATTCCACCAGGGTCCTCCATCCATGGGATTCTCCAGGCAAGAATACTGGAAGAGACAAATGCCGTTTCCTTCTCCAGGGGGTCTTCCCGACCCAGGGATTGAACCCGGGACTCCTGCATTGCGGGCAGACGATTTAACCTCTGAGCCACCAGGGAACTACGACTAGCCATTCATAAATCTTGACTTAGGAAGATGCACTTCCTGCTTCTACATACATACCTTCCACCTTCACATGCTGTTGTGCTGTGCTTAATCGCTCAATCGTGTCCTCCTCTTTGTGACCCCATGGACTGAAGCCCACCAGGCTCCACTGTTCATAGGGATTCTCGTCTCCAGGCAAGAATACTGGAGTGGGTTGCCATTTCCTTCTCCAGGGGATCACCCCGACCCAGAGATCAAACCCAGGTCTCCTGCACTGTGGGCGGATTCTTTACTGTCTGAGCAACCAGGGAGGCCCAGGAATGCTCAAGCGGGTAGCCTACCCCTTCTCCAGGGAAACTTCCAAACCCACGAACTGAACCAGGGCCCCCTGCACTGCAGGCGGGTTCTTTACCAGCTGAGCTACCAGGGAAGCCCACACACCTTCATACCCTAGGTTAACTATGAAACTGTCCCAGCGGTCCCTTGGCAGTGTGGAGTACAGCTGCTAGTGCTTCCTGATGGCTGCGTGCCTGATCCCAGTCTGTAAGTCACCCTATGATAAACTGACCCGCTGACTGTATGAACCTCCCTGCCTCACTTTTTCAGTCTCAAGATGCCTTCTCAGTTCAGTATCCACTTGTCATTTCTGTCATCCTCAAACAGAGCTATTTGCCACACATACACAACTTAAAAAAGGCATAGTGGTCAAATATACGTAAAGAATATAGATAAGCAAGACAAACAATCCAATAAGAAAATGAAGATACATTTCACCAGAAAAATAAAAAAAACTTTTGAAGAGATGTTTCATTTCTCTAACCAGAGAAATGCAAAATCACAATGAAATACTATTTCAACACCCTACACACAGACAAAAATTAAATTTTCTGTTGCTATCAGATGTTGGCAAGTATTTGGAGAAATAGGAATTCTGATATGCTGCTGGCAGAAGTATAAATTGCCAGTAGGAATGAAAAATGCCTTTACGATTTGGCATCACATTGTAAATCTGAACAGGTCTTTACCATATAGTCCAGGAATTCAACCTCTTGTGCAAGTGCACCCACATATACACCAGATGTGTAGCAGCCAAACCTGGGGCTTCCCGAATTACACAATGTCTACTGAAAGGGGGAAAGGAAAAAAGTATCATGTGTGTGTCTTTCATTGCTAAGTCGTGTCCGACTCTCTTGTGACCCCAGGGACTGCCAGGTTCCTCTGTCCATGGGATCTCCCAGGCAAGACTACTAGAGTGGGTTGTCATTTCCTTCTCCTGGGGATTTCCCCCACCCAAGGATGGAACCCACATCTCCTGCTTGGCAGGTGGATTCTTTACCACAGAGCCACCTGGGAAACCCCCTAAAGGTATGATACACTCTCACCACTTACTAATTACAACATCACATAACAATATGGATGGATTTCAAAACAATGTTGGTTGAAAAAATCAAGTAAAACAAATACAAAAGGCATGAGGTCATTTCTATAAAGTTACACAACTGCAAAACGAAGCAGCACACAGCTCGGCAATGGAAACATTCTATTTCTTAAACTGGAGAATGGGTTCATAAATGTTGGCTTTGCTTCTTCACTCATATATGTTGTGTAAGTTTTTGGTATGAAACACTTCATTGTCATGCTTTTAACCTTAGTGAAAAAGGGATGTTGAATAAACTCACAGCAAAATTTTATACAGTTATTACTTTGAGGTTTGCACAGCAAGGGGGCTTTTACTTTCCTTATTATTCATTTCCAGACCATTTACAATTTTTACAATCAGCAAGTGGTATGTCTGGGTCATGTACACATTGCTATATTCAAAATGAATAACCAAAGACTCATTGTTTAGCCAGTCGAACTGTACTTAATGTTACATGCTAGCCTGGATGGGGCAGGAGGGGGTGGTTTGAGAGAGAATGGATACATGTATATGTATGGCTGGGTCCCTTTCCTGCTCCCTTGACACTACCACAACATTGCTAATCCGCTATCCACTAACAAAAATAAAAAGTTTAAAGTCTGAAAAAAATAACAAAAACAAAAAGCAGTATGTCTGGGGAGAAATGATGATAAAAATGAAAACAAGCTATATATAAATAAAAACAAACTATACATATATATATGTATGTATGTATGTATGTATGAAAGCAAACATCTTGGGCCCATTAGGATGCCGGCTGGAACTGTTTTCCACTTTCAATTTCTCCAGGATGTCCTAAATTAAAACTATGCTTAGAATATTCTGTGGGTTAAGGCTGTAACATATATCGAGAAAAATTGTCAACAAAAAGGGCTTTAAAAAAAAAAGTCTGTTTTTTACTGAAAGCATGCATACTTAATAGTCTCCTGACTTCATCTAATTTTTATTATACTTTTTTGCCTTGGCCTACTTTTCCAAAATTCAGTGCTCTCCCATATTTTGCACTGCAAGCTGCCATAAATCCTTTCCAATGTAAATACCCTTAGTAAACGACGGGTGCACTGCCACAGGGCCCGCTTTTCCGCACTGTGCACGCGCACTAGCGCGCGGCGCGCCCTCCAGTACCCGGAACTTCCGCCCCCCTTGGTGGCCAGTGCGGCGGCCGGCGGAAAGCAGGCGAGCGGCCGGGCGGGCCCTGTGACTGTGCCGCTCGGGTTCCACCTGAGCCCAGGAGGGAAGGACCCGCCCGCGCACGAGTCCGATGAACAGGGAGGCTCCGCGGCCCCGGAGGCCCCTGAAACGGCAGCACACCGCCGCCCCGCCGGACGCGTTTCTCTCGGGGCTTGGGCCTTCGCGACCCTGCCCGCGACCTCGGCCCCGGGCCCGGGCGCCTTACTTGCCGCTCTCCACGCTGTAGCCGGGACGCGGCCCAGCAACGAAGCGAGGCCTAACGCAGCCATGGCGTCCGCTCCCGCGGCGTCCGCAACGGCCTGCCCTGAGGTGTTAGCGGGTCGCGTCGTCCCGGCACGCCCCGCGACTGGGGCGGGGCTGCGTGCGGCCGGGGGCGGGGCCTTCGCGGGGCAGGGGCGGGGCCTTAAGGGGCGGGGCTCTCTCTGGCGCGGAGCTGGCCTCTCTGCGGTCCGGAGCGGCCCTGGAAATCCGCGCTCCGGCCCTGGGCGGTCTGCAAGAAAAAGTGGAACAGCTCAGCCTTCTCTTGAAGAACAACCCAAACTACCCTTAACCCCATGTTGATGAAAACCTCAAATTGTGTCTGAAGGTGGATCCCCCCAAACGGAGGGAGTGCCTTCGTTTGTTCATCTTAATCTGTTTGCTTCGCCTCAACTTGAAGGTGAAAGTCTCTTGGGAGCTCGCTGTTCCAGGCCACAAAGATTGGGCACCTGCTATTCTTTGCTCGTGCAATAGGTTTCTTTCTCTTCAGTTCTCTCTAATTTTTTACATGTCTGCTTATTCAGTGAACTCGCACCCACTTACCGGGCGGACTGGAAGATGCAGTTTGAGTGCAGCACCGAGCAGAAGGCGCTTATCTCGTCCAGCTGCAGGGAGGGATAACTGCCATCTGCGTTCCTGGTCCAGCGGCTCCAGTGACGTTAGGAGAACGTATGGCAGGGCAGGAGGCTTCATGGGACCCGTGGAGGGCTACACAGAATCACATTGGCGTCCCTTTGAGATATATATATGCATATTTATATATAATATATTATTATATTTAATATATATTATTATATTTAATATATAATATATAATATATATAAAACAATACATAATATACACATAATAATACATATAATATTAATATATAATATAATATACATCATATAATATAATAAAAATATATATTTATTATTATATATATATATATTTTTTAAGCAGTTTTTGTCTTGCTCTTGGGCCCATTACTTTGCCAACAAAGGTCCGTCTAGTCAAGACTATGGTTTTTCCAGTAGTCATGTATGGATGTGAGAGTTGGACTATAAACAAAGCTGAGCGCCTAAGAATTGGTGCTCTTGAACTGTGGTGTTGGAGGAGTGTGGATGCTTTGGCTGCAAGAAGATCCAACCAGTCCATCCTGAAAGACATCAGTCCTGAATACTCATTGGAAGGACTGATGTTCGAGCTGAAACTCCCATACTTTGGCCACCTGATGTGAAGAACTGACTTGTTTGAAAAGACCCTGATGCTGGGAAAGATCGAAGGCAGGAAGAGAAGGGGATGACAGAGGGTTGGATGGCATCACAGACTCAATGGACATGAGTTTGAGTAAGCTCTGGGAGTTGGTGATGGACAGGGAGGCCTGGCATGCTGCAGTCCATGGGGTTGCAAAAAGTCAGACACGACTGAGTGACTGAGCTGAGCTGAACTGGGCCCTGGTCATGTCTGACCAAGTAACATCACATGGCTGCAATCTGAGTTCTCTGAAGGAGAGATATCTGCTTCTCCTAGATAAGGACTCCTTTCACCAAGAGGAAGTGGTATTTTCAGAAAGGCCTAAAGCAAAACCCCAGCAGGTTTCATTAACAAGTAGCTCGGTAGGTTGCACACACACCTTTTCACCCTTAGTTCATATTTACAGCTTGATGATGAGTTCCATGTGACCACTTGATTGAGGAAAAAAACTCAAAATTAATTACAGAGGGCTTTGCTCAATATACTGACCAGCTCTGGCAAATGACTGCTTTGGTAGTTCGAGCCCCATTTTACAGGTGCCTTGAGGAACAGCAGAGACAAAAAAAGTAAAAATAAATCCTCCCAGAGGGAAGGACTTTATCTTATACTCTGCCTGGAAGGAGACAGAACTTGACATAAAGATATGCATCATTTCATGGGCACTGAAACAAGTGGTAAGGGACTGGGAAAATGTAAAGGTTTTGTGATACTTTTTTGGAATTAGGACATCTCCAAATGACATCAAAGCATAACATTTGGGTCCCACTGAATGCTCAAAAGAAGGGTCCTGTTGCAAAAGGGCTTTTAATCAGAACAAGAGTCAGTTCAGTTCAGTTGCTCAGTCATGTCCAACTCTTTGCCAGGCTTCCGTGTCCATCACCAACCCTGGAGCTTGCTCAAACTCAGGTCCATACAGTCTGTGATGTCATCCCACCATCTCATCTTCTGTCATCCCCTGCTCCTCCGCCTTCAATCTTTCCTAGCATCAGGGTCTTTTCTAGTCACATCAGGTGGCCAAAGTATTGGAGCTTCAGCTTCAGCATCAGTCCTTTCAATGAATATTCAGGACTGATTTCCTTTAGGGTTGACTGGTTTGGTCTCCTTGCAGTTCAAGGAACCCTCAAGAGTGTTCTCCAACACCACAATTCAAAAGCATCAATTCTTCGGCGCTGAGTTTTCTTTATGGTTCAACTCTCACATCCATACATGACTACTGGAAAAACCAAAGCTTTGACTACAGAACAAGACTACTGTAGGTTATCTATTGCTACCTAACATACCAACATGTTGTGGCTTAAAACAATAAACATCTATTCTCTCACCGCTTTTGTGCCTCCGGCTCTAGGTATTAAATGAGATTGCAGTCAAGCTATGAGCTGGGTTCGTGTCTCACATGGAGGCTTGACTATGGGAGGATTGGCTCCTGAGCTCACCCACCTGATTATTGGCAGGTATTAGTTCTTTGCAGTTTTTGGACTGAAGACCTTCCTCAGTTCTGCGATATATGGGCTTCTCCAGAAGTCATCTTACAACATGGCA